>NC_050574.1:256396758-256730508 GCF_011100635.1 Trichosurus vulpecula | reverse complement strand
AGATAAAACATTTTAAGTTCATTTTTATTCAAAATGATATTAGATGACTTTATTAACTAAATAAAGATGAAATCCACAAAATTTAAAAAAAATAATAAAAATTTCACCTTTATTTCCACATATATTTTTTTCCCTTTCCTACCCAGAGAGTTAAACCTTATTCCAAAAGGACAAAAAAAAAGGGAGTCCAGCAAAATCAAATAATGCATCAAATAAATGTGATAGCAGATGCAATGTTCTGCATCCATAGTCCCATCTCTTCAAGAAAGAAGTATGCTTCCTGATGCCTTCTGTGAGAATAAACATGGCTATTTTAATTATACAGCATTCAGTTTTGTTTTTTTAATGGTTCCTGTTGTTCTTTATATTTACATTGTCATAGTCATTGTGTATGTTGTTTTCCTGGTTTGTTTTACTTTGCTTTAAATCAGTTCATATCCTCTAAGTTTTAAGCTATTATTCATTCTTTTTAGTGTTTGAAAAACCCTAACAATATCTGAATGCTTACTACCCCATTTTAATGGCAACTCTTGAATTCTTGAAGAACTTGAGATCATTTTGTTTATTTTTATATAGCTTTTCCACATTATGTGTTGCCTAAAATGTCTATAACATGGGAAATACCCTAGTCTTCCTTGTCACCTTTTTCTTTGGGGTTCATTTTATTTGCTAGGCAACAACATTTTTTTTCCTTTCGAATTCTAAAATTCAATCTATTTCTCTCCTGCAGATCATTCTTTATATCTGCAAATAGAAAGTCAATTTCCATTACATGAAAAATAGAAAATAGACATGAAATTTAGGAATTGAAAATGATAAGACATGGTATACTATTCTTAACTGAGGTCAACAAAGTGGAATAGAATTAAGATTAAGCTATGGGATTCTCAAATGCTTTATAAAAAAAACTACACAGAAATGAGATGTGAGAGAGAAATTCTGATGTAAATGGCAATTGAGACTGAGAGATTAAAACAAAATGATTTTATGCAGTGAAATATAGATAACTAAAAACAATGAACCTGAATGAAAAATTGATTGAGTACCATATGGCAAATTAGCCCCTCTGAAATGGCTTATATTTATATATTCTACATAATAATAGCTTATATTTAAATACCACTTTACAATTGACAGTATATATGTGGTAAAGTAAATATTTCAGATATGTGGAAATTGAGGCTGAGAGGTTTAGTGATTTACCCAGAGGTCAAATAGTTAACAGGTAGTAAAACTCATGCTGTCATCTGACTCCAAATTCAGTGACCTTTCTGAAGCAACATTATTATGTTTAATCCTGTGAACAGAATGAAAAATGAGTCATGCTCTTCATTATATATAAGGCAGCTTGGAAGATGATTGGAAGAGAGGAACTCAGGAAATAAAGATGTTTATATATGTAAACTCATAAACTTGATTTAAAAAATATTGAGCCATTGGATTAAATATAATTCTCATTAAAATAATTCCAATATCATAAAATTTTGAGATTTAGAAATTTAGAGGTAGATGAAAGTTTAGATGCAATCTACTTGAAGCCCTTCAGTTTACAGATTGGAAACTGAGGTCTAGAGAGAATAAGGGATTATATTAGTTTATAAATCTGTACATTTTTATCTGGAATAGCTATCAACTATCATAATGCCTTCCACATAGTACACTGTGATGGCAAGCAGGGATGGACTTTTTGCTTTTGTTTTTTCTTTAGGAGTGCTTCTCAGCTCTAAGGCAGTCAAGTACCTTTGAGTCTTACCTTTCAAATGTAATGACAAGCATAGTGGACTTTTTGTTGTCTTTTGTTTTGGACTGCTTCTCAGCACTAAGGCAATCAAGTGCCTTTGACTGAGTCCTTTGTTGGAATAAAGAGTCTTTGATGACCTGCTTAAGAAACAAAAAAGCCCCAGGCCCTTTTACTAAGTAGGTGCTAAGCCTCAGGGCCCTGAGAAGTGTATATATGCACTGAGGTTGGCATTTTTTGTTTTGGGGATACAGTCATAGGAAGAGTATTGGTGTGGAGACTCTAGGTAGCCATTAAGGAACCCCCTCCCACCCCACCCTACCATGCTTTGAAAAACCCAGATGTTGCTGCTTCTCTCTCTGGTAACTATGTATGTAATGCCTTGATCAGATGGCTAGAAGCCTGTCTGTTGATTTGTGTTCTTTTGCTCTGTTTATATAATTTCTGCTTGTAATTTCTGTTTGTTTCCTCTGAAGTTCAGGGTGCTGACTTTTTTCCCCTGAACTAAGTGAATAATATATGTATGTTTAATTAAAGTAAGACTGGAAACCCCTTAAAGTTGCTTTCCTTAGAAAAGCAGATCAAAGAACCTGTGCTAGCAGCCCTCCTGTGTGCTGGTGCTGTTGGTCTTAAACCCGCACAGCAGCTGCTAGTCCCATTGTTGTTACATAGGCATTTAGTAAGTACTTATTAAATTGAATTGAAGACACTGGTCCAAGGTCATGGAGCTATTGTAGGTGGTTACTGAGCCATAACTAAAATCCATGTCGTGATTCCTAATCCATTTTCTTATTTGGTTGGTTGGGGTTTTGTATGTTTGTTTATTTGTTTTGTGGAGTTTTGGTTAAAGTCCAGGGGGATAGGGGGGAGAGAAAACCCTGAAAACAAATGTCCATCATCAAGTAAAACTAATTCTCATATCGTCCAAGTTTAAAAAAAAATGTCTAAGTTTGCAGCCTGAGTCCATCATCTATCAGCCAGTAGGTGATGTATTTTCAGGGCCCTTAAATCTTTAAAAGTTGTTTATTTTTCCAGTCTTGTTATTGTATAAATTGGTTGCCTGTCTCTGCTCACTTCACTTTGCATCAGTTTTTTTCCTTGTCATTTTTTACAGCACAATAGTATTTAATTACATTCATAGACAATAGTTTTTTTAAAGCCATTCCATAACTGATGCATTTTTTTCAAATAGGCCCTTTTCTTTTTTCTTGTATTTCCTTGGAATTTCAACCTATTAGTAGTATCTTTGGGTCAAAGGTTATGCACAGTTTAGTAACTTTTTTGGCGTACTTCTTTTGCAGTTCTACCAAAAGTGCATTCATATAGAAGTTTTCTCATAGTCCCTTGAATATTTGTTATTTTACTTGGTTTTTGGTTTTTTTGTGGTTTTTTTTTTGGTCAGGATTGTCAATATGATGGGTGAGATATAGAACCTCAAAGTTGCTTTAATTTGCATTTCTCTAAATATAAGTGATTTGGTACATTTTTTCATGTCATGACAGCTTATCTTTCATCCTTTTAGATCTGCCAGTCCATATCCTTTTACCTTTTATCAATTGGAGATTAGCTATTATTCCTATAAATTCCTATAAATTTATTTTAATCTCATCGCTATCATCTATATCTATAGGAAACAATACCTTTACTAAAAAAAAATCTACAAATATCTCCCCAGTGACTTTCCATTCTAATTTTTGCTGCATTAGGTTTTTTTGTGCAAAAAATTTCATGTTTTTATATGATAAATTTGCTTCTCCTATCCTGTCCACTCTCTTTCCCTCTCCTAAGGCCAAATAATAGGTTCTTACCCTTTCTTTATTTCCTTTTAAACCTCTCTTCATGATTAACCCTTCATGGTTACTTTGTATTCCTTATGATTGCCTAAATATATCCTTCTTATTCTCCTTTCTCCCTCCTATTTCCCTGTTGAGTAAAATATTTTTGCACCCAATTGTGCGTATTCTTCCTTTCAATAACCAATTAAGATGAGAGTGAGATTTAAGTATTGTAACTTCCCTAATCCCTTTCTCACTGTTTGTATAGTCTGCTACTTACTCTGAATACATAAAATAATTTCCCCCTACCATTTTCTACCCTTTCTCTGTAGCATATTACATTTCCCCCACTTTCCTTTTTTTTTTTTAAGATAAACATATATCAAAATCACTCCTAGGTTCTCTGTCTTACTTGACTCTGTCCATGACTTCGGATGATATCAAGGTTCCAAGGGGACATTCATTTCCTTGTATTAGAACATAAAGACCACATTCTTATTTAGTACCTTATCATTTTTTATTCATACTAACCTCTTCATATATGATTCCTGTGTTTGCATTTGAAAGTTTCTAATTAACTCAGAACTTTTTATCTATTTTATTAAAGGACCATTTTCCTCATTGTAAGACCATATTTAATTTTCTGGGTAAATCATTCTTGGTTGTAAGGCCATACCATATCTTATGCCTTTTTGAAAGTTGTCTTCAAACTCTCTGTCCTTTACAGTTGTGTCTGCTAAATCTTGTGTCATCCCAATTATGGCTTCTTGTAACTTAAATACTTTTTTTCTGTTTACAATACATTTTTTCCTCTTCATATTAGAAGTCCTGGATTTTGGATATGATGTCCATGAAGATTTTTATTTTGAAATGACTGGTGAATTTTACTTTCACCTCACTCATGAGTTCTAAAACATCTGAACAGTTTTCTTTTATGATTTCTTAGAATATAATGTCTAACTCCCCTGCTCCAATGAGTCTTAAATTATCTTTCAATCTATTTTCAGGTCAGTTGCTTTTTGGTATGGTATACTTTATATTGTCTTCTATTTTTTTCATTCTTTTCTTTTGTTTTAATGCTTCTTGTTATCTCATGTTGTTATTAATTTGTATTAGGCCCATTCTAATTTTCAGTGATTCTGTTGTTAGAGTGAGGTACCTAGCACTAGGCTGTTAATTCTCTTTCCATGTCTTTGCTCATTAGCTCTCCTTTCTTTTCCAATTCTTTTACCTACCACTCTCATTTCATTAATGCAATCCTTTTAGCCTCTTTTTAAAATGCTTGCTTTGTTTCTTCTAAGAATTCTAGTTGAATTTATGTCCAAGCTATGATTTACTTTGAAGAATTGTTTGTAGAAGTTTTGTTGTCATTCTTTTCTCCTGTGTTTGTGTCTTAGGTATCCCAGTCATCATAGTAGGTTTTTTTTGTTTATCTTACTCAATAATTTGTCCAGTTTTATTTCTCCAATTCAGACTTGGTGTTAGCATCAGACTTTGAACTTCTGGAGGCAATCTGGACTTAGGTTTGGTCCTGTTGTATAATCTCTTTCATCCTCCTATAGCATTTTTTGACTATTGAGTGATATTTTGTTCAAGTATCTCAAAAGTTGTTCAGGCTGGGGAGCTATAAGCCTTCAGTGAGTCCAAAGTCTTCTGATCAAGGACGAAGTCTGCTTTTTTCTCGTTCGGGTCTGAGTTTTTACCAGCTCTTTAGCTGACTTTGGGTCATGACAACACCACTGTGAATATCATCACTGTGTTAAGATTCTCAGCTACTCTTACCCTAGTTAGAGTTCCAGTAGAATACTTTTAGCTCAGCCACTGTTAGTGTCCAGGACTGAAAGCTCTGCAGGTTTATAGTTATAGAACTGCAGGTTCCCACTTGGTGTGAGACTTCTGCTCTGATTATTCTTCTGGAAGCTTCCAAATGGATGAGAGGCTAGATTTGAGGCCATACTCATTTCCAGAGATCAAAACCACAGGACTGTTGCTCACTTCTGTTAATGATCCTTGCCAAGTATACCACCTCAGCTCCATAGCTGTTCCTTGTCCTAGACACAGGTCTGCACTTCAATCTGCTGCCATTTGGTACCTGTTCCCCTTCTTTGCACAGCACAAAATCCTATACTGGAACTAGGACCATCAGGTCCCAATTAATTTTCCAAGTTGGAAGGTTTCATGCAGTTCCCTCCTGGCAAGACCCTGTCCCCAGCATAAAAAGACTTTTGTTTGTTTTCTTATGCGAAACTGGCCTGGAGAAATAACCCATTGTATTTTTCCTTTGGAGTTCCTCATCAAGACTCACTCTGATGTGTTTTGTAGGGCTTTGTAGAGTAGTGAGGGGAAACTGGATTGATTTCTCCTACTCCACCATCTTGACCTGTCTTCCTAAAACCTCCAGTGATTTTTTATTAACATTTTCATAATTTAATTGTTTTTCACTTTTTGAAAATTCTTAAGATATTTAATTTATTACTTTCATTGTAGCATGTTAATTCAATAATGCATTCTGGCAGGAAACAAATAAAAATGAGTGTGCATTCGTATCTGAGAAAGCTGTAAATATACATAAAATAGAATTGGCTTCCTGTTTCTCTTTCTTTAACAAATAATATTTATTTTAAGAACCTAGTCTAACACCAGAAGCAAGGTACAATGTATTGTTATTGACTTGAAACGAAAACTCATTAAATAATTCTAGTTGTATTACTGTACCTGATAATAAGACACAAACAACATAATCCTTACTAATTTTAATTACCAAGATGTAACATTCATTTATCAGCATAGGTAAGTTAATCAATATTAAGCTTTCTAATATTCTTACTCCAATTACTCTAGTTAATAACTACTCATTCTCATGTCCAACCCTTTTTCATAATCTCATTCAACTTCCCTTAGGGTTTGTAGTAATTATACATATAATTCCTATATTATTTTCATTGGTTATTTATGAGTGTATGGATTTCTTTTGATTGTATATGCATTTGTGTTAGGATTTTCTTTTCATTATGTTACAATTAATATCTTCTAGCCAGGGGCTTTTACCTTCTATTTCTTGTATAACTTTCCACAATTCTTAGTGCCATATGGTACTGTTCTTTCAAATAGCTTATTGTAATAATAGCTAACATGAATATGGATACTTAATGTTTACAAAATATTTAACATACATTATCCCTTTTGTTTCTAACAGCAACACTTTGAGGAAAGAGCTCAATACTAATATATTATTACTGAAATAATAATATATTATTACTCTTTTTACTGATGAGAAGATTGAGGTTAAGTATCTAAGGAAGGATTTGAATTTAAGATTTCCTGATTACAAATCCTCTGTGTCAAATTGCCACACCACAGAGGACGCTGAGGCAGCTAAGTGGCACAGTGAATGGAGTGCGGAGCCTGAAATCAGGGACATCTGAGTTCAGATCCGTCTTTAGACACTTACTAGCTATGTGACTGTGGGCATGTCACCTAACCCTGTTTGCCTCAGTTTCCTCATCTGTAAAATGAGTTGTAAAAGGAAATAGCAAACCACTCCAGTTTGTTTGCTATGAAAACCCTAAGTGGGGTCACGGAGTCAGATATGACTTTTTAAAAAATTTTGTATTTTTATTTATTTTTTAATTTATTTAGTACATTATTTTCCCCAGTTACATGTAAAAACAATTTTTAACATTTATTTTTAAAACTTTGAGTTCCAAATTTTCTCTCTTTCTCCTTCACAAGCCCCCTCTCCCCCCATTGAGAAGGCAAATAATTCGATATAGGGTACTCTTGCAAAACCTTTCCATATTAGGCACGTTGTGGAAGAAAATGTAGACCAAAAAAAAAACAAACAAAAAAACCAAACAAAACCCTAAAACACCTCAGGAAAAATAAAGAATATTTATAAAGTATGCTTCAGTTTGTATTCAGGCATCATCAGTATTTTCTCTGGGGATGGACATCATTTTTTTTCAGAAGTCCTTTGGAATTGTCTTAGATCATTGCATTGCTGAGAATAGCAAGGTCATTCATTCGCAGCTGATCATCTTACAGTACGTTTCACTTTGTACCAGCCCATGTAAATCTTTCCAGGTTTTTCTGAGAGCATCCTGTTCATCGTTTCTCATAGCACAATAGTATTCTATCATAAACATGTACCATAATTTGTTCAGCCATTCCCCAACTGATGGCCATTCCCTCAATTTCCAATTCTTTGCCACCAGAAAAGAGCTGCTATAAATATTTTTGTACAGGGGCAGCTAGGTGGCGCAGTGAGTAGAGCACCGGCCCTGGAGTCAGGAGAACCTGAGTTCAAATCCGACCTCAGACACTTGACGCACTTACTAGTTGTGTGACCTTGGGCAAGTCACTTAACCCCAATTGCCCTGCCTTCCCCCCTCAAAGAAATAAATAAAAAAATACTTTTGTATATATAGGTCCTTTTCTTTTTTGTTTTTATCTCTTTTGGGATACAGACCTAGTAGTGGTATTGCTAGATGTAATATCAATTGAGTTGGGACTTTCTTACTGTTTTAAAATTATTAATTAAGTGTCTGTGAGTCTTACTAGGCGCTAAGCCCCAGGCCCAAACCCCAATTAGGTGCTAAACCTATGTGGGTGTGACTTGGTAACCAAGGTGGGGCCCCAGGTGGGGCTAACTAAGGGAGGGCCTAGTTTACATGAGTTTGAGTGACATGTTTGGGACATCAGAGGCTCTTAAACCACGTGGGTTTAAGTCGCCTCTTTGTGACGATTTTAGGTCACGTGGGTGAGTCACATGTGTGACTCACCCCTGACCCTGAAAAAGATATAAAACCAGGGGTTGGTTTTCTCTTCTTTGGAGCTCTTACCCACAGCAGTGGTGGCTTGGGTGACTCTGGGCCAGCCCACATTATGAGCTCCCGGGCTGAGCCTAGATGTTGGTAAATATGAATCTGTATTTGGTCTGTCTGTCGATGTTTGTAGTTTGTTTAGGGCTCTCACTCATGATGGTGTTGATGTGGAGACTCCGGGCAGCTGTAGCTAAGAAGCCCTCCAGCTTGTAAACCCAGATGCTGAGACTTTGTTAAGCTCTGGTAACTATGTATTGGGATTTGAATCAGACAAGTTCTGTTTGTTGATGTTTGTACTTTATTTGTATCTTGCTCTGAAGTTCAGGGTGCTGGCTTTTTCCCCTGGACTAAGTGAATGATATTTGTATGCTGAATTAAAAGTAAGATTTTCAACCCCTTAACGTTGCTTTCCTTATTAAAGCAGATCAAAAGAACCTGTACTTTTGCAGCATGCTGGTAGCGTGCTTGTTGTTGGGCTTCTGTTGGTCCTTTGCCCCCACAACAACTGCTAGCTGGATTGTTGAAACACTAGGTCAAAGAGTATGCTTGGTTTTATAGTTGTTTGGACGTAGTTCCAAATTGCTCTACAGAATGGTTGAATCAATTCTCAACTCCACCAACAGTGCATTAATGTCTCGTTTTCCCCACATCCCCTCCCCCATTTGTCATTTTCTTTTTCTATACTATTAGCCAATCTAATAGCTATGAGGTAGTATCTCAGAGTTGTTTTAATTTGTATTTCTTTATGTTTAAGGTGCTTGTACATGTATAACCTATATCAGATTGCTTGCTGTCTTTGGAAGGGTAAGGAAGTGAAGAAAGGAGAAAAAATTTGAAACTCCAAATCTTGCAAAAATGAATGTTGAAAACTAAATTTAGGTGTAACTGGAAAAAATACTCTTAAGAGAAAAAAATTGCATTCCTCTAATCAACAGTGAGTTAGAGCATTTTTTCAAATGGCTTTGATTACTTTATCTGAAAACTGTTCGTATCTTTTGATTGTTTATCAATTGGGTAATGGCTTTTATTTTTATAAATTTGATCCAGTTCTCTATATGTTTGAAAAATGAGACCTTTATTAGAGAAACTTGTTTCATTTTTTTCACAGTTATTGTTGCTAATTGTGTTTCCCTCCATCCTACTTCTCCCCCCCCCCCATTTATTCTATTGTTTTCCTCCTTTTAAACCATTCTTCCTCAAAAGTGTTTTGCTTTTGACTACCTCCACCCCTGCCCTCCCTTCTATCACCTCCCCTCCCCTTCTCTTATCTGCTTCTTTATACTTACATTGCAGATTTATATGAGGTAGTTAGGTGGCTCAGTGGATAGAGTGCAGGGCCTATTGTCAAGAAGACTCCCTGAGTTCAAATCTGGTGCTGGACACTTACTAGCTGTGTGACCCAGGGCAAGTCACTTAACTCTGTTTCCTGAGTTTCCTCATCTGCAAAATAAGCTGGAGAGGGAAATGGCAAACCACTTCAGTATATTTACCAAGAAAACTTCAAATGGGGTCATGAAGAATTAACTTTACAAAAAGAAAATATAACTATTTCCCCTTGTCTGTAGACAAGAGGTTTGAATTCAATCACTTCTAACTTCCTGCTTGGTTATAAACCCAAAGATATCTATCAATCACAATCAATTAAATTATTTTCAAATACTAGAAAATGTCTTGAGATAGTATTTAATGATATAGATATAACATTATTAATAAATGCCATATTATATATTTGATCAGGGTTTGGAAAACTATTGCCCACAGGTAAAATCAAGACCACCCAGCTGTTTTTATATGGCTCTTTTCCCAGCAATGTTTTTATATTTTTAAATAAAATTTCATTCCGTTTAAAAACCTAAAAACCACCAATAGGTAGATGCTGTACAAAAACATTTGGGGGCTAGATTTGGCCCCTGGGTCTTAGTTTTCCAACCCCTTTCTCTGAAAAATGTCTTTGTTTAGGGAGATTTAATATATATATATATATATATATATATATATATATATATATATATATATATATATACACACATATATATATATGCATATACATACATATATATGTATATATATGTATCACTATTTTTTAAATTATTTGCCATTCATTTCTTCAACAAAAATCATTATGGGGTTACTAAGTAAATGAGAAAGTGATAGGTAACTGAGAGGACAAAAAGTAATGCTATATTTTCTTTAAGGGAATTTTGAATCTAGGGACAAAAAAAATAGCCATCTAAGCATTTTTTTTTTAGTGCTGTAGGATCTAGGATGAGGGAGAGATCCCTTCTGTCCTGATGCATCAAATAAGGTTTCGTGGAAAAGGAAATAGCATTTGAATTATGTCTTTAAGGATAAAGTGGGGTAAGGCATGTGAGCTGAAATACAAATTTAAGAGGTTGTCTGTGGTCATGAGGCTTGTCAACAAGAAGACTTCGTTGAATGGCAGCTGGTAGCTGCAGAGAAATAGATCTGACTTCAACTCCTTGAGGAAAACACTCAAGCCATAAAGGTTGGAAAGCTTCAGAAATCAAGGAGGAGATTCCTGGGGCAGGGAGAGACCAGAGATTAGAGCTGAGAGAAATGGTGTGCAGTCAGGTTGAGTATAGATCACACATGAACATGGCACCAGGTAGAGTGCAGACACAAATTGTTTCCTGGTGGAGTTCATGTGACAGTGAATAATAAATGGGAAGCAGCTTCTTATTGTACGCTTTCGAGTCCTGTGCTAGCTTTAACTTCTCTGGCTCTTAAAGTGGCCCATTTAAGCTGAACATTTTGGCAAACATAGTCAAGAGTATGACCAAGAAAAAATAGAGCATTTATTAAGCCCTTACTCTGTGCGAGGCAAAGGATGTGTTGAGAGGACAGTGCATCACTTTTGGAAGAAAGAACTTTGAACTTATTTGTTCATTCTTAGATGCTACTTAAAGGTCATATAAATTAAGTTTCAGTAAGTGAAGCAGTTTTTAAAGGTATATTAATTGGCATAAAAGGCAATACTGTATTCCATTATTCAGATGATTATGCTTATTAATGCAGTACCATTTGATGTGTACGATAAGAGATTCTAGCAGATGTCCTTTTGATGTAAGATATAAAGCAGCACACACCTCATTAAATGTCTCATCAAAAGCATAAAAATGCAACCATTAATCTATATTTTATAAATCTTCTGTAATAACACTTAGAAAAAAATCCATAGTACACAAATGAAAGAGAAGGAAGTGATATTTTCAAAAATCACATATGGTTTAATCCTTTCTTCTTTTGAATTCTGTCACACATCTTTGGTTCATTTGCACTATGAAATTTGCTTTTTTCCTTACGAACTTAAATGATAATATATTAGTGAGTCCAATAGGAAGGATGACCATTTAAACCATTTTAACAGATACAAAACCTTGAATGATCCTTTTGTTGGGAATGCTGTGGAAAGGATTTCCTGAATGGAGAAAGAGGTTAAGACTAGGTCACCTCTAAAGTTCCTATTAATTCTCTAATGGGGTATTTTGCAATGTATATGCACACTCAGTGGATTGTTAAATGGTCCAAAGAGTTTGTGGAAAATTACCTCAGCATTCTGAGATTTCTCAAGATGGAAGAAAATTCCTTTCTACACTAATAGACAAGTTCTCACCATATTTGGTTAGACTCGGACTATATTTGAGTTGTCATTGCTCTATTTATGCAGCATATTATTTGTGTTGTAGCAATTGAGTCTGCACAGAGATCATTGAATCTAGTCATTTTGTAAATAAAAATGTGGCAGTTCCAAAAGCTTGGGGATAACAGATTTAGAGCTGGAAGTGACTTTAGAGGTCATTTGCTCCAACCCCAACCTTCTCATTTTACAGATAAAGAAATTGAATCCTGTAAGGTTGTGACTTCTTCAAGGTTACAAGAATAATGTCATGAGAGACAGAGGTAGACTTCAAACCCAAGTCCTCTAGTGCCAAATCTAGCAGTATAGCCGAGGGAAATCATGCTGCTTATTTTGCAAAGAAAAGAGCTTTGGCTAGGTCAAATATCTAGATAGTTGGAGAGTCTGAAAGAGGACAGAGATTTCCTGAATTCTAGACCTTTGCTTGTTCTAAAATGCTGCCTGCTTCAATTATTCAATGTTCATGTACACAAGTATACACAATAATACAAGATAATCAAACATCCTGATAAGGATTGGTCTGTCTAATGCAAACTCTGTGATCACTAATACTGTGATCCTGGGCAAGTCATGTCAACTTCATGAGCTTGAGCTTTCTCTTCCGTAGATTGAGGAGGTTGTATTAGATGATTTATAAGTCCCCCTTCATATCAAAATTAGTGATTTTATGATATATTTTATAGCATGTATTGGAAATATTAGAGATGGATGTTTTTCTTCTGCTTGATTTTTTAAGGGGTGGAGTTCTCACTTTCTATATTTCTTTCTCCTCTATAGGCTCTGTAATATTGGGAGTATAGGATCATATATTTAGAATTCAAGGAGCCCCAGGAGTCATTTAGTCCAAACTCTTCAATTTACAGACAAGGAAACAAGGGGTAGAGAGAGTAAATGATTTCTCCAAGGTCAAATTGGTAGCAAGTAGTACAGTCAAAATTCGAACCCAGGTCCTCTACCTCTAGACTTCTACTCTAGTATTCCTTCTACTGTACCATATTCTTAAAATACTATAAATTACCTCTCCATATGATTGGAGATGACCAACTTTTAGTGACTTATATTCTAATGAAATTATCATAAAGAAAATAAAGTTCTATCTTACATGGCATTTATTGTAACTTCTGTTGCTTTTAAAGAAAAAATAAGAATTGTATAAACAGTTATGACAGTAAATAGCATTTGACCAAAAAGTAGTAATAAATCTAAAATCATCTTTTCAAAGTCTGAACTATGAAAACATAGTTATTCCCAGTTGTTCTGGTCATGCATCCTTTGTCCAGGTACACACATCAAATGGAAAATGTCAGTTGAGTTCAACTAGGAATAGGCACTGGACCTGTGATTTCATTAGTATAGAGCACTCCCAGATCAGCAAACTCCTTCTACGAATGCAAGTTTTCACTTTCACTGCTACTGACAGTCACAGAGAAAAGTATTGAAAGTTTAGGTGACTTGCTCATAGTCATTATGTGAGTTCACATAGAACTCTCTACTTCCTGACTTGGAGGCTGGCTCTATAGCCTTTCCATCAGGCTTACCTGAGTTCAATAAACATTTTATGATTTTTTTCAAATGTAATGCACAAGGCAATGTGGTAGAAGATGGATTAAAAAGACAAACAAAAATCCCAACTTCTTAGGAGCTTAAACTTTACTCAAAAAGATAATATATAGGAAAGTGCTTTACTAAATTTAAAGTGCTGTGTGAATAACCAATTCTTGTTATACTGATGATGCCTTAACCTGTAATTACTCTGTATTATGAAACTCCCACTACCAATGCAGGCTAACACCTGTTTGCAACTTACAGTATTTTCTCCCCCATTAGAATGTAAGCTACTGGAGGACAGGGTTTCCTTTTGCCTTTCTTTATATCCCTAGAGGTTAGCACAGTGCCTGGCACAGAATAAGGTTAAATAAATACTTCTTGATTGATTGATAATGAGTTGCCTAGGGTACCAACAGGCTAAGTGACTTGTCTATGATCACAGAGTTAATATGAGTCAGGGGTGTGACATGACCCCAAGTCTTCTGGACTCTTTGTCTATTCATCATGCATCATTATCCTTTCTTGAGATTGTTATGCTTACCATATACTTATAATATTAATATTGGGATATTTTGGTGAGACTAACACATCTGGTATGAGGGCTTGCCAAACTTTTTAGGGCTGCTCATCCATTTTTGGTGTCCACCTGTCCCCCAACTCTCACCTGTGTCTCCAAGAGGTTTTAGCATGCACAGCAGCCACAACCTGGCACAGCTATGTCAGCCGATGGACTAAAACAGGTTGAGGGTAACTGACAGGCCTCAAACCCCTCAGAGAATTAGGGGGATGTCTACCCCAAGCACATGAAGAATTCCCCCCTGCCCCGGGAGTGAGAGAGTTAAAATGATTTGTTCCAATGGCAATGAAAGCTGTTGAAGCAGGCACTGTGGAGCACTTAGACCTTTGTCAGACACCATTGCATCCCCATCCACTGCCAGTCACCTCCACTCTTGTCTTACCACTGAACTTCAATGCCTCTGGAAGAGAGAATGAGGCTGATGACTTTTGTGCAACTCTGCCTCACTTAAATTCAATAATAGTAAATAGACATCACCCTGTGATGACATTGGTTCTTTTCAAAAACGATGAATCAACAACAAAAACACTAATATTGTCCTTTGTTGATTAATGTTAATTACCAGCTACTAATATTACCCAAGAACGAAACATGTATGTCTAAGTTGCATTTGAATTTCTGTGTTGCTCACCCATGGTAAGAAGGACTTGAGGACAGTAATGATTCTTCCATTCTTTGTCAGTGTACTTTTCAATGACTGACTTTTCAATCCAGCAAGTTTAAATGTCGCCTTCTACAACACACCAGAATTCAATGTGTAAATTATTGTCAGAGACAAAAATAACAACAAGGGAGTGAAAATAGCAAAAATTTTAATAAGAGGTTCTCTTTTTTAATGTGAACATTCTAAAAAGGTAAAAGGAACAAAAATGGGAAGATATGGAAAAGAAATAGGAGACAGAGGGATCAAGTCAGACTAATAGATACTTCTTTTAAAGAACTTTTACTTCACTAATTAGAGATTTGCCAAGTGTTTGGATTAACTAAGTATACAATAAACACAAAAGAGGAATTAAGAAAGGCAGGATAACCCACGCCCTCACCATCACCACCACCTATTCCTGTAGTCAGATTCTTGAACTTAAGGCTCGTAACCAGTTATATTTAAAGAATGGGTCTAACTGAAAAGTGTATATAACAAAAAAAAAAACAATGACCAAAAAAAAGCAAGAATTAAAAAAATAATGAGACAACTCGGTGACACAGATCTGAACCCTGGACCTAGGGTAAGAAAGATCTGAGTTCAAATCTGAATGCAGGCTTACTAATTGTGTGACCCCAGGGAAGACTTCACTTAATCTCTGTATGCCTCAGTTTCCTTAATTATAAAATGGGGCTAATAATAGCACCTACCTCACTTAAGCAGAGCTGAGCACATATTAACTTTTTAATAAATGCTTGTTCCTTTTCAATATAACAACTACAATTTCAACTACAGCTATAGCTAAACTATTGCTATTACTACTACTACCACCTTGTGTACACACACACACACAAACACACACACACACACACACACACACACACCCCTTTAAAGTTTGCAATGAACTTTATGTGTTTTGATGCATTTAATTTTTTTTTAACAACCCTTTGAGGTAGATGCTATTATTTTCCCTTTTCCACAGGAGGAAACCTGAGACACAAAATGGTTAATTGACTTTCCTAGGGTCATATATCTAATAAATATCTGAGGTAGGATTTGAACCAAGATCTTCCTGATTCTCAATCTGATACTCTATACATTGTAAAAAACTGTGCCAGAGTACTTTTGAATTGGAACTTGAGTTACAAAGCTTTTCAAGATTCAGATACGTGTGAGAATGACACATGTCTGGCCAAAAAAAATGCAAATGGCTATTTTAAAATGTTATCCATTTACATTCTTTTTTTCCTGAAGGAATTTGATTAAATGTTTACTAAATGAAGCAATATTTAAAATTTAAAAAAACAGGAGAGGTGACATACACTTTGACAGCCACCCCTTTTCACTATGAGTAGTCATTGCCCTTTGGTTTTTTTGACTTGAAAAGGAGATCATGTTCATCCGGGCTCCTTTGGCATCCTTAATTTAGTGATCATTTTACTTGCTTACTCAATCAAACAAACATTTAATAAGTCACTACTTTGTGCTAGATACTGTGCTAAGCATTGCGGATTCAGGTAGAGAGAATGAACCAATCCTTATTCACAAGAAGCCTCAGGCAACTCTCTTGGACTAGAAGTTATTGATGGATTGGAATCAGCAGACAGAGTCCTTATGTTGATGCAATCAGGGGTCCTTTTATTGACACAAAATTTCCTAAGAAATAGTGATAGAGTCAATGTCTTTACTTTTATACATTTCCCATTTTTCAGTAACTCATTTAGGTCAGTTGAGTTATTTAAATTTTATACTCCCTTTTTGTTGTCCTTTATCCTTCTAATTTGCCATCAGTTTTGACCTGTCTTTAACCAAAGCCTGGCTTAAATACACGAGTGGGTGATCATAAAATTACTCCCACGTCCATAACAAATTTGTTCTTCTATCTGCTAACGTATAGCCAATTTCATGCTTTGTGATGGTTTTCAGCATTTTTCACATCCCAGTGCCTCCCGACTGTATTCTTAAAGAAAGTATACTTAATGTGAAGGCAGTAGTATTTTGAATAATTTACAGGTCTTCTTTCACTTCTTAATCCAGAACTTTATTTTTCAACATATTTTCCTTCTCCTGTGTCCACTTTTTCATTAAAGTCAAGTCATACGCATGTATGTGCTAACATAGTTTGGAGATTCTTCTCAAGTTCTTCATCCAATTTAACTGCCTCCTTATCCTCTGAAACAAATATTGGCATATGACTTGCACATATTTTCTTGGTTATTTATGTGTTATATTCATCATGAGAACTGTAAGATAAGATGATGAAGGAGAGTCAGCTAGGTGGCACAGTGAATAGAATACTTGTCACTGGAGTCAGGAAGACTGGAATTTAAATCCTGCCTCTGACTTACTAGCTGTGTGTCCCTGGGCAAGTTGCTTGATTAAAATGAGATAAACAACAGTACTTCCTACCAGGGTTGTTGTGAGGATTAAATGAGAAAATAGTTGTAAAAAGTGCTTAGCACAGTTTCTGGCACATAGTATCCACTCAATAAATGCTTATTTTCTTTCGTCCTTCAAGAGCTCTGTGAAGTGATCTTGTTGCTTTTCATTCAAGCTGAAATGAGCTCTGTCCAAGTCTTCTTTAAGGAGAATCTCAGAGAAGTCAGTCAACTGAGCTACAATTTCTTCATGTTTTTAATTCTATTTACAGTGAAATGCCAGTAGGCTTATGCTTCACTTCCTCAAATTTATGATCATCATGCTAGTTTTTGGACAAAGACCTTTACATTAAAAGCACCAAGAATTACATTTTATCTTGCTGATGTGTCTAAAAAAATACAATTCTTGGCATACTCTGCTTCTACTTTTGCAACTTCAAAAATGCACTGTGCACTTGGAAGGAGCCTAGAGTATATTCTGAGCTCCCAACCAAGGTATTCTCTTTTATTCACTCACTTCCTTGGTTTCTAATCTCTCCCCTCTTCAATCCATCATAAGCTTGGCGTGGGGAACCTGCTGCCTTGAGGCCCCACCCTAGCACCATCCAAATGCGTATTCAAGTGACTGCTTCTGGGATAATATACAAATCTCTCAGCTTAGCTTTTAAATCCCAACATAATCTGGTTCAAGACCATTGTTTCCAGTCTTATTTCATTATTCATGATTTAAAATGTGTGCATGTGCTTTATTCTGAAGCTAAACTGGCCTACTTGTTAGTCCCCAAACTTACTATTCCATCATCAATTTACATATATCTGTGCCTTGGGTCCTCCTCCCTTTTGCTTCTGTGAATCCTTATCTTAATTGAAGGCTCAAGAGTGGGAAGCTTTTCCTGCTACCTCTCTCCTCAAATTATTATACATATACCTATATGAATAAACAGTTATAACCTTCTGGTAGAATGTAAGTTCATTGAGGGCAAGAACTATTTTTTATTTATCTTTGGTTCCTCTGCTCCTAGCACAGTAAGCCCTCTCCCTCCCCGTCTCTCTTCCCCTTCCCCTCCTCCATCCCCTCCCCTTCACCCTCTCCTATTCCCTCCCTTTTCTCCCTCCTTCCTCCTCCCTCTCCTTCTTCCCCTCCCCTTCCCTCTTTCTCTTCTGCCCAAGGGAAGGTACATTTGAATGGCAGAAGGCTACCTCCTTAACTTCGGGTTTACTGGCTAGATTTCTTTCTCAAAAACCAAGCCTTAAACGCAATTCACTCTGGAGCTCATATATTGGACAATAGATCCCTAATCTCCTTGCAGGGAGTGAAAGTAAATACTAAATAGTAACTGTTTCTCTTTTGGTCAGAAACCCTGAGGGGTCTTCCCCTCCCAGTTTGATTTTTTTGTTTGATTGTTTTGAGTTTTGCTTAAAGGGGCCATCCCTTGATTAACTTTTTTAAAGAGGCTTATTTACGGAATGGGAATGGGCATTACCTCACTCAAAGTAAGAACCTGAAAAGATTTTAGCCCGAAAGGGGCAGGGCCTCCCAATGCATCCTGGGCCATCTGCAGTCATCCTGATGAATATCTGATCACTGGATCCAGATGGCTCTGGAGGAGAAAGTGAGGCTGGTGACCTTGCACAGCCCTCCCTCTCTCACTCAAATCAAAGTCAACTGCAAGTCATGTAATCATTTACCTGATGTCACGGTCCTCTTTGAGAAGGAAGGACAAACACAAGCCCTTAAATAATACTTGTAGGGTTAGATGACTAAATTTAGACCTTTTGCTTGATGCCATTTATATTAACGAGAGTAGGCGAAAATGATGCAAACATGGGACTAGACTATGACATTGGTAATTAAAGAGAATCCTTTTTGCCAGGAAGGAGGGGTGAAGAGCAATCTAGATTGATGAACATGATATATTTAGGTATAATCCTTGAGTTGAAAATTTGGTAATCTGTGAGGATTGTTTCACTGCTGTTTTCTGTAATTTATAAAGCTACAGAGTATTAGCAACCTTTGGTCAATTATCTGTGATTATGAATTGCAGATGAAGAACATGAACAAACAAACCGGAAGCATAACAGACTTTCTCACTGAAGCTTTAAAAACAGCACCCATAAAATGAAGTTGAATGATTTTGAAAAAAGCCTGTCATATACCTAATTTGATAGGTATGCTTTGAAATACAGGACACTTTTAAAACTCGGAATTTTCCTTGCTGTTCTCTTTCATCACTGCACCATTTCTCCCCAGTTTTCTAATTGTTTTCTATGACAAATTGCATTACTAATTCAAGAAAATAGAAGCTCAGACCTTCTCTATTTAAAGCCATTGTAATCTTGTTGAATTGAGAACAATTGAATGTAAGCATTTATTTATAAGCATTTAAGCAGTAATTTATAATTACTAGTATACTTTGTAAATATTCTTAGCCTTCATATATTTCCATTAAAAAATAGTTTTATTGATGCTTTTTACTCCCCACGGTACTCTCTCTTGTAACAAAGAAAGAGAGCAAAACACAACCGATTGACCTAGATCCTCATTTTAAACTCAATGTCATATTCCTACTTTTCTGGAAATGGTGCTGAAAATTGACCTGATAGAGTTTGTTTCTGTTTTTCCAATGAAACAGAGGTTTTCTCTCACTTTAACATGATTGTATATCCCAAGTGTGATCATTAGTTTTTTTACAGAAATTACCATACTTTATTTATCAAACCAATTATGAATTATGTTATCTATATTGGAAAAAGTTCTATTTTTTATATCCATACATTTGTATGAATATTAACTCATCTACATCTTGTTCTGTGTGTTTCACACAGTAATTAATCACATAAAAATATAACAAAAATGATATAATCTTTTTTGGCCTTTGAAAGGCTGGCACTGTCTTTGATTGCCATCTTTTTAGTACTGGACTTTCACTTTTAAGTTTAAGAACATGCAAGACTATTAATGCATGAACATACTCTTTGGTGCACTGAATTTTTCATCCTTTATTTCCTCACAATATTATTGCTTCCCAATTTTTTAAAAATAGCTATTTGGCTTGAATAATTGTTAAACTCAAAGTTATTCACCATTTATTTCGATCCTTTGTCTTTTTTTTTAACCACTTTGCATTTTAGCAGCTAGGTGGCTCAGTGAATAGAATGCTGGGTCTGGAGTCAGGAAGACTCATCCTCATGAGTTCAAATCTGGTCTCAGACACTTATTAGCTGTGTTAACCTCGGCAAATCACTTAACCCTGTTGGCCTAAGTTTCCACATCTGTAAAACGACCTGAAGTAGGAAATGGCAAAGCACTTCAGTATCTTTGCTAAGAAAACCCCGAATGGGGTCACAAAGAATCAGACATAACTGAAACACTGAATAACTTTGAATTTAATATTTATTGTATGTATGTATATATGTGTATGTATAGACATAGATATATAGATATAGATACACATGTGTGTATGTGTAGTTTCTTTCCTATTAGAGTATAAGCTCTTTAAGAGGAGAGATTGTCACATTCTTTACACATTAATCTCTAGGAGTTAGAGCAGAGACTGTCATATAAAAGCTTTGTAAATATTTGTTGATTGAATGAACCTGCATAAACTACTTAAAGGTTCTTTTACCTTGGTCACAGTTTCTGAACTTTGATTTTACAATAGTGAGTTGCAATTATTACCAGAGTACAGCAGTTGCCTTTTTTCAGATATTTTGGAAAACACTAGAAGACCAAATATGCTGGGTGATTCTAATTCTATTTGATTTTTTGGTAGCAAACATGATAATAAATTATTCAATCAAAAGAATGATGACCTTAAAAGTAAACATCTTGAGAAGTTTTTGTACTTATTGGCATAGTGTATTATATCCCTTATCCAAAAGACATTTTAGAGATCCTCCTTTGGAATTTCAGTGCTATGCAAATTAATTGGTAAAAAGTAAGATAATTAAATTTATTGGCATACAACAAATTTTGCAGTGCTTCATAGCTAAAAAAAACAGAACAAAACCAACTTTTAGAGAAGAAAGCAACCCTTCCTTTTTGTCTCATTCTCCTCTACCAAATGACTTAAAAATTTTCTTTCTAAAGTTATTTCATACTTTGGAGTTTGTTCTCCCAAACAACAATATAGTGTCAAAAGTGAGATTCCGTGTTGGTCTCTCCAAGCTAAACCTGAAGGCTTTCTGAGACCTTGTAAGCTAAGTAAATCTCTATGATTTTAAGATTGACCACAGGCAGACTCAACCCATACAGGGTCAAATTGGACATGATGAGAATCTGGTGAGTTCCCTTGGGATCAGACATCGTCCAGTCCCCTACTCCGAGTATTCAGAAAATTAAAGGGTTGGGTTTAGTCTTAGCCCAGGGTTCTGAGGTGGTTTTATAGTTGTTTGGAGGGGAATTTGGGAGGGCTTCAGAGGCTTCCTTCCTCACTCTGCCATCTAGGAACCAGAAGTCCCTGGTGGTCTTTAAATAGAGCTTTTTTCTCTTTCTTTTCCTCTGCTTGCCTTTCTTCTCATTTTCCTTATCTGTCCCTCGTTTGTGACTGGCCAGTAGCTGCCTGGTAAACATGGGCATTAGTTTTATACTCCTTTACTTAAGATGACTCTAGGCTAGTTGTTAAAACTTGAGTTTGGCAGGCAGTGAGGTGTGCTTTGATGGGTCCTTTAACTTCTGAAGTTCTCTAGCTTACACAAGATCTTGTTTACCTTACTTTGAAGGGGAACACCCAGTCATCCATAAGAGTGCTATAAGACAGCTCAGAAAGGGAGCTTAAAAGCATATGAAGGACTCATGAAGTCTCATACCTAAAAAGCTTCTCTCAGCTATCTATAATATTAAGCAGGGACTTATTCTTGATGAGTTTTTGATTAGACTTTCAGGAAGAAAAACTGAAATTCTTTACCTTTGTCTTCATAGTCCTGGCCAGCTTTAAAATTAAAAAAGGAAATGTTTTACCCAGTTTTTAAAAAAAATTGTGGCATTGTAAAATAGACTAAAATTTTTAACTGAAATGAAATATCTTTATTGTAAATTTTCAAATTATAATTTAAAGCATTTTTTAAACTACTAAAATATCTTACTGTTGTTGGGGTTTTTTATGGAGAGGGGGAGATTTATAACTAAAATTAAGAGCAAACAGTAAAGTCTCTCTCCTCTTCTTGGAGTGCAATAGATGCATTGTTCTAGTAGAAGATGATTCTACCTACTAGAGAATAAACAGAATTGAGGCTAGTTTGAAAGGGTTAAAAATAATTTAATTATTAGGTAAATAGGAAAAGTCACCTAAAGTGGAATAGATTATGCAACTTGAGAAATAAAATTTTAACAATTAAGTGGTAGTATATAAGGAAATCTGTACTGTAGAGATTTTGTGGAATGTTAGATTAGAACATGATTGGGAAATAAGAGACACTTAAGAAAAGTATCAAGGGTAAAATGAAGTATAGTTTCAGAGTATTAAAAGGGAGATAACTTTTGAAGTTTGTAAGCTTTAAGTCCACTGGAAAGAAAAACAAACAAACAAACAAACAAGAGAGTACGTTTTAGCAAGTATTGCTAAGAGGAGAATGGGTGGAAAATGAAAGAAAATAGGAGGCTCTTTGTCCTGACAATGTTGTTATTGTTGAGTCGTTTCAGTACTACCTGACTCTTCTTGACCACAGTAGCTTCCTGGCTACTCTGTGAGACACATAGTTTTTGGTTTCTTAATACAATTTAATTTTTTCTCTCAGTTTAACTTTGCTCCTTTCCATTCCTCTATCCTCCAGTGGAAAAGCAAAAGCAGCAACAGCAGCCACAGCAACAACAGCAACACCCTATCATAAGCCTGTTTAATCAAACAAAATGCATTCCTGCGTTGATCATGTCCAAAAATTGATTTAAATGTATGAATCTTCAAGCTGAGAACCCCACCTCTCTATCTGAAAATGGGCGTTGTACTTTATCGTGAGTCCTCTGGAATTGAGTTGGTAATTGTATTGATCAGAGCTCCTAAGTCTTCCCAAGATTATTTTTTTTTAGTTAATATTGTTATTATGCAAATTGTTCTGGTTCTGGGCACTTCACTTTGTTGTTGTTGTTTTTGTTTAGTCATTTCAATCACATCCAACTCTTTATCACCCCATTTGGGGTTTTCTTGGCAAAGATACTGAAGCAGTTTGCAATTTCCTTTTCCAGCTCATTTTATAGACAAGGAAACTGAAGCAAAAAATAGTTAAATGACTTTTCCACTGTCACACACTTAGTAAGTATATAGGCCAGATTTGAACTCAAGTCTTCATGACTCCAGGCCCAGCACTCTATCCACTGTACCTCTAAGCTGTCTAAGTTGACTTTGCTTCGGTTCATATAAGTCTTCTGAGGTTTCTCTAAAACTACCTTTATCATTTACGCAGCATTACAGTATTATATCACATTCATGTAATATAACTTGTTTAGCCATTCCCCAGTAGATGAATACTCTACAGTTTTCATTTTTTGCCACCCCCATAAGAACTAATATAATATGGACCCTTTTATTCTTCCTTTGATTGCTTTGGGTTATAGAGCTATTAATATTGCTAGATCAAATGGAATGCACAGTTTAATAACTTTTTGAACATAGTTCCAAATTGATTTCCAGAATGACTGGACCAGTAGTCAGTTTTATGAACAGTACATTAATCTACCTGTTTTCTAGCAGCCTCTATATGATCTGTCATTTTCTCTTTATCACCTTGGCCAATCTGATGAATCTGAGGCTAAATATCAATTATTTTAATTTGCATTTCTCAAATTATTAGTGATATAGAACATATGGCTACTACAGAATTGGACTTCTTCCTTTGAAAATGGCCTATTCATATTATTTGATTATTTGTCAAATGAAAAATGACTTATTCTTATAAATTTGGATCAGTTCCATATATGGATGGGTAGATGTGTTTATGTATACACATATACATTTATTGCCTCAGTGTATGTATTTATGTGTGTGTATATATGTGTATATATATTATACATACATACACACACACGCACACGTATATATATATATATATGTATATATATAGTACATATATTTGTTACATATATATGTGACTTTTATCAGAGAAACTTGCTGTAAAATATTTTCCCAAATTCCCTACTTTTTTCTAATTTTCTTGAATTGCTTTGCTTGTGCACAAACTTATTTCAACAAAATTGTCAATTTTACCTTTAATGACTCCCTCTATCTTTTGATTCACGATCTCTTCCTTTATACATAGATCTAACAGGTATTTTTTTCCTCAAACATCTCTAATTTGCTTATGATATCACTATTTATATCTAAATTATGCACCCATTTGTAGCCTATATTTGTATGAGATGTTGGTCTATACCTAGTTTCTGCCAAACTGCTTTCCAGTTTCCCCTTCAATTTTTGTTTAGTAATTATTTCTTGCCTCCATAGCTGAAATCTTTTAGTTTTATCAAACACTGCTAGTTTGCTTCTGTATATTGTTTACTTTATTCTATTGATAAACCTCTCTATTTTTTAACCAATACCAAATTGTTTGGATGATTATGGATATTCAAGATTCTCCACAGATCTAACATATCTAACTCTTAAAATTCTATTCATTTCTTTCTTGTCTTCTTTTTAAATTACACTTGTCTAAATCAGAGAGCAGGAAATTGATTTCTCTACTATTATAATCTTATTTTCTGGATCCCTGTAACTCATTTAAGATTCCTTTAAAATTTAGATATTATGCTATTTGGTCCATATATGTTTAATGTTAATATTAGTTCTTTGTCTATGACACCTTTCAGTGAAATGTAATTTCAGTCCCTGAGTAATAGAATGTTCTGCCAGAAATGCTCCTGGATACAACTTATTTCTAGTGTCTCTAGTCCTCTTTGTGTGTTTCCATAATGCCAACCTGAGCTAGGAAAAAAATAATTCACTCTGCTTTTTTTTTCTTGAATTTCTCAATCAACATTTGTTTTGGTGTATTTTACAGTTGTTTGTGGAGAAGGTGTATTTTGGGAGTTGGGCTATGCTTCTTTCTATTACTCCCTTGTTTTAACTATGCCCCTACAGAGGTTATCAATGAATATTTTTAAAAAAATTAATTGAATCATCTGCCATTTTGGAATATTTGTTTCATTGTCAACCTTTCTCCAACATAAATAATTGAAAGTGACCATAGTGTTTTTTGTAAAGTTAAATAATCAATGCTATTACAAACTTATATATAGAACAAAGGAGTCAGGAATGGCATGAGGCACAGTATCCATTACCAAGCAAGTCTTATGATGCAAAGCTCTGTTTCATAATCACAAACTGTAGAAGGCTGCTTAAGAGTGAGGTCTTTGGCCAGTCACCTTTAATTAAGTTATAGAATGCCAAAAATTGGGAGAATTAATTTTTATTAAATAATTATTTGACAGAGTTCATAGAAGCATGGAATTTAAAAGCTACAAAGGACTTTAGAGATCATTAGTTCAACCTAATTTTACAGATCAGGAAACTGACTCTAAATTATGGTTAGGTAATTTGCTATAGCTCATCAGAAGGAGAGCAAAGACTAGAACCCAAGCCTTCTAGCCCACTGTCTAGTGTTCTAGTGTTCATATCACACTCTAAGAACTAAATCATCAAGCCAACATTATATATCTATGGATAGATAGATAGATCAATTTAAATGAATTTTATTTCATCAAGTGAGAAGACAAAAGTGCAATTTTCAAATTGAACTTTAATATCTTATTTGAAGTTTAGAGACTAGTTTTCCTAAAATGTCAAAACAAAAGCAGTTGGAGAAAATAATTTTCTTAAACAACATCTTCTCCAATTTCAGACGGAACTTTGAATATAAGGTTTGAATAGGAATAATTTAAAATAAAACTTTTTGTGTGTAAAATGTGTAATATGTCACTAGAAATTAAGTGATGCAGTAGATAGAGCATAAGACTTTGAATCAGTAAAACTTGAGGTGAAATCCTTCCTTAGACACTCCCTAGGTGACTCTAGCAAAGTCACTTAATCTTTCTGGGCTTCAGTTTTCTCATCTGTAAAATAGGGTAAGAGCAGCCCTTAATTTATGCGGTTGTTGAGATAATAAAATAAGTTCAAATATATAAAGTGCCTTGCAAATCTTGAAGTGGTATATAAATACTAGTTGTTGCTATTATTGTTTTTAAATTATTTTTAAAGATTTAATCACAGTAAAATTGTCACAACCTCAAAGTAATATACAATCAGTCCTCTGACCTCTTGAGTTTAGCCTGATCTGCACAATCACTCCCTATGGCTTCTGAACTTTAAGTGAAGAA
Source organism: Trichosurus vulpecula (assembly GCF_011100635.1). Taxonomy (NCBI): domain Eukaryota; kingdom Metazoa; phylum Chordata; class Mammalia; order Diprotodontia; family Phalangeridae; genus Trichosurus; species Trichosurus vulpecula. Next base: position 256,704,064 of record NC_050574.1, on the reverse strand, counting down.
ATCAGAAAATTTCTTTGCTTAAAATAAATCCCCTATCTCTTGATATCATGAGAGCTGGAAATGATGGGTGACTTTGCTTTCTAGGAAATTAAGTAAAAATTACTTGGGCAATGATCGCCTTTATCCATCATTCTAATGGAATGAACATGATATAGCCATGTTCCACTGAGAGAGGTAGGAAAGTATTCTAATAGTGATTTTTTCCCCCAGTTACATGTCAAGAAAATTACTAGCATTCATTTTTACATGATTTTGATTTCCAAATTTTTCTCCTTTTCTCCCTCTCCTCCACTCTTCTGAAAATGGCAGGCAGTTTGATATCATTTATACCTGTGCTGTCATGTAAAAAATTTAAAAAATCCATTATTAGTCACGCTTGTGAAAGAAGGAACAGATTAAAAAGAAAAAAAAAACAAGAAAGAAGTAAGTGAAAAAAATGTTACAATCTGCATTCAAAGTCCATTCATTCTTTTTCTGGATGGGGGTAGCATTTTCCTTTGTGAGTCCTTTGTACTTTTTTTGGATCACTGTATTGCTGAGAAGAGCTGAATCATTCATAGTTGATCATGACACAATGTTGCTGATACTGTGTGCAATGTTTTCTGGTTCTATTATTTCACTTTGCATCAGTTCATATAAGACTTTCCAGGTTTTTCTGAAATCTTCCTGTTCATTATTTCTTATTGCACATTAAACAGTAAATCCAAGTTGGTTTACTGGCAAATTTCACCATGGATTACATAACAACTGACTTATAAGTATTTTTATTTAATCAACTATTTATCGACTAATTTCACTCAAATTACAGGACTTAGTGTCTCAGGAGAACAGGGTGAGATAGTTCCATGAACAAAGTCTCACAAACAAATAAAATAAATGTTTTCATAAGCAAACAATAAGTAACGCATTGGCTAAGGCAGAGATTTTATTTTGGAGTAGTCATAGACAAGGTTGGAGATATGTGGAATAAAAACTTTTCTCTTATTGAGGGCAGATAGCTTTTTAGCACTGAGATATGATGAAAAAAAAACCTGTCAAGTGAGATTCCAAAATGGAAACCACAGTCTTGGGAAGAAAGAGTGCTAAGAAAGGAAAGAAAGACTGCATTTGAGAATATAGGACATTTACTGGGCTCAGATAATGAAAGATAAGATTGTTCTCTCTGATTTATTATTATTATTAATCTTGAAGTAAATGTAATAATTCTGGAAAAAGAAATAGAGGTGGAATAAAGACATAAGAATGGTGAATAGGATGAGCAAACATGGCAGAATAAGACAATGGAGAACGTAAGCAGAAGATGTCGACTTTTCCATTTTGGATGAGAATCACTGATTGATTTTTAATAGGAAAATGATATAATTAGATCTTTGAAGAAATAAGGGGATCTTGACAGTATTCTAAAAGATGTTGTACTGAATTGAGACTAGAGTTTAGAATACCAATTTGGAGGTACTTACAATACTCTAAGTAGTTGATAATAGGATTCATGGTAATAGAATGCAGGGACTAAATGAAAGAGTCAATGTGATGAAAGAAACAACAAGATTTAGAAATTGAATGTAGGAGAAGCTGGAGTAAAAGCTAACACTATTACTCTCAACATGGTTTAATGTCTGAATGGCAATACCATTGGTATTGCTCAATGGTATTGAGCAAAATTGTAAAGGCAGAAAGGAGAGTATGTGTTGGGGAAAATATAGAGTTTAATTTTGAACATGTTGAGTTCTAAATGTAATAAGAATATGGAGGCAGTAGTGTTCAAGGAGCTATATGAAATGTAGAAATGTGAGAAATAGGATGAAGGCTGAAAATACATTTTTAGGAGAAGGTAAAGTAAAATGGAAGCTATAGTTGTGAGCAAAAATAAAATTGCTAAGATGAATATAGTTAAAGAAGACAGCCAGAGCCAACACCAAAGGAACACTAACATTAAGGAGTTAGGAAGCCACATAAATTGAGAAGGGGAAATAAGAGAGGCTAGGAGAAAAAATGAGGTGGTATATGGCATCGGATGCTAGAGAGGTCAATAAAGACAAGGAATAAGAAAAGATACTAATTTTGGGAGGTAGCATAGTAGAATAGAAACAATATTGGAGCTAGAGTCAAAGAAAGTACGTGATCTTAAACTATACGACAAAGTCCTAATTGTCAAAACAATTTGACAATGGATAAGAAATAGGGAGGTTGATCAGTGGAACAGATTAGATACACAATATGCAGAAGTAAATGAGAACAATAAACTAGTTTTTCATAAGTACAAATATCCTAGTTATTGGGGCAATAACTCACTATTCAATAAAACCTGTTGGGAAAAACAGAAAATAATCAGGCAGAAACTACATATAGAAAACATCACACATTGTATAGCAAGATGAGTTCCAAATGGATACATGGTTTACATAAAGGACAATATCATAAGCCAATTACATGATCATGAAAGAAATTACCTGTGGGTAGAGGAAGAGTTCATAACCCAATAAAAGATAGGTTCACAGGAGGAAAGTAGACAATTTTGATTACATAATATTAAACATTTTAACACAAAACAAACCAATGCAGCTAAAATTAGAAGAGAAGCAAAAACTTGAGATTTTTTTTCAGTTAAATTCCTCTAAATCTAATTTATAAGGCATATACATACATACATACATATATATGTATATATATATATATATATATATATATATATATATATATGGAATTGAGTATAAGAATAATAGTTATTACCCAAGTGATCAATGATCAAAGAATATGAATAGACAGTTATTCAAAGGAAAAAATCCAAGCCATCAATATCCAGAGATAGTTATTTAAAGGAAAAAAATCAAAGCCATCAATAGTCACATGAAAAAAATGCCCCAAATCACTTAAAAGTAGATAAATGTAAGTTAAAACAATTCTGAGGTACCACCTCACATCTATCATATTTGCTGAGTTGGAAGAAACAAAAATGACATCCTGTAGGGATTGTGGCATAACAGTTATATTGCACTGTTAGTGGAGGTGTGAATTGGTCCACCCATTTCAGAAAGCATTTTGAAACTATTGTTATTATCAAATCAAAAAGCTACTAAGATATGTATAGCTTTTGACATGGCATCACTGCTTGGTAATCAGTTCCATGAGGGCATGCCTGCATAGGTTATGGATAATGGATGATGCTTTTGTGCTTTTCCATTCAGCAGTGTTTTTTAGCATGATATTTTCAGCAATGTTGTGAGACACCTTAAACAAGGATGAAAATGACCTCAAGATTAGCTACCACACTGACTGTGAGTTATTTAACTTGAAAAGGCTACAAGCCAAGACTAAAGTGGAAAGAGAGTTGGCACATGACTTTTTGTTTACAGATGATTGGGCACTCAAAATGCAGCCTCTGGATCGATTCTCTGCTTCTTGTGCTAATTTTGGCCTGACAGTTAGTACCAAGAAAACAGTTTTCTCCACCAGTCAGCACTGCACCATTCATACGTGAAACCATCAGTTCTAGCAAGTGGAGATATTTTGAATGGTATGGGTAAGTTCACTTACCTTGGCAGTGTGCTTTCCAGACATGCACACATGGAAGACGAGGTTGATGCATGCATTGCCAGAGCTAACTCAGTGTTTGGAAGGCTCCGAAGAAAAGTCTAAGAGAGAAGAGGTGTTAGGCTACCTACCAAACTGAAGGTTTACAGAGCCATTGTACTGACCTCATTGTTGCATGCCTGGGAAACCTGGATGGTATATCACTGCCATGCCAAAAAAACTGAATTGCTTGCATTTGAATTGTTTTAGGAATATTTTGAATATTACATGGCAAGATAAGGTACTGGACACTGAGGTCCTTTCTTGAGTTGAACTGCCAGGCATTCAAACTCTACTGAAGAGAGCACAACTCCAGTCAGCTGGCCATGTTGTTCAAACATACGTTTGCCTAAAAGACTGTTTTACAGAGAGCTCCTTGTGGCCAGAATGGCCTTTGTTTTCTTTGAGTGACTCAGTTTATCTCATTGAGCCTTGCTGGGTGCTGGGCCCCTGTTAGGGCTAACTCCGGGGAGGGCCTAGTTTACATGTCTGGGACAGCAGAGGCTTTTGGACCATGTGGGTTTGGGTCCACCTCTGTTGGGTGTTGACCTGGTCTGCGTGGATGTGCTGCTTCTCTTCTGGGGCAGGAAGTCCAGAGACCCATACCTGGGAGCAGAGAACTTCCTGTGTGATGATTCATGGGGCTGGCTGAGGGGAGGTGTTGATTCCAGAGCCACGCCCTATTGGGTGTTAACCTCAGGGAAGGGGCCAACTCAAGAACCCTGGTCATTCAGGTGGCGCTTCATGATGCCAAAAACTCTATAAGAGGGGAGAAGACAGCTTGAAGAGCCCCTTTTCCTTTTCCAGTTGGCGAGGCAGCAGTGGTGAGCGTGACTCTGGGCCAGCCCGAGCTCTTGGGCTAAACCTAGATGTTGGTAACTATGAATTGTATTGGGTCTGTCTGTTGATATTTGTAATTTGTTTGCAATTTGTTCTGAAGTTCGGGGTGCTGGTTGTTTGTCCCCTGAACTAAATGAATGTTCTGAACTTCAGGGTGTTGGCTTTTTCCCCTCAAGTAAGTGAATGAATCTGTATTTGGTCTGTCTGTTGATGCTTGTCTGTATGCTCCCCTGAACTAACTGAATGCTGGATTAAAGAAAGCTGGTCAACCCCTTCACCGTGCTTTCCTTGTTTAAGCAGATAAAAAGAACCTGTGCTTTCCCAACGTGCCGGCAGCCTCCTGGGTGCTGGCTGTGGGAGGATCTTACGCCCCCATAGAAACTGCTAGCCGGATTGTTAAAACACTCCTACAAGGCAAGCACTCACATGGAGGTCAGAAGAAGCAGTACAAGGACACTCTCAAGGTCTCTCTGAAGAATTTTGGAATCAGCTGTGAGACAGGGGATACACTGGTACAGGAGCACCCAGCATAGCATCATTACATCAAAGAAGGCACTGTACTATATGAACAAAGTAGAATTGCAATAGCTCAAAAGAAACATGAAATGCACAAATTTAGAGACATCTCCACTACAAATGTTGATATGGACTATTTGGGCCTAACCCGTGGGAGAGCTTTCCAAGCTATAGTCAGCCACAGTTGGCTACACTGTACCTTGACCCTGATATAGTGATGCCATTATGGTCCTCTTTGAGCACAAAGAACAACAGCCAACCAACCAACCAACCACTGCTTGGTCTATAACCCAAAGAGATCAGAGAAAGAGGAAAAAGACCTATATGTACAAAAATATTTATGGCAGCTCTTTTCATAGTAACAAAGAGTTGGAAAGTGAAGGGAAGCAATCAGTTGAGGGTGGCCTAGTTATGGTATGTGAATGTGATGGAATACTCTTGTGCTGTAATAAATGATGGTTTGAGAAAAATACTGAGAAGACTTGTGTGAACTATTATAAAGTGAAGCAAGTAGAACCAGGAGAACAATTTATATGATAACAATTATATTGCAAAGACAAGCAACTTCTAAAGAGTTGGAAATTCTGTTCAGAAGAACAGCCAACCACAATTCCAAAGGCATGTGTAATAAGCGACATATCGTACTGATGTAATAAGTCATTAAATTGGACCTACAGCCATAACCTCCGGTGGATAGTCTACTTTCCATATTATCCACAGGCAGCTTGCATTGTTGAACATTAGAATGGGGTTGTGAAATAACAGCTTCATCTCCATACCCTTGATTATCATGGATGAGTGTCCTGCCTCCCAAAAACTATATCCTTAACAAATCATATCTAGCCCATAAAGAAAGAAGGCTCTCCAGTCCAATAGTTTCTTGATTCTGAACTCCTGATAAAGATTTTTAGACATTGTTCCAGCTGATTCTCTAAAAGTCTTCCCTATTCTACTCCCTGCACAGGGTCACCCAGGCCTCTAAGTCCCTGATCCAAATAGGGACTCTCTAACATCCTTGGAAAGAGCACAAAGTACTTACTTCTAAAGGAACTTAAAAACTAGGGTACTTAAAAAATAAACAAATTAATAAATATATAAACAGATAAATACATGTATGGACTAGGACAAAATCTCTAAAAAAATGTATTGTGTATCTAGGGTAAAGAGTTCTACTGGAGATGGGAATTATGAGAAGAGATATTTATAAAGTAATTTTTTTCATTATATTCCCAGATTTTTGTTGTTATTAAAGACTATTATATCTGAATCACTGGGTTAGACACTGTGAATAAATAGGAAAAAAAGGCTAAAACATAGCCCCTGCCTTTGAGAAAATTCAAACTGATTTAAAAACAGTAACAAAACTACCCAACTGTGTGCATGCAAAGGCTCTTACTTTTCTTTTGCTTGTAAGTCTTCACTTACTGGTTCCTGCTACTGGTTTGTACCTGACACAAGCTTCTCTCCTGCCTATCATTCCTGATGCCCAGTCTTTAATTGCAGGCTAGGTGGTACAGTGGATAAAGCTCTGGGTCTGGGGTTATCTTCCTGAGTTCAAGTCTGGCATTAGGCACTTACTAGCTGTGTGACCTTGGGCAAGTAACTTAGGTCTGTTTCCTCATCTGTAAAATGAGCTGGAGAAGGAAATGACAAAACACTACAGTATCTTTGCCAAGAAAATCCCAAATGGGGTCACAAAGAGTCTAAAATGACTGAACAACAGCAAAAATGTATTCCTTCCTTGCACTACTGTGTCTGAAATCAGCACGCAATCCTTCTGTAATTTTTAAAAATTTTTATCACTACAGGAAAACATGAGAGGTAATAGAAAAGAGGTAGTAGAAATAGTGACTGTGGAGATCTGCAGTCTAGAAACTTGGGTTTGAATATTGTAGGATCATCCTCTATAACCTAGAGTTCAAGGCAATCTAAATACCTCAGAGGACATAAATTCCAATTGCCTTATTTTAGTCAATAAAGAAACAGTACCATAGTGGTTTGCAACTTAAACAATGTCATATAACTACTTGACTGATTGTTGTCCTTCTTTGTCCTTCCTTCTCGAAGAGGACCAAAATGACGTCACTATGCTAGAGTCAAGTTTCAATGTGTCCAACTGAGGCCTATCAGACCAATGTGAGCACGGATTGCTCTACCACAGGTTGGGCACAAACAGTCCATGTGAACATTTAGGGTAGACACTCTAAATTTGTGCATTCCGTGTTTCCTTTGAACTGTTTCAATTCTGCTTTGCTCAGAGAGCCCAGTACCTTCTCTGATGTGGGCATGCCATGCTGAGAGGTCCTGTGCAAGTGTCTCGCATGTCACACAATCAATTCCAAAGTTCTTGAGACACTGACAGTGTCCTTGTATCACTTCTTCTGACCACCATGTGAATGCTTGCCCTGTGTGAGTTCTCTATAAAACAATCTTTTTGACAAGGGCACATTTTACATTCGAATGTGGCCAGCCCATCAGAGTTGTGCTCTCTGAAGCAGAGTTTGGCAGTTTAGTTTGCATAAGGACCTCAGTGTCTTATCCTGTCAGATGATCTTCAGAATCTTTCTAAGACAATTCAAATGGAAGCAATTGAGTTTCCTGGCATGGTGCTGGTAGACTCTCCAGGTTTCATAGACATACGACAATAAGGTCGGCACCACGGCTCTGTAGATTTTCAGTTTGGTAATCAGTATGATACCTCTTCTCTCCCATACTTTCTTACAGAGCCTCTCAAACACTGAGCTAGCTCGGGCAACGCATGCATCAACCTCATTATCAATGTGTACATCCCTGGAAAGTATACTACCAAGGTAAGTGAACTTATCCACAGCATTCAAAACTTCTCCATCTGTTGTAACAGATGGTTCCAGGTATGGATGGTGTGGTGGTGGCTGATGGAGCACCTTTGTTTTCTTGATGTTGTTAGGCCAAAATTAGCACAAGCAGCAGAGAATCAATCCATACTTTGTCACATCTCAGCTTCAGAGACTGAATTGAGTGTGCAATAATCCTCAAACAGAAAATCATGCACCAACACTCCCTCCACTTGTGTCTTGGCTTGTAGCCTTTTCAAGTTGAAGACTTTACCATCAGTGAGGCAGCTGACCTTGATGCCGTGTTCTCCACATTGAAAGCATTTGACAACATGGCTGAAAAATGAGATAACCTGTACCACATCTCAGAAGTGGGAAACTGAGAACATATCCTCTAATCTAGACCCAATGCTCTTTCCATTGTACTATACTGGCTCCCACTTTAGATACTGACTTGATGCACGATAATGGATATTTTTTAACTTTTCAGAACTTCATTATTTTCATTTGCCAGATGGAGTCAAAAGTCAATTAATGAACACTTTTTAAGTGTCTTCTATATGCCAGACACTGTACTAATTCCTGAGACTACAAAAACAATAATATCTTCCTCTCAGGAATTCCATTTTAAAACAGTTCAGAAAAAGGCAGTACTTTAACCCAGAGGAATGAACCTCTACTGGTAGAGTTTCAGTTATTGATATTGATGGAGAGGTATATGGTGAGTCCTGGATGAGTCACTGTTCTTTAATAAAACGATGGAAAGCCCTCCAGATTTAATAAGGGCAATTATTAAAGGCAGTATAGAGAAGGAAGAAAAAGTAAAAGCACCAATTAAGGAATCAGAGCCTTCGTCTAGTCCTAGACCTGCCCTTACCTCCACATGAAACCTCTTTTGATAAATCACTTTGTCTCTGAGCTCTGGTTTAGCCACCTGTAAAGAAAAAATGTGTGGGGTGCACTTGATCTCTAAGGCAGGACCTTCTAGTGTCAGTAGCTGGAATTGTTACAGCTTCCAAGTTGATGATGCCCTTTACTTATATTTCCTTATTTGATCCTCATAAGAACTGTGAGAGACAAGAACTGCATATATTTATCATCTTTCCCACTTTATAGAAGAGGTAACAATCAATTAATAAACATTTATTACATTTATATATTATAACCTACTTTAGGAGTGAGTGGGCATTGTGTGAGAGATTGCAGATACGAAGACAAAAGTGACACGGCTCTGGTCTTCAAGGGGTTTCCATTTTATTGGGGAGATCCCTCCCCCACTCACAAACAGAAATACATGTATATGCACACAAATAAATGAGCGACATACAGAGATAGTGGCAGAGAGACAGATGCACACGTACACAGAGAAAGACAGCAAAGGGAAGAAAGGAAGAGGAGGTAAGGGAGAGGGAGAAGAGAAGAGAGGAAGATGGGAAGAGGAAACAGGGAAGGGGAAAAGAGAGAGGGAGAGGGAGATGAGAGGAGGTGTTAAGGAAAGGGAAATGGGACATACGGAGCCACTGGAGTTAAGTGACTTGTCCACTTTCATACAACTAATATCAGAGCCATGACATGAATTCATGCCACGAAAACAACTTTCTCCTAACTCTAGGTTTAGAACTCCTCTCTACACTCAGCATACTGCTTCTCCTCAATTCTCTGATACTTTCACAGAAGACCAGGATCCAGATACTTAAACATGTCTCTTTAGCCTGAAAGTATTAAGGGAACAAGCGGGGAGCAAGGAAAAGACAGGGTTACTTTAAGGAGTACATATTTTGAGGTGAGGAAGGCACTAGAAATGTGATTTTATATAGATTTGATGAAAAGGAGAGCAAAGCAATTATGTAATTAGCTGAGCTAATCTAGCCAAAATCAGTTTTCCTCAACAGCAGGGTTTTGTTTTGTTTGTTCTGAATTACCTGGATGCTTGCCTCAAATCCCTGCTGCACAACCTCAGCAGACACAAGCTGGCTGTTAATTGTGAATTAACCCTATTAAATTACTACAACCAAAACACATTGAATGGACTTTGGGGAGATGAGAAGTTGGACTTTTTCTTTGTAGGGTAAGGAACTTAAATGAACTTGACCCACTGTTAGTGATATCAACATACATTTTTAGTAAGTGCAAAGGAAAACCACAGACTATTGCAAAATAAAACAATGTGTTTTAACAACATAGACATGCAAGAAAAATAATTAAAATTGCTTCCCTTTCTGTAGATGTACTTGCTACCAACAAATGGATAATAAGAACTGGTATTTGCTTGTGCTTAACAATTTACAAAGTTATTTACATAAGTTATCTCATTTGACCCTCACAGCTCTATAAAGTAAGGTAGAGAGAGCAAGTATTATCAGCATTCCACAGGTAAGGATATCAGACTGATTGAGGTTAAATGATTTGCCTTTAATCATTTAGCTGATAAGGGATAGAATTGACATTTGAAACCACATCTTTTAATTCCAAATTCAGTGCTCTTTATAATGTATCAGTCAACCACATCTTTTAATTCCAAATTCAGTGCTCTTTATAATGTATCAGTCAACACACACACACACACACACACACACGCACACACGCACACACAATATTCAGTGAAAAGAATATATTTTCTAAATACCAATCTGAAGGAATTATTGGTATGTTTTAAAATTGTTTTTGAGAGCAAAATGCATAACGGTAGAAGAACCTAATTTCCTAAAACATTTTTTTTCTTTTCATGAAGAGTCAGGTTTTATAACCCTCAAGGATATCAAACTCCCCTAACTAGTACTTATCTCAGTGGTATCTTGACACAGATAACTCTCTAGCAACTATTACAATAGACCATTCTGAAATCCTTTCTTTGCTCAACCTTTAAATGTTATTCCTATCTGTAGAAACTACATGTTTGAGAATAGGGATTTAACAGGCCTTAGAAATGTCCTATCTTTTTTTTTATAATGTGAAAGACTATCCTGTGATTTTTTTTCTCCATTTTATAATGCCTTTCCTTCCATAGTAGTTTATTCACTTTCAAAGTTTTAGGACATTAATCTTCACGGTTGAAAAGTATGAATTACAGAAGTAATTTATAAATCAACCACCTTTTCTTTTTCAAATGCTGCATCTCCATTTATTTTTTGCTCTTTTTTTTAAAATTCTGTTTGAGAGAGAACCAGGTAATTTTTTAAAGTTATACTCTATAGGGGTCATGTCATACCTCAGTGAAGGGACCTATGTCAATATATTAAGAAAAGAATGAGAGAAATAGGACCTATTGAATGTGATGGTGGGCACTTGAATATGAAGAAAAAAGGTGAAGGAGAAGAGAACGGCACAGAATGTTGAAGACCATAATAGTTCTCTCCTAATAGAATCAGAATGGTGACAGTTCCTCTGCATTCTCCTGGTTGCAGCATTGTACTTCATTCTATATTTCATGCTTTGGAAGCAATATTGATAAGCTTTAAAATATCCAGGATAGAACAAGCTGGATAGTGAAACCCTGTAATTAGAAGATAGTTTTAAGGAAAGAGGAATGATCACTCTGGAGAAGAAAATACTTGAGATAGAGATATTGAACATTAGAACAATATGGTAGTCTTCAGATATTTGAGGTCTCACAATATGGAAGAAGAATAAGAATTACTCTGCTTGGCCCCATAGAGATAATTGAATCAGTAGGTATATAGTACAGAGGGACTGATTTTAGTAGTGCAAATAAGGACTTCTTACAATTAGAACTCTCCAAAATCAGAATGGGCTATTTTGAGGAAGTCATAAGTTTCTCATGGCTGGAGGTCATTAAGTGGGAGCTGGTTGACCACTGGAGAGGCATATTATAGAAGGGATTCATTTTTCGGTTAGGAGTTAAGCAAAAAGTGCAGTGGGCTGGCCACATTGTTAAAATGCCAAATATACACTTGCCTAAGACTACTTTATAGAGAACTCACATATGGCAAGCATTCTCATGGTGGTCGGAAGAAGTGATACAAAGATACTCTCAAGATCTTGAGAACTCTGAATTGATTGAGTGACATGGGAGACACTGGCACAGGACCACCCAGCATGACATGCCCTCTTCAGAGAAGGGGCTGTGCTTTATGAGCAAAGCAGAATTGAAACAGCTCAAATAATATTGAGTGAAAACAATGATTTGTCAAGAGGGCCAGAATCATACATTGAGTTTCAGAATGTTAGTTCTGCCCTTGACATGACATATGGTTAAAATGTTTCTCTAGAGATTTGTTGAAAAAACAATAATAAACACTGAGAAAATATATTCTAGCACTTGCTAAAACTTTAGTCTTACTTAACTGGGTGATTTATTGTTTTTTGTAGATGTGTGTATGTGTGTGTGTGTGTAGGTTCAAATTCTGTTTCTGAGAATTATTATTTGTGTAAATTTGATAAAATTCCTTAACTTCCCTGGGTCTCAGTTTCCTCATTTGTAAAATGAGGGTGGGAATATATGAAATTAACTCTGAGATCTCTTTCAACTTTAGATATATTATCCGAACATCCTGTGATTTTTCTATCTTATTCCTTGCATTGTTACTTGGAAAATCTGAGAAATTCAGTAACTCTTCAGTCTTCCTTAAATGCCAGCCCCCCCCCGCCCCACCAATGGCATTCCAGGACCAGAGCCACAGCTATAAGAAAGTGAGAAAAACATAACAATGCCACAGGCTGCTAGTGGCTAGGATTTGGATCAAAACTACCATTCCTTACTCAGCAGGTTGAGAGTCACTTGTCCCACAACTAACACTCTCCCTCTTCCTTTCTGTTTCTATGATTCTTTGCTGCAGGCTACTTAAATGAAAATTTCTTCTCCCATGCCAAACCTTGCTACCTCAATCCCATCCACTTCATCCCTACTTATTCAGAGAGCCTTGTCTGCTTTGCCTTTCCTTGTTCTGCCCCTCCCACACCCCCCTCAAAATCATTATGTCAGTAATAATAGCTACAATCAGTAGAGTCGATTAAGGTTTTCAAAATTCTTGACGTGTTCTCTCATTTAATCCTTATAACAACCCCATGAGGTAGATGTTATTATCTCTGTTCTATGAATGAGACAATATGCCTGAATGAGGTCAAGATGATATAGCTATTACATTTCTGGGGTGGATTTTGAACTTAGTTCTTCATGACTCCGTCATCACATCAAAAGGCTTCACTTTGTTTTAGACTTCTTCCTATCATACTTCTATCTTCTTGAATTCTTTTGCAAACCTATTTGCAAGAGGCTACAGCATCTGTCACCACTACCTCCAATACTAGATATACTCAGCCTGGAGGAGTAGATATTCCCCTTCCTCATCACTGCCACTGCCAGACATTCCCCCTAACACCACTCAGCCATGTCTCCTCCTTTCAGATTCTCTCCATCTATCCACATTACTCTTCCTCCTTCCTTAAAGAGTTGAACACCAGACTTGGTCTCCCTCTCCAACCCAATTCTTGCTCTTGTACTCATGGACTTTAATACATATGTCCACGTCCTTTTAAACTCCCTGGTGTCTCAGTTTATGAGTCTCTTTAACTTTCATTCAATATACATTTATACTTCCTTAACTATACATAGCGATGGCCAAACTTTGATTATCATTATCCATAATTGCTTGACCTCCATGTACCAGAACTCTGCTATTCCATTCTCTGACTAAAATCCCATATCCTTATATTTGTTTATCTACAACACTAATCCTAAAGTTTTTTTTTTTTTTTTTTACAATCATGACCTCTATTCATTCTTGCTCTCTGATTTCTTGGTCAACAACTTCTGTTCCAGTTTCACTTTCTTCCTTTTAGAATATTAACAATTTAGTTAAGAAGTTTAATTTTATGGCATGTTTAAAAATATTTTAAAATGCTTTTATTCATGTCTTTTTTACATTGCTATAATTTATCCTAGTATCCTTCTATCTGCTCTACTAGAGGCCCATCCCCTAAAAAAATAATAATTTTATAAAGATCAAAAAAAGAATAACAGGAAAAACCAGCATAGCTGACCCACACATTGACAAAGCCTGAAAATATATTCAATGCATAACACTTTTGGACTTCACACCTTTGCAAAGGGGTAGAATGAGATATGTCTTCTCATATCTCTTCTTTCAAGCCATGTTTGTTCTCTGTAATTTTGCAACATTCACTTTTGATTTCGTTTGCATGTACAGTTCTTTCCATTTATGTTGATGTAGTCATACACACACTTTTTTTTCTTGGCTATACTTACTTCAATCTGCTTCAATTTGTGCAGATATTTCCATGCGACTCTGGATTTATCACATTCCTCATTTCTTACAGTACAATAATTTTCCTTTATATTTTTGTATACAAATTTGCTTAGCCCTTCCACCATTCATGGAAATCAAGTTTGCTTCCAGTGTTTTCTTTTTTTTCTCTTTTGTTTTTTTTTATTTAATATTTTTAGTTTTCAGCATTGATTTTCACAAGAGTTTGAATTACAAATTTTCTCCCCATTTCTACCCTCCCCCCCACTCCAAGATGGCATATATTCTGATTGCCCCATTCCCCAGTCAGCCTTCCCTTCTGTCACCCCACTCCCCCCATCCCCTTTTCCCTTACTTTCTTGTAGGGCAAGATAGATTTCTGTGCCCCATTGCCTGTATAACTTATTTCCTAGTTGCATACAAAAACTTTTTTTTTGAACATCTGCTTTTAAAACTTTGAGTTCCAAATTCTCTCCCCTCTTCCCTCCCCACCCACCCTCCCTAAGAAGGCAAGCAATTCAACATAGGTCACATGAGTATCATTACGCAAAACCCTTCCACAATACTCATGTTGCAGAAGACTATATTTTGCTCCTTCCTATCCTATCCCCCTTTGTTCAGTTTTCTCCCTTGACCCTGTCCCTTTTTGAAAGTGTTTACTTTTGATTACCTCTTCCCCCTATCTGCCCTCTCTTCTATTGTACCCCCTTTTTATCTCCTTCCTCTTTCTTTCCTGTGGGGTAAGACACCCAATTGAGTATGAATGTTATTCCCTCCTCAGGTCAAATCCGAATAGAGCAAGATTCACTCATTCCCCCTCACCTGCCCCCTCTTCCCTTCCAAGAGAACTGCTTTTTCTTGCCACTTTTATGGGAGATAATTTACCCCATTCTCTCTCTCCCTTTCTCCCTCTCTCAATATATTCCTCTCTCATCCCTTAATTTGATTTTATTTTTTTAGCTATCATCCCTTCATATTCAACTTACCCTGTGCCCTCTGTCTATATATATACACATACATACATATATATATATATATATATACACACACACACACATATATATATATGTATGTATGTATGTATGTATATTCCCTTCAGCTACCCTAATACTGAGGTCTCATGAATTGTACACATCATCTTTCCATGTAGGAATGTAAACAAAACAGTTCAACTTTAGTAAGTCCCTTATGATTTCTCAGATCTAAGCTGGCTCTGCACTCCCTCTCTGATCTGCCACTTAATTCCTCCCACCAGGTGGGCCTGGGGCTGGAAGCAACTGCAGCTGTAGTTCTGTAGCTGCATCACCTTCGCTGTCCTTAGCGTGGTGGCCAAAGCGGGAACTCCTTTCACTCTGTCCCTGCAGTTTTTTCCCAGTAACCTTCTCTGTTGTCTTTGGTGTTTGTGGGTTGAGAAGTCTGGTAACTGCCACAGCTCACTGATTCAGAGCACTAGGGCCTGTTCTGCCTGGCTCCCAGTCTGTTTGGTCTGGGTGCAGCCCATGCTGGGCTCTGCTCCTTTCCGGTCCCAGCTCCGTGTGTGATAGACCATACCCAGCGACCATCCAGGCTGTCCTGGGCTGCAGCCCTGCTTCCTTCTGCTATTTCATTGGTTCTGCAGTTCTAGAATATGTTCAGAGCCATTTTTATAGGTGTTTGGAGGCTCCTGGAGGAGAGTTTTAGGCACGTCCCTGCTTTCTAACCACCACCATCTTGGCTCTGCCCCACTTCCCCTGTTTTCTGATAAACACGTGCTGATATAAATATTTTCGTGGATATGAGGACTTTCTTCTTATCAATGTCTTCCCTGAGGTTTAAGCCTAGTAATAGAATCTCTCGGTTAAAGGGCATGGAGATTTTAATCGCTTTTGCTGCATAATTCCAAATTACTTTCCAAAATTGTACTAATTCGTAATTTTCACAACAGTATACTAATATGCTAATCTTCCCATAGCCCAGTATTTAATATTCTTAGCTTTTTGTCATCTGAGACAACTTGTATATTATGAGGTAAAACCTCAGGGTTGTTTTGAATTCTGTTTCTCTTATTAGTAATCAGGAGCATTCTTTCATATGGTGTTAAAGAGTTTATAATTCTTTAAAGAGCTGTTTCTTTATACACTTTGATTTATCTGTTAGGGAATGGCTTAATTTATTACTAATATTTTGTTTTTATTCTTTGATCATTTGTCTTCTTATTTTATGTGCATTATAGTGTGTGTTTGTGTGTGTGTGTGTGTGTGTGTGTGCGCGCGCAGAAGCTTTTCAACTTCTGTAATCAAAGTTGACTCTTCTTTATCTTCTCTAATTGTCCCTATGCCTTGGTTGGTTAAGACTCCACCTACTATTCATAGCAGTGAGAGGTAATGATCTGAGTATTTTGTAATTTTTATGGTATAACATTTAATATTAAATATCCATTTAGAATATATCATGAAATATGGTGTAAGGTATTGGTCTAAGCCTAATTCCTGTTGAATGGCTTTCATATTTTTCCAGGAGTTTTTATTAAATAGATAATTCTTTCCTAAGAAATTTATTTTTTTCTGGTTTATCAAAAACTGGATTATTATGAGTTCCATTGTTTCTTATTCTTCTTTGTCTAATCTCTTTTATTGATCTAATATCTCTGTTTTTTTAACCAGTACCAGAGGATTTTGATGGCTGATGCTTTATAATATAGTTTGAGGTCTAGAAGTACTATTATGTCTTGGTTCATACCTCTTTTATTATTTCCTTTGGTATTCTAGATATTTCCTTTTCCCAAATGAGTTGCTATTATTTTTATGAAATTCTATAAAGTATCCCTTTGATAATTTGATTGCTATGGCATTAAAACTATAAACTGTGGTATTATTGTCACTTTCATTTGTGAGTTACAATGTTACAATGCTCATTAGGCCTTAGTTGATAGAACAGATTTCATGTTTGACCACTGCTTGACTTCCTATGTACCAGGAAGTTCTTATGTACCCAATATTGGTTGAATCATCCACATTTGGGCAAGGAATGCAAGGTTCTACTCAACATAACCAGTTTAGCAAATCTCCTCTAATTCATGTATACAAGGTTAGCAAATTTAACTAATCATAATACCCCTATGGTTGATTAAGGGTGTGGGATCATAGTCTATACCACCTATTGATTGACTCTTCCTAAGGTAACCCTCTTATTTAGTCACTGTGAATCTGTCCAGCAAAAAAGACATACAAGACCAGAGACCCAGAGACCTAGGTTTAAAATTGGGGTACATATCCCATTATTTGCCTGAGCTACCTATTCGTTTGTGTGACTATGGAAGCCACATGCATGAATGTCTGAGTAATAAACTGCCTGAGTATTGATCCTTCATGTATTTATGTTCTGTCTCAGTATTTTTCTTGTGATTTCCTCACAATTGATCCCAGAGGTGGTCTATACTGTTTGGGTAATGCTTCTCTGCAGCAGAAAGGCAGTAGAAATTTCCAAGGTTTGGAAGCATATAAAGAAGTAGTAGGGCTCTGGGGTGAGTGCTTCTGAGGATCTGTGGGATTGAGGGAATCAGTTCCCCATACTACAGAATTTCTCACTCACTGACTTCAGCAAAAGATGGCAAGTTTCCTGGAGAAGTGTTTTTTGGAAGAACAGTGCTTGAGAAAATTAGTTTTTCAAACCAGAGAATAACTCACTGATTGGGTTTCGTGAGAGCAAGGAGTCAAAACTAATCCAAGGGAAGCTAAACATTTGCTCTCATGGTTACTGGTCACTGTTAAGGAGCAGACAGAGAAGTCCAAGGGGACCTATTGCTGGTTTCTGATTGATAACAACCCAAAGATTTTTGCAAGCAGTTAATGAAGAAGGTCACAACAAAGAAAAGGTGGGGGTGCGTATGTCCTCATCCTCAGGAATGAAGAAAGATAGGGGAAAAAGTGGAGAGCCCAGGAAAAACACCCCCTGGTGGGGAGAAACTTGAGCATCATACTTTCCCAAGTATATAATACTTCCCTTGAAGTCCCTTCTAGAAAGTCTATTTTCTTGTATCCATTGTATTCTTGTATCTATCTATCTTGTATCTATTAGTTCCAGAACATGTGAGGTCCAGTCAAGACCAGGAACAGAAAAGGAGGGTGGAGTTCTGGATGCTTGCAATTCTGGACACCAATCCCCATAACCAAACATATCCCTTCCCGTATCCTGACTTGACTCACATCAAAGACTAAATGTCAAATTAAAAGTGACTCTGACACCAGGGTCACATCCCACCAGAGATCATTATCCTACCTTTATTAGAATTTAGTAGCCTGAAAAAGAGATTCTCTTTGTAATAGTGTGTTGGTAACCAAAAATGGGCTCCTTAGCACTTAGTCAACAAGTGCCCTTGAATAGTTTGGCTTTTTCCCCTGAACTAACTGAATGCTGTCTGTATGTTGGATTGGAGTAAGCTTGTTGGCCCCTTCACCTTGCGTCCCTTGATTAAGCAGATTGAAAGAACCTGTGCTTTCCTGGTCAACCCCTTCACCTTGCTTCCCTTGGTTAAGCATATCGAAAGAACCTGTGCTTTCCCTGGCGTACCTTACACCCCCGCAGAAGCTGCTAGCCGGATGGTTAAAAACAGCTTCTGTTGGAGCCGGAGACAGCTACAGCCAAAGCTGAAGCAGGAGCTGCCGGTAGCAGAGCTGACCTATGTGTGGATTGAGGAGTGCCAAACAAGGACTTGAGGCCAGTGGGTCATTTTTTTACCATAGAGGGGAAGCATGTATATGATTTTGCTTTATACCATCATGCTTCTCTGTGGCCTCCTGGTTACTCTTGTGAGGCGGACTTATTGGGCCTGGAAGCTTTTGATCAAAATATCAAAATGGGGGTGGTGGTTTGTGGGTTGGTTACTGTGGAGCCTAAATATATGCTTTGATTCTTCTGTCTCCTACTTTGAGAATTCCCTATATCCGGCAGTTCCAAACCTTTCAGACATATATATGATTCTTTTTGAAATTATAAACTGTGCCCTCATATTACAAATAGGATTGCTTTAAAATGCATGTATTTTTAAGCCTCTCAGAGAGGAGAACTAGGGCCAATTTGTTTTCATTTGGCAAAGAAAGAGGTATACCTTAGCTCTGGTACCTCAAAGGTTCTTGAGTAGCCCTACAGTTTCTTACCACTGGGAGGGTGGAACATGCTGAAGATTCCCTTGCCCTGTGAGGAACTCTACATGACATAGATGACATTGCACTAAATGCCCAAAAGAGACAAGAGGTGCAGAAAGCGAAGAATGCTCTCCTAAAACCTTTGATAGAGGATTGCTAGACTACCAATCCTAATAAAATGCTGAAACTTGCCAAGCAAGTGAAGTCCTGGGGTCCATATAGTCTGGAGCTCAGCAGGACACACCATAACAGGCAAAGAACAAGCTATTAATGTTAGCGTTAGAAATAAGAGAAAGAAAAGAAATGGAAGGAATTAGAACAGGCAATGAAGAAACAAAACTATCACTCTTTGTAGATGATCTGATAATATACTTAGAGAATCCAAAAGAATCAGCTAAAAAACTATTAGAAACAAGTAACAACTTTAGCAAAGTTGCAGGATATAAAATAAACCCACATAAATCATCAGTATTGCTATATATTACCAACAAAGCCCAGCAGCAAGAAATAGAAAGAGAAATTCTAATTAAAATAATCATTGACAATATAAAATATTTAGGAGTCTACCTGCTAAGACAAACCCAGGAAATACATGCGTACAGTTACAAAACACTTTTCACATAAATAAAGTTAGATCTAAACAACTGGAAACAAATATCAATTATTATATAACAAAATGACAATTCTACCTAAATAGATTTACTTATTCAGTGCCATGCCAAACTACCAAAAATTATTTTATAGAGCTAGAAAAATAATAACAAAATTCATTTGGAAGAACAAAAGGTCATGAGTATCAAGGGAATTAATGAAAAAATTGGAAAGAAAGGTGGCCTAGCCATTCATATCTGAAACTATATTATAAAGTGGCAATGATCAAAACTATTTAGTACTGACTGAGAAATAAAGGTGGATCAGTGGAATAGTAACCTAACGGTACACATGACACAGTAGTAGATGACTATACTAATCTACTGTTTGATAAACCCAGATACTCCAGCTTCAGGGATAAGAACTCACTATTTGACAAAAGCCATTGAGAAAACAGGAAAATGGTATGGCAAAAACTTGGCACAGATCAACATCTCACATTCTATATCAAGATAAGGTCAAAATGGGTACATGATTTAGACATAAAGGGTGATACCATAAGCAAATTAGGGGAGCAAGGAATAGTTTAACTGTCAGACATATGGAGAACAGAAGAATTTATCAACAAACAAGAGAGAGAACATCATGAACTGAAAAATGGATAATTTTGGATTACATGAAATATAAAAAGTTTTTGCATGAATAAAACCAATGCAACCAAGATTAGAAGGAAAGCAGAAAGCTGGAAAGCAATTTTTTACAACCAGTGTCTCTGATAAAGCCTAATTTCTAAAAAAAAAATATAGAGAACTGAGTCAAATTTATAAAAATACAAGTCATTCCCCGATTGATAAATAGTCAAAGGATATGAACAGGCAATTTTCAGATGAAGAAATTAAAGGGATCTATGATTGTATGAAAAAAATTCTCTGTCACTATTGATTAGAATAATGCAAATTAAACCAACTCTGAAGTACCAACTCACACTTATAAGATTGGCTAATATCACAGAAAAGAAAATGATAAATGTTGGAAAAGATGTGGGAACTTGGAACACTAATGCGTTATTGGTGGAGATGTGCACTGATCCCACCATTCTAGAGAGCAATTTGCCCAAAGGGCAACCAAACTATTCATATCCTTTGATACAGCAATACATTCTTGCATCTGTATCCCAAAGAGATCGTCAAAAAGAGAAAAGGAACCACACATACATGAATATTTAGAGCAGTTCTTTTTGTGGTGGCCAAAAGTTAGAAATTGAGGGGGTGCCCATCAGTTGGGGAATGGCTGAACAAGTTGTGGTGTATGAATATAATGGAATACTATTATGCTATAAGAAATGATGAACAGGTAGATTTCAGGAAAAACCTGAAAAGACTTAGATGAACTGTTGCTGATTGAGGTGAACAGAATCAGGAGAATATTGTACACAACAACAGCAACATTATTCAGTGATTGACTATGGGGATGTAGCTCTTCTCAGCAATATGATGATCCAGGACAATTTCAAGGGACTCATGATGGAAAATGCTGTCCACCTCCAGAGAAAGAACTGTGGAGTCTGAATGCAAATCAAAGCACACTGTTTTCACTTTTTTTGTTTCTTGTGGTTTTTTCCTTTTGTTCTGATTCTTTTTTTCACAACATGACTAATGTGAAAATATTTTTAACATGAATGTACACGGCTGTCTTGGGAAGGTGGGAGAGGAGGGATGAAGGGGAAAAATGGAACTGAAAATTTTACAAAAATGCATGTTGAAAACTATCTTTACATGTAATTGTAATTTGCTTTCACCTGGCAAAGAAAGAGGTATACCTTAGGTCTGGTACCTCCAAGGCTCTTGATTAGCCCTATAATTTCTTACCACTGGGAGGATGGAACATGCTGACAATTGCCTTGTCCTGTGAGGGTACAACTCTACATTACATAGATGACATTGCACTCAACGCCCAAAAGAAACAAGAGGTGCAGAAAACAAAGAATGCTCTCCTAAAACCTTTGAAAAGGAAAAAAAAATAAAAAACCCTAACAAACTATTAGCCATGGATTTCTCCAGAAACAAAAAAGAAACACAAGAACTGGTAGAACTAATTGGTTACTGGTGGCAGATCATCCTCACTGTGGCTTTTTACTCAAACAGTTGCATCGGGTGACCTGGCAGTCAGGACTCTTTTCCTAAACACTGAAACAACAACAGGCCCTTGAACAGTTCCAAGAAGCAATTAAATATTCCCTGCTGCTGGGACCTTTTCGTGCCCAGGACTTTTCTGAATTGCAAGCGTCAGTCACCAGTGACATGGCTGATTGGGTCTTTTGACAAAAGGACTCTGCAGGCCAAAGGCTCTTGTAATTCTAGTCTTGAACTCTAACTGGAGCCAGGCCAAACTACATGCCTTTTGAAGAGCTTGTTCTAGCTTGTTGGAAGGCCTTAATAGAATTTGAAATACAGAGGAAGTGTGGCTATGGCTACAGAGATACACATTCTCCAGTGGGTACAGAGGGACTCTCAGTTTCATTAGGAAGGGCTAGTACAAGTCTAAATCCTTTGGACTCACCTCTATTGGAGCTTCAGATATGTATGTTACATCTCTACTAATAATTGGACATCATTTTGCACTACTTTTCCCCGGGATTGGACCAGAAAATGAGTCATCACATTTCTACAAATGGCTAGGACAATTAAACAGTGGAATGGATATTGAAAGTCCAGCTCAAAGACCTCACTTTCAAAAATCTGTATGTCCTGAAGGAGGTGTTTTCCCCTAGTCCATCAACTGAACAAACATTTATTAGAGGGTAGAGATGAGTGATTGCAATTGACTTTGACAGAAACTGATGCTGGACTTAGCCACTGTTTCTCCTACAGCCAAGCGGAGGGAAATATCCTTTCTTAGCCTATACCACAGTGGTAGACACAGAAACCAAACTCACAGCCCACCTGGCTCTCATACATAAACTCCTATTTTTTACCATCTTGGAGAGGGAAGGGGACATTTTTCTCAGACCACTGTATTCCCTTCTGTTTACTTTGTCTACACAAGATTAGATTCCTTCCTCCCCCTATTTGGAACTCCTGTGATTATTGCTGGGGTAGGGAGAAGGCTTGACATACTATAAATGGTTGTCAGCAGATGTCATAGTATCAGGCACATGAAGTGTGGTAGGGGGTATAGAAGAAGGGAAGCCAGATTGTCATTTAGTGGAACATAAACACTCAAGAGTGAAAAAAGGTAGAGAGGAAGGATGGATGGAAAGTGTCCATTATATTTCTAGGTGATTCCAAGATCCTCTTTTTGAGTAGTCCTGCTGATAACAGATATAGTCCTGATAGCTACAGTCTTGCTTGTCACCATGACACCTACCTATTTGGTCTTAGTGACTCTTTTGCTACTGCTTTGAGCTCTGCCATTGAGATGTCAACAAGTACACTAAGATAGCTGATCAGACACACTGCCAAAATGAGTTTTTTCAAAGAAATTAGCTGCAAAGATTTTCCCCAGTTGTTTCCCTTTTAATCTTAGCTTTATTAGATTTTTTGTGCAAAAAATACGTTTTAAATTTCATTTAATAAAAATTATTTGTATTCTGTGATCTTCTCTGTTCCTCATTTCGTTCTGAACTTTTCTCCCATCTATAGGTCTGATTGGTAGCTTTTTCTTTGTTTCTCAAGTTTGTTTATAATGTAATATTTTATATCTAAGTCTTCTATCCATTGCATAAAGTGTACAAAGGGTTGGTCTAAATTTAATTTCTTCCACTGTCCAGTATTCCAAGCAGTTTTTGTCAAATAGTGAATCCTTGTCCCAGTAGCAAGGATCTGTGTCAAATTTTCAGTCATTTTTCAATTGTGTCAGACTTCATGATCCCATTTGGGGTTTTCTTGGCAAAGATCCTGGAGTGGTTTTCCATTTCCTTCTCCAGCTTATTTTACAGATTAGGAAACTAAGGCAAATGGGGGTAAGTGACTTGCCCAGAGTCACATAGCTAGTAAGTGGCTGAGACTGGATTTGAGCTCATGAAGTCTTCCTGACTGTAGCCCTGGCCCTCTACTCACTATGCCACCCAGCTCCCCCTTGTTTATCAAATACTGGAGTACTAGATAGCATTTGCTTCTTATAACATGTACTTAATTGTTCCACTGATCAATCATTCTATTTTCAACCAATGCCAACTCATTTTAATAATCACTACTTTGTTGTATAATCTGAAATCTGGAATAGTTGCCTAGAAATTCTCTTTGTTCCCATCCTTTTTCATTATTTCTCTTAATATTCTTGAAATTTTTGTCCCTCTATATGAATATCATTCTTTTTTCTAGTTCTATAAAATAGTCCTCTAGTATTTTGAGATGGCATTACTAAAAATTCAATTTTGAAATTTCTCAGACTTTCATTATTTCATCCTTTTTTTTCTAAAAATGATTTCTTATTCTCATTCTTTTTGTTATTTATCATCCTTTTCTATCTATTCTGGGCTTTTATTCTTTAATTCATGAACTTTATACTTATTTAGTCTTTCTTTGGTTTCTGTATTCCTCATGAATTTAAAGCTTCTAAGCTTCCTAGTATGGATTCCCTCTTGTAGCTAGTTTCTGTGTTATTGTCTTATACAATGTGCCTCATGCTTAGAAGTAATTCCTACAAAGGAATTTTTAAAAAGGCAATTAGCTGGTGATAGGAATTTTCCTATGCCCTAGTTATCCAGTTCATTATTAACCCTAGCCTTTTCTATGACCACATTTTTTCTAATTTGCTACAAAATCTCTCTAGGTCCATGCTCTCCAACCTGGGAATGTCAATTGCCCCTAGTTTCTCTGATTCCCCTTCTTCTGAAGCACAATGAGTGGTCTCTCTAAGGGCCAAATGCTAGCAAATTGTACCCCTGAAAAAGGACATAATCTCTCATAGGTTTATTCATCAGCAGTATTCTCTACCTTCCCTGTAACAGAAAATTTTCCCTTTTTTATTCATGTTTCAGTTCCAAGGAGAGGGCCCTTTGCTACCTTGCCTGTTCTCCTGTAGGCTCCCTGCCTCCTTAGAGAACACATGTATAAATTTCCTTTCATTGTTATCCTTTGGCTTGATTAGGGTATATCACATTTTTCCCTCCATCTTCCTCTTCTGCTCCAATTTTATAATTTATTCCCGCCAAAACATTTATTCACCTATTTGTGGAGTGTTGTGAGAATTAGTCCATGTGGTTTCATGTTGTTTCTCCACCAAAACTTCTTTTTGTCTTTTGCTTTCACTGTTGTTTTCCTTATGCATTTTTCAAAATAAAATTCTCTCTCATTGTTTTATTTTTGTTGTCTCTGGTTAATACATTTATTTCCCATAGTTATATTTTCTGTTGAGTTTGGAAAGGAAATACTTTTTCAGGTCTCATTTTCTTTTTAGTAACACATCAAATGCCTCTTTTAATTGAAAGTTCATCTTTTTCATTGATTAGGATTGATCTTGCAGGTTATGTTACTTTGGGGTACATATTTACTTGCTTTCTTCTTTGGAAACATTAGTCTATTTCTTCCTGTTGTTTCTCTTTGGTGCAGAATGGTTTTTTATACAAATTTCCTTTCTTTTTATTTTTGAAACTCTTTCTCCTGGTTGCTTGAAGGATTTGTTGTTTCTTATGGGCACCATTGTGTGTCTTGGAGATTGCATCACGTGCTGCTTTTTTCCTTCCTTTCTTTTCTTTTGTAGATTCTTTCAATTGATGCCTTATTGTCTTTTTTTCTTTCTTACATATTTTTATTATTTAATATTTTTAATTTTCAACATTGATTTCCACAAGATTTTGAGTTACAAATTTTCTCCCCATTTCTATCCTCCCCTCCACTCCAAGATGGCATATATTCTGATTTCCCCTTTCCCCAGTCTGCCCTTCCTTCTGTCACCCCACTCCCCCACCATCCCTTTTCCCCTTACTTTCTTGTAGGGCAAGATAGATTTCTTTAGCCCATTGCCTGTATATCTTATTTTCCAGTTGCATGTAAAAACAACTTTTTTTTGAGCATTTATTGTTAGAACTTTGAGTTCCAAATTCTCTCCCTTCTTCTCTCCCACCCACCCTCCTTGAGAAGGCAAGCAATTTAACATACGACACACATATATCATTATGCAAAACACTTCCATAATAGTCATATTGTGAAAGAATAACTATATTTCCCTCCATCCTATCTTGTCCCCCTTTATTCAATTTTCTCCCTTGACGTGGCCCTTTTCAAAAGTGTTTGCTTTTGATTACCTCCTCCCCCTATCTGCCCTCCCTTCTATCACCCCCCCTTCTCTTATTCCTTTTGCTGCTACTTTCCTGTAGGGTAAGATACCCAATTGAATGTGTATGTTATTCCCTCCTTAAGTCAAATCCAATGAGAGCAAGTTTCACTCATTCCCTTTCGCCTGCCCCTCCTCTTTTCCAACAGAACTATTTTTTCTTTCCACTTTTATGTGAGATAATTTACCCCAGGGCTGTCTACCCTTAGGTTATCTTAGGGCCACATTAAAATAAAATAATGATTCGAGGGCTTCACCCAGAATAAAAAATAAGTACACTAATAGAAAGTGGGGGAACGTGTATCATTAATACCACAGGCAAAGGCGCATAGCACGAAAGCAAACACAAAACAACAAAGCAACAGCACAACAGTGTAAAGAGAGGTGCATACTGACTAGCCTGCACTGTACAGATGGAATGCATCCCTCAGGTCACTTGAAAATTCTGTGTGATATTTTCCATCCGTAATACTGCTTAAAAACACCAAAGAAAATTAACATCAATGACATAATTTATTAGTGGTGGAATTAAAAATTCTAATACCCATTCCATGCAAATTATTATTTTATTTTTTCGCTCATGAAAATTAAAACACACAGACGGGCCATGTAAAATCACACTGTGGGCCGCATGCAGCCTGTGAGCCATATTTTAGACAGCCCTGAATTACCCCATTCTATCTCGCCCTTTCTCCTTCTCCCATTCCTCTCTCACCCCTTAATTTTATTTTTTTTTTAGATATCATTCCTTCATATTCAACTCACCCTGTGCCCTCTGTCTATATATGTATATTCCCTTCAACTACCCTAACACTGAGAAAGGTCTCATGAGTTACAAATGTTATCTTTCCATATAGGAATGTAAACAATTCAACTTTGATAAGTCCCTAATGATTTCTCTTTCCTGTTTACCTTTTCATGCTTCTTTTGAATCTTGTATTTGAAAGTCAAATTTTCTATTCAGCTCTGGTCTTTTCATCAAGAATGCTTGAAAATCCTCTATTCCACTGAAAGCCCAGTTTTCCCCCTCAAATATTATACTCAGTTTTGCTGGGTAGGTGATTCTTGGTTTTAATCCTAGCTCCTTTGACCTCCAGAATATCATATTCCAAGTCCTTCAGTCCCTTAATGTGGAAGCTGCTAGATCTTGTGTTATCCTGATTGTGTTTCCATAATACTCACATTGTTTCTTTCTGGCTGATTGCAATATTTCCTTCTTGACCAAGGAACTCTAGAATTTGGCGACAATATTCCTAGGGGTTTTCTTTTGAGGATCTTTTTTCAAGAGGCAATTGGTGGATTCTCTCAATTTCTGTTTTACCCTCTGGCTCTAGAATATCGGGGCAGCTTTCCTTGATAATTTCTTGAAAGATGATGTCTAGACTCTTTTATTGATCATGGCTTTCAGGCAGTCCAATAATTTTTAAATCATTTATCCTGAATCTATTCTCCAGGTGTTTCACATTGTCTTCCATTTTTTCATTCCTTTGGTTCTGTTTTATAATATCTTGACTTCTCATAATCAAGCTTCCACTTGCTCCAATCTAATTTTTAAGGTAGTATTTTCTTCAGTTGGCTTTTGGACCTCCTTTTCCATTTGGCTAATTCTGCCTTTGAAGGCATTCTTCTCCTCCTTGGCTTTTTGGAGCTCTTTTGCCATTTGGGTTAGTCTATTTTTAAGGTGTTATTTTCTTCAGTATTTTTTGGGATCTCCTTTAGCAAGTTGTTGACTTGTTTTTCATGATTTTCTTGCCTCACTCTCATTTCTCTTCCCAATTTTTCCTCTACTTCTCTTACTTGCTTTTCCAAATCCTTTTTGAGCTCTTCCATGGCTTGAGCACAATTCATATTTTTCTTGGAGGCTTTTGATGTAGCCTCTTTGACTTTGTTGACTTCTTCTGGCTGTATGTTTTGATCTTATTTGTCACCAAAAAAAGATTCTATAGTATAAGTCTGAATCCTTTCACGCTGCCTGCTCATGTTTCCAGCCAACTACTTGACCCTTGAGCTTTTTGTCAGAGTATGAGTGCCTTTAGAGTGGAGAGTACTTTGTCCCAAGCATTAGGGGCCTTGCACTGATATTTTCAGAGCTACCTCTACTCCATAGTCACTGCAAGCTCTGCCACACTAGTGCTCCTCTTCCCCCAAGAACTGCCAACCAGGACCGTAACTCAGATCCAAGCAGAGCAAAACAAGAGAAACCTGCCTCTGCACCAGCAAAAAAGCAATCCCTGCACTCCCACTCTGATCCACCACTTGATTCTTCCCACCATGTGGTACTGGGGCCAGAAGCAGCTCCACCTGGACACCTTATTTTCTATGATAAAAATTACTGGATTGTTTTCTTGTGTTATATTGTTTTATCACAATATTATTTTTAACTTCTGTGTTCTTCTGGGAGAATTTAATCCTTAAGTTATCTCTATGCATCTTTTCTCCAAGATCAGTGTTTGCTTGTATCATGTTTTCTTTTAACACCGTTGCTTTTCGCTCCTCTTCTTCTAGATTGTCCTCCAGTTCTGAGTATTTACATTCCCAATCAATTCTTTGTCGATTTGTTTCTTTCATGAAGCTTGCCAAGGATTAAGGTTTGTGTTTTTTTTTTTTAATTCTGCCAAATACTTGTGCTGTTCAGGACATATCTGCTTTTAGAATTCTTAGTTCTTCTTCAAACCAATCAAGAACACCCTGGGGTAGCTCCATACTCTCTTGGGAACCCACAGCTTTCTCTGCCTAATCAGTGTTGATACATTTCCCCCTATCTTGCAATGTTTATTCATAGATGTCCGGACCTATTTAGCTCATATGGATATCGTTTTCCCTTCTGTTATTAATAGGTTCTTCCTTGGTTTATTTGCTTATGCTCACTGTGTTAAATTGAGTTTTTCCCTTCTATAATTTTTATTAATTTCAGTCTTTTCTTCTTGTATTCTCATATTGCTCAGTTCCTGACTTGTTATCCTTCTCAGTTTCCCTGGGCACTAGATCTCAAAGCTGTCTTTGTTTCCTCTCACTGCTGGGCAATTCATACTTCACTGGCTTAAGTATCTTCCCCAAATGACTTCTTAGTGGATAGAAATGGCCCCAGCTGGGCTCTTTCCTTCAGGCTTAGTGAAGTACTAGAGAGCTACATATGCTGGAGCCTTGCCTCAATTCCTTCTGTCCGTCAGTACTCTGGCTGATCTCTCTTGTGGAATAGAGACCTGATGTGATGCTGTCACAGACTTAGCAAACTTTTGACTTTGTTTTTTTTGGCACTAAGAAGGGAAGAAGGTTTAAGTTGATATTTGTTGCAAGTCTGTGGGCTGGCTGTGGGGCTATGACAATGTGTGATGGGTGTGGTGGCTGATGGAGGAGCGGGTGTGGAATATGCATGTTATGATTAAGGATTACCCTTCTTTGTTTTTAGTTAACTGGGTTTTTTAAAAATCTGTTTATTGTTTTTGTTGTCTTCAACCTTATTAAAAAAACTAAATTACTTTATCTTTTGTGAAAAATTCTGATTTTGAAAAGATTTGAGAGGTTTTGAAGAGCAGGGCAAAAGGTCTATTCCCTCAACTTGCTGGTCCTGTCACTTGAAACTTGCCATGCTTCACTTCTCATCCAACTCCATATCCCACCATTTCCTAGACATCACCCCACTATCCTATAGCACTTAAAAACATCCCTCCATACCATCTCTACTGTCTTTCAGCGCAGAAACGTTTCTCTTACTTTATTGCAAAAACAGGCCTTTCAACTTGAGCTTTTACCATTCCCTTCATCTCAACTTCTCTTGATATTTATCTCTCACCCTTTTTTTCTTTCCCCTAAGTTTCTGACAAGAAGTAACAATTTTTCTTGAGAAATCTATCTTGTCTACATCTTTATTTCATCTCATTAGTCTCCAGAAAATTTCAACCTCAATCATTACTTCTCTTTCTTGAAACGTCAGCCTCTCTTTCAAATGATTCCTTCCATTCTTAATAAAAGAAAAAAAATAATAATTTAACCCAACTACCCCTTTAAGCTATCATGTTATATAGCTGCCTCCATTTCCTCTCCTCTTACTGAGTCTTCAACCCTTTGTAAATCAGCTTTAGACCCATCAGTCAACTCATAACCCCTTTGCAAAGTCATCTTAGTTGCCAAATTGGATATTCTTTTCTTACTCTGAATACTTCTAAAATTACAAACTACATTTGATATTGTTGATTTTCCATTCCTCCTAGATACTCCTCTTTGGGTTTTTATGATGTCACTCACTCCTGCTTTACCTCCTATCTTCCTTTTAAATGTGGATGTTCCCCAATGTTCTGTCTGGAATTCTATTTCTTTCTCCCTCTATGCTCCTTTTCTTGGTATCTCCATTGGCTTCTTACGGATTTAACTATCATATCTATGCAGATGACTTCCAGGTCTACATGTCCGGTCCCATTTTCTTCCAATGGTTTCTGTCCCATATCATTAATTACCTATTATATATTTCAAACTGGGTGTTCAAGAGACATCTTAAACAAGCAGGTTTAAAACTGAACTCATTGTTCAGTCCCCTAAATTATCCCCTCTTCCATTCTTCCCTATTTCTCTCAAATGTACTACTATTCTTCCAGAGTTTCAGACTCAAAATCTCAGCATTATCTTCAATTTCTCACTCTTCCTCATGCTACCTATCCATTCTGTTGCCAAATCTTGCTTTTTCCACTTTCCCAACATTTCTTACATCCAATCTCTTCTCTCCACTCACTGGCCTTGTCACTGTTCTTCACATAAGACATTCCACCTCCTCTGTCTGTGCCTTTGAACTGGCTATCCAACATGCCTGGAATGAACTTCCTCATTACCTTTGCCACTCTTTCTTTAAGATTTCCTTTTAAGTAGATTCCTTCTCTTCCTTTAAAATTCAGCTCAAACACTATATCCTGTATAAATCCTTTCTTTATCTTTCCAAATACTAATGCCCTTCCTTCCAAATCTTATATTTAACTACTCTGCATACATTTGTATTTACTAACCATATTTTTAAGACATATTTTTTTTTTATTATCTTCATTTTTTTTAAATGCAATTTATTTATTTAACATATTTGGTTTTCAGCATTGATTTTCACAACATCTTGAATTACAAATTTTCTCCCCATTTCTACCCTCCCCCCCACTCCAAGATGGCTTATATTCTGGTTGCCCTGTTCCCCAGTCAGCCCTCCCCTCTATCACCCCCCCTCCCCTCTCATCCCCTTTTCCCTTCCTTTCTTGTAGGGCAAGATAAATTTCTACGCCCCGTTGCCTGTGTATCTTATTTTTTAGTTGCATACAAAAACTTTTTTTGTTTTTGAACATCTGATTTTAAAACTTTGAGTTCCAAATTCTCTTCCCTCTTCCCTTCCCACCCACCCTCCCTAAGAAGTTGAGCAATTCAAACTAGGCCACACATGTATTATTATGTATAACCCTTCCACAATACTCATTAAGACATATTTTTATATGTACTTGCTATCTTTCTCATTTAAAGCTCATTGGGAGTAGGAATTGTTTCATTCTTTGAACTTATATCCCTAGCACTTAACACAGTACCAGGCACATAGTAGGTACTTTATAGTTTTTAATCAATCAAATAATAGAACAGTAATAAAATCAATACTACCAATATTTCTGGAAAGACTGTAATTTGACCCTTCTACAACTCGGCTTGCTATCTTTGTGACTTCTCAAACCAAAACATCTTTCCCTGCCCTCCACTCTTTTATAGGTCTTAGCTTATCCCTATTTGAATATAAGTTCCTTAGGAAGGATTGTCTGTTTTTGTACTTGAAACCCCATTCCAAGGCAGTTGAGGAATGAAGAGGTGAAGTGAGTTTCTCAGTTAAGTGTCATAGGCAAGATTTGAACCCAGCTCTTCCTGATTCCAAGTCCAACATCGTGTTGCCTCGTGGCCTTTTTACATAATAGGTATTTGATGTGTTTGCCTAATTGACTTGAATCTTTTGTTAAAAAAACCAACAACGTAATACTAATCATGACTTTTACATAGAACACTGAATAATAAACACCCCAAACTAAGTAATTTGAAGAGATTTTGGAATTATAATGCTGCCAAATGAAGACATGAAACATCCCTATGAGACAATGCATAAAACTAATATTCCATATTATGGAAAATAATTCTCACTTAGTAAAATCTTAGTGTTTTTCAATTCCTTTTCAATATAGACCTGGGAACTCACACTGAAAATGTTTGGATCTCTTATTTTCATCTTTAATCAAATATTTAGACAATTACTTCCCTTAAACAAAAATCAGTATTTCCTCAGGAAGGAAACACAATTGAGTGGAGCATTTTTCCTTCTAGTATTCATGAATAACTAAAATATTTGAGATAGACAACATATTTTCAAAATTCCTATTTGACTTTTTATTTGAGTGAATGGGATGCTTCAGAATCTTCTGCCTGAAAAGCATTTGTTGAAGAAAAGGAATATTACTGATGGACCAATAATGGAAGCTTTTCTCTTACTGATATTGAAGGATGTACTTGTTTATACATAATTGGATAGATATCTTTGCCCTGCCAAGGTTTGTGAAAGCATCCTGTAGGAGAATTGTGCCAGGCAGAAAATTTAAAAAAAATTAAAAATGTTTCAGGTTTTTTCTGGGAGAAAAAAAATAATCTTAAATTGAAGGAAAAGAAAACAAATCTGAAGATTATCACCCTCATTAGAATATTATATTCAACAGACCTGCAGCTTTTTCATCTTTGTCAATTTTGTGAATACTCTTGAAGATATACATGATTTAAAAGTGTCTGAATTTTGTTTTGTCTAAAGAGAAATAAAGATGTCCAACTTTAGATTCAGGACACTCTGAGTTCAGGTCCATCCTCTGACATGCTGAATGATACTATACTGGATTTCTCTGGTCAAATCGATCAGCCCCTCAGTAACTGCAGCAGCTTTTTATGTCTCTAAATTTCAAAGGAGTGCTATCTGCCTATTTTAGAGGGAGTTTCCTCAGCCAAGGGGGAGAAGTGCTAAAATTTATTTAGCACCCAGGCACTTTTCTAAGTGCTTTTATAATTATTATTTCATTTGATCCTCAAAACAAATCTAAGCGGAAGGCACTATTATTATCTCCATTTTCAGATGAGGAAACTGAGGCATACTTCAGTGACCTGCCCATGGACACAAGTCATTAAGCTGCTAATTATCTCAGTCTGTATTTGAATTCAGGTTTTCCTGACTCCAGGCTCGGTGACTATCCACCTTGCTGCCCTTAAAATAAGTGACAAACAACAATTCAAATATTTTAAAGTAAATCAACTACTATCTTTTAAATATAATTTTAATGAAAACAAGCGACCATTATGTCCCTGTGTAGTCACTCCCTTCATGGATGTTGATTGCTAACTCTGCTTTAGTGACAGTTTTCATCAATTACTCTTAAGAAGATGTGTCCAACAGGCCAGCCAAAAGCTGTGTAGCACTCTGTAGTATTCCTGAGCAGTACTTGGAAATATTAAAAATTAATGAAAATAAAATAAAACATAGGTAATGTTAAATTTAAAAATGAAGTCAATATGTAGTCTACAAGGCTCTTTATGTATAGATTATTGACCCTTTTTCTATTTGAGTTTGATACTGCTGCTTTTGAGGAATATGGCATTATCTGGTGATCAAAGATGCAATGTGGGACAGAGGAAAGAGCCCTGCATTTGGAATCAGAGAACTTGGGTTCACATTGAAACTCTGTTATTTAATACCTTAGTGTCCTTGGGGAAATCATTTAACCTCGCAGGGCCTCAATTTCAGTCCTCTTATCTGTAAAATTAGGGGGCAGGATTAAATGGTCTCCAAGGATCCTTGGAGTGCTAAATCTGTGATCCTATGAATCTGATTATAAGTCTTTCAAAATTTCATTAGGTGAGTTCTTGGACAACAAGGGTATAGTCTGTCACTGGGACTGTACTCAGTCTTTTCAACTTGGTATTGCCAGCCAGAGATTCAATTCTGTTGGCATTAACTTTGATAAGTCAGGGTCACTTCCAGCTCGTGAAAAGGCATTAGAATAATACCTTTATTAAGGACTACAATTTTATTTTTAAGAAAATATTTCACCTATTCATTTCTGTCTATAATCCCACATTGATAATTCTGTTGAGTTCAAACCTATACTTTTTGATCCGTTAATTGCTAAAAAAAACTTTAAATAAAGTATTACATTAAAATAGCATGAATAGCTCCATTTTGCCCTGTATCCTGTATCCACTATTTTGTGAAGTTAAGGCTCCACTTTATGTAAGTCACTTGATTTTGAAGAAGTACAGGAATATTCCCCTTCCCAAACATGTTCTGATTTAAGGAATGTCACAAAACTAGCCCTCTCTCACCTCGGTGTCTTCTGATCTCTTTGCGCTAGTAAGAAACTGATGAAGTTTAGGGGTGCTGACATGATTTAGAGGTGCTAGGACCCAAAATATCAAGATACAAGGTGGAGTTGCCTAGATCGAATTCACATACTCAAGCTGTCTTTTAGGCAAGTGGCAAAGTTTATTGTAATGTTTAACAAAGCAGGCAAGGGTTCTCAGGAAACCTGCAAAGTAATAAAGATGTTGCTAGAGCTTATACGGAAAAGGGAGAGGGAAAAAAGAATGTCAAGGATGCTAATTAGGTAATGTAGGGATTTCAGAGGAATATGCAAGGTGTTCAGGTGACTTGAAAGAAGGCACCTGTGATATATAGATGAGAAAATTCAGGGTGTCTACAGAGATAATTCTGTTGATATCAGACACTGAGGGAGAAAATACAGTTTTTGTTTAGTTGCCAGAGGCATGGTCTTTGCCTTTTGGGGTCCAGGTCCCATCATTCCCCCCTAAAACAAATGGGACCCAAATCTTTTGGGGCAAGGGGTGAAGGTCTTGGCTTCTGAAACTGCTTCCTGCTCGCAAGGGGTATAGAGCTGTCCCTTCCTTGCTGGATCCCAGGGAGAAGGTTGACTGGAACTGAGCGTACGCTACATCCAGGGAATGATGGGTAGACATGGGCCGGTATCCACTGTTTACTACCAACTGTAAGGGAATGAATGACCTGTAGTCTGGAAGACACAAACCTGACAAGCAAGTTCAACATGCAGGGCATAGGTAATAAGGAGAATTAAAAGTGCTGTCAGAATGGGGGAAAACAAAGGAAGAAACCAAAAGCCCCACTGGAATAATTTACATTTGACACATAGGATTATCTGATCTGATCTTGTTACTTTCTCTAAAGTTTCAATTCTTACTCCAATTCTTTTAGGATAACTAGATGCTATTGGGATTCAGTCCCATACATGAAAACATGAGTAACAACATCCTTGCAGGTAGAAGTTTTCTATCCTTAGATTAGATGGTTATACAAATGGAATAAGTTTGGAATGAGGAATGCTGACTATCTGTCTGTCTTCCTTCATGTGCTGCTTCCAGTGGCCATTGGGTTTAGCCCTGAGCTTGTCCTACTGTTGGTTGGCTTTGACTCTGGCATCAGGGACCCTGAGGGCCAGATGTAGCCCGCACCTGAATGCTTCATCCTCCTGACACTCTTGCTGCTGTCACTGGCCTGGATGGCACTGTGCAGTGCCTGAGGGCAACTGTTACCTGCCGTGGCTGGCTGAAGGTGTGTGTCTGACCCTGAAGACTTTGCTGGGAGACCCAATGCCAGCTCCCTCCAGGGATCTAGCCCCTTGTTTAAGTGCACTGGAGTCAATCCAGGATGTAAGAGCAGCCCATGCCCCACATTGGGCAAGCCTCAGGCACGAAGACACAGGCCCATTACTGACTCCCAGCACATGGTATAGGGATGCAGGCCCCCCCCACCTTGGGGCCCAGTCCACAGGGAACACAGACAGGCTGGGGCTCCTCTTGAACAAGTTGCTCTGCTGTCCTCCACCTTTCCCATGCATTGGCATTGGCCTGGCCATCCCTGACTCAACTTCCAGCCTTAATCTGCCCCCAGCTCTCCTACAGGAGAAGGGTGTGACTTTCAGCAAGGAGGAGGCAATGCTGTGGTCCAGGCTGGACTTGGCTTTCATGCAGGACCAGACCCTTGCTCTCCTGGGGAAGCTCTTGTCTCTGTTGGACAAGATCCTGACTAGATCAGAGCTGGGATCACTGTGTCCCCTACAGTTTCAGCAGCCATGGTCATAGTCTTCCACAGAGGTCTGGGCTGTGGGGCCCAGAGTAAGCTGCTCTGTGTGGCTATAGGAGACTTGGATGTTCCTGAGGACCTGAGAGACAATGGCTGAATTCTCCTGCTAAACATTGGAGGAAACAAGCAGTCAGAGGCAGACTCTTCTGCCTGGGTAAGCATCTGCCTGGGTGGGCAAAGGCCCCAGAGCCCAAGTCTTACTACTCCATCAAAACTAGGTGTCTCAATCCCTAAATCTTGTTTTTTTTTACTCCCTCTAAAGTATATATTCATTGTGTAGAAACCAAGTTCCAAGTCTTTGACTACTTAGAGCCTTGCACTCAATTTATTTCTGCACCTGAATACCTTGCTAAGTAAATAATTTGTCTGGATAAAGCTCAGTTTCTTTATTTCATTGTAATGAAAGTCACTCTTGTGCAAGAGTTTCTGATATAGTTTGAAGACAAAATGAGATATATAGCAACACACATGTACAACTAGGTTCTCTGTTGGACAGAGAATTTACTCTGGAGTCAGAAAGTTTCAAGTTTAATCCTGCCTCAGGTGTTTACTAGTTGTGTGACTCTGGGTAAGTGACTACACTTCTTTTTTTTTTTGAATATCATATTTTCTTATTTAATATTTTTTAGTTTTCAGCATTGATTTCTACAAGATTTTGAGTCACAAATTTTCTCCCCATTTCTACCCTCCCCCCCACTCCAAGATGGCATATATTGTGATTGCCCAGTTCCCCATTCAGCCTTCCCTTCTGTCACCACCCCATCCCCATTCCCCTTACTTTCTTGTAGAGCAAGATAGATTTCTATGCCTCATTGCCTGTATATCTTATTTCCCAATTGCATGCAAAACAACTTTTTTTTGAACATCTGCTTTTAAAACTTTGAGTTCCAAATTCTCCTCATTCTTCCCTTCCCACCCACCCTCCCTAAGAAGGCAAGCAGTTCAACATAGGCCACACATGTATCACTATGCAAAATACTTCCATAACAGTCATGTTGTGAAAGACTAACTATATTTCCCTCCATCCTATCCTGTCCCCCTTTATTCAATTTTCTCCCTTGACCCTGTCCCTTTTCAAAGTGTTTACTTTTGATCACCTCCTCCCCAATCTGCTCTCCCTTCTATCATCCGCCCCTACTTTCTTTTGGGGGTAAGATACACAACTGAGTGTGTATGTTATTCCCTCCTCAAGTCAAATCCAATGACAGCAAGATTCACCCATTCCCCCTCACCTGCCCCCTCTTCCCTTCCAACAGAACTGCTTTTTCTTGGCAGTTTTATGTGAGATAATTTACCCCATTCTATCTCTCCCTTTCTCCCTCTCTCAATCTATTCCTCTCCCACCCCTTTATTTTATATTTTATTTTATTTTTGAGATATCATCCCTTTATATTCAACTCACCCTGTGCCATCTTTCTCTCCCTCCCCCTTTTAGATATATGTATATATATACATACATATACATATATACATATACACACATATATACATATATATATATACACATATACATATGCATACACATACACACACACACACACACACACACACACACACACACACACACATATATATATATTCCCTTCAACTCTCCTAATGCTGAGAAGGGTCTCATGAATTACATACATCATCTTTCCATGTAGGAAAGTAAACAAAACACTTCAACTTTAGTAAATCCCTTATGATTTCTCTTTCTTGTTTACCTTTTCATGCTTCTTTTGATTCTTGTGTTTGAGAGTCAAATTTTCTATTCAGCTCTGGTCTTTTCACTGAGAAAGCTTGAAAGTCCTCTATTTTATTCAAGGTCTGTATTTTGCCTTGGAGCATGATACTCAGTTTTGCTGGGTAGGTGATTCTTGGTTTTAATTCTAGCTCCTTTGACCTCTAGAATATCATATTCCAAGTCCTTTGATCCCTTAATGTAGAAGATGCTAGATCTGGAGTTATCCTGATTGTGTTTCCACAATACTCAAATTGTTTCTTTCTGGCTGCTTGCACTATTTTCTCCTTGACCTGGAAACTCTGGAATTTGGTGACAATATTCCTAGGAGTTTTCTTTTTGGTATCTTTTTCAAGAGGCGATTGGTGGATTCTTTCAATTTCTATTTTACCCTCTGGTTCTAGAATATCAGGGCAGTTTTCCTTGATAATTTCTTGAAAGATGATGTCTAGGGGTCTTTTTTGATCATGGCTTTCAGGTACTCCAATAGCTATTAAGTTATCTCTCCTGGATCTATTTTCCAGGTCAGTGGTTTTTCCAATGAGATATTTCACATTGTCTTCCATTTTTTTTTTCATTCCTTTGGTTCTGTTTTATAATATCTTGATTTCTCATCAAGTCACTAGCTTCCACTTGCTACAGTCTAATTTTTTTTCACTAAAAATGGACAACTTTAATGTTCAAATTTCATATGAGAGAAAGTTACTAAAAACTTGTACGAAATGCTCAAATGTGACATCACGAGGTGCCATCAAACACAGCTGCAGTCCAGCCATGGCTGTGAACATGTGTGGACACTTGGGTTTGGAGGGGTTTAGGGCATAAAACCATATGTAATATCTATTGGGGCTCCCAATCTCCCATCAACACTGTGTTTGTTCTCCTCACCTCCTCAGGGCAGCACCTTCAGTAGTGTTGTCCCCATCTATTGCCCAGATATCGTCAGGAATCCTCTTCATGTTTTATGTTCTCTCAGGCCTTGGTTTTCTAAGTGAACAACTAGACCCACTTCCTGGGAGCAGGGCAAAGAGCTTTGATTTGATTGAAATTCTGTACAAAGTTGGACTTTTCCACAAACTTAGCCATAGTGAAGTTTTTGTAGATTGTCATGAATTTTAAAATATAAATAAGCTTAAACCTCGGTAGTGGCTTCAGTTGTATCCTGGATTGTGGCAGTATCTTGGGTTCTACTGGACATCATGATAGGGACTTGGGTTGTATTCAGCCTTCTGGTAGAGGGTTGGTTCACCACATTATAGGGGATTGGGTTGTAGTTAGATCCATATGGCTTAAAGGTCTCCACAACTTCATTTCGTCTATTAAACTCGTCAGTATAATTCCAACAGATATAGTAGATAGGCCAATGGAAAGGGAAGTTGTTCCTAAGTCAAAGTATTGAGAGGAAGCAAATGTTGAAATAAGGAATCCAGTTAAAAACAATATTCCTCCCATTGAGATTATGCCAAGGTATTTTTTGTATTTGGTCCAGAAAGTTTCTTTTTGTGGTCTCTGTTGAGAAGGGACCAGTGGAGCATCAGTGGTTTCCATATCTTTCTTTGGATCTTGTCTTCCTAAGAACAGGATGAACTTTATGCCTGTCTTATTTTCTGGAGGTGACTGGATGACAAAAAGTCCAGGATCTGAGAGCAGCCAGGTGTCTTGTGAAACAACTAGCCTTTCTGACCCAAGGAAGGCTCCCCTCTTTAGCAGATCTTGCATTTTCCATCTTCATTTATAGGAGGCAGAATCCTCATTAGGTAATTAGAATATCCTGGATCCTCAGGTGACTCTCTGACAACTTTCTAGCTGGCAACTGATTGTGAAAGAACTTATGAATAAAATGACAAATTGATAAACCTCTTGTAGTTATATTGACTTTCACTTAAGAACTAAAGGTGTTCCTCCATTAATACTGCAGGAAGGACTAAAAGAAAGAAGCTGATAAACAGAACTCCTATAACTGTCTTTCCTAACTTCCTAGATTAGCACTAATGTGGTATATCTCTTTGGCACTTATCATGCATCACTTTCTATTGTGGTTATTTTTTTTTTATTGTACTTTTTTTTTTTTAATGCAATTTATTTATTTAACATATTTGGTTTTCAGCATTGATTTTCACAACAGTTTGAATTACAAATTTTCTCCCCATTTCTACCCTCCCCCCAACTCCAAGATGGCTTATATTCTGGTTGCCCTGCTCCCCAGTCAGCCCTCCCCTCTATCACCCCCCTCCCCTCTCATCCCCTTTTCCCTTCCTTTCTTGTAGGGCAAGATAAATTTCTACGCCCCATTGCCTGTGTATCTTATTTTTTAGTTGCATACAAAAACTTTTTTTGTTTTTGAACATCTGATTTTAAAACTTTGAGTTCCAAATTCTCTTCCCTCTTCCCTTCCCACACACCCTCCCTAAGAAGTTGAGCAATTCCACCTAGGCCACACATGTATTATTATGTATAACCCTTCCACAATACTCATGTTGTGAAAGGCTAACTACATTTTGCTCCTTCCCAACCCATCCCGCTTTATTGAATTTTCTCCCTTGACCCTGTCCCCTTTCCAAAGTGTTTGTTTTGATTACCTCCACCCCCCTCTGCCCTCCACTCCATTATCCCCCGCCTTTTATTTTTTTTTTTTTTTGTCTTCCTCCCTCTTCTTTCCTGTGGGGTAAGATACCCAACTGAGTATGTATGGTATTCCCCCTCAGGCCAAATCTGATGAGAGCAAGGTTCACTCATTCCCCCCTCACCTGCCCTCTCCCCTCCTCCCATAGAACTGCTTCCTCTTACCACCTTTATGCGAAATAATCCACCCCATTCTATCTCTCCCTATCTCCCTCTCTCAGTATGTTACTGTCTCATCCCTTAATTTCATTTTATTTCTTTTAGATATCTTCCCTTCATCTTCAGCTCACCCTGTGTCTGCTCTCTCTCTTTTACATATATATATATATATATAAACACATATATATATACACATACATACATATACACATAGATATATACATACATACATATTCCCTTATATATATACATAAACATATATACATATACATATATACACATATATAAGCATATTCCCTTCAACTACCCTAATACTGAGGTCTCATGAATCATACTCATCATCTTTCCATGTAGGAATGTAAACAAAACAGTTCAACTTTAGTAAGTCCCTTGCAATTTCCGTTTCTTGATTACCTTTTCATGCTTCTCTTGATTCTTGTGTTTGAAAGTCAAATTTTCTATTCAGTTCTGGTCTTTTCACTGAGAAAGCTTGAAAGTCCTCTATTTTATTGAAAATCCATATTTTGCCTTGGAACATGATACTCAGTTTTGCTGGGTAGGTGATTCTAGGTTTTAATCCTAGCTCCATTGACCTCCGGAATATCGCATTCCAAGCCCGTCGATCTCTTAATGTAGAAGCTGCCAGATCTTGGGTTATTCTGATTGGGTTTCCACAATACTCAAATTGTTTCTTTCTGGCTGCTTGCAATATTTTCTCCTTGATCTGGGAGCTCTGGAATTTGGCCACAATATTCCTAGGAGATTTCTTTTTTGGATCTATTTGAGGAGGCGATCGATGGATTCTTTCAATTTCTATTTTGCCTTGTGGCTCTAGAATATCAGGGCAGTTCTCCTTGATAATTTCCTGAAAGATGGTATCTAGGCTCTTTTTTTGATCATGGCTTTCAGGTAGTCCAATAATTTTTAAATTATCTCTCCTGGATCTATTTTCCAGGTCAGTGGTTTTTCCAAGGAGATATTTCACATTGTCTTCCATTTTTTCATTCCTCTGGTTCTGTTTTATAATATCCTGATTTCTCATAAAGTCACTAGCTTCCACTTGCTCCAATCTAATTTTTAAAGTAGTATTTTCTTCAGTGGTCTTTTGGACCTCCTTTTCCATTTGGCTAATTCTGCCTTTCAAGGCATTCTTCTCCTCATTGGCTTTTTGGAGCTCTTTTGCCATTTGAGTTAGTCTGTTTTTTAAGGTGTTGTTTTCTTCAGTGTATTTTTCAGTATTTTTTTGGGTCTCCTTTAGCAAGTCATTGACTTGTTTTTCATGGTTTTCTCGCATCCTTCTCATTTCTCTTCCCAATTTTTCCTCTACTTCTCTAACTTGCTTTTCCAAATCCTTTTTGAGTTCTTCTATGGCCTGGGGCCAGTTCATGTTTTTCTTGGAGGCTTTTGTTGTAGGCTCTATGACTTTGTTGTCTTCTTTAGGCTGTATGTTTTGGTCTTCTTTGTCACCAAAGAAAGAATCCAAAGTCTGAGACTGAATCTGGGCACGTTTTTGCTGCCTGGCCATATTCCCAACCAACTAACTTGACCCTTGAGTTTTTCAGTGGGGTATGACTGCTTGTAGACTAACGAGTTCTATGTTCTACGTTTGGGGGGGAGGTGCCAGCTCTGTCAGAGCCGCACTCCTCCTTCCCCAAGGACCCCCAGTCCAGACTGGGCTCAGATCTTCAGCAGGCTGTTGCACTCCTGCTCTGATCCGCCACTTAATTCCTCCCACCAGGTGGGCCTGGAGCCGGAAGCAACAACAGCTGTAGCTGCCCCACCTCCGCTGCCCCAGGGGCTGGAAGCCGAACCGCGAACTCCTTCCACTCCTGCAGCTTTTCCCACTAACCTTCTCCGCAGTCTTTGGTGTTTGTGGGTCGAGGGGTCTGGTAACCGCCGCAGCTCACATATTCAGGGCGCTAGGGCCCCGTCCGCCCGGCTTCTGGTCTGGATCGTCCACGCGGCTCAGGCTGGGCTCTGCTCCACTCCGTTCCCAGCTCCCAGCTCCCAGCTCTGTGTGGAATAGACCTCACCCAGAGACCATCCAGGCTGTCCTGGGCTGGAGCCCTGCTTCCCTCTGCTGTTCTGTGGGTTCTGCCGTTCTAGAATTGGTTCAGAGCCATTTTTATAGGTTTTTGGAGGGACTCGGGTACGGAGCTCACTCTAGTCCGTGCTTACCAGCCGCCATCTTGGCTCCGCCCCCAGACAATGTCCTATTGTGGTTATTTTTAAAATTCATTTTCATTTTATTTTCAATTCTACATTCTCTCCACCTCCCATGGAAAATACATATATTTATGCCAAACAAATTCCTGCACTAGCTTAAGAAAGAAGGAAAGTAAGAAATAAAAGAAGGAAGTAAGGAAGGTAGAAGAATAGGAGGAAAGAAGAAAGGAAGGAAGGATAAAAGAAATACAGGAAGGAAGGATCAAAGAATCTCCAGTCTAATTTTTAAGGTAGTATTTTCTTCAGTGGTCTTTTGGACCTCCCTTTCCATTTGGCTAATTCTGCCTTTCAAGGCATTCTTTTCTTCCTTGGCTTTTTGGAGTTCTTTTGCCATTTGAGTTAGTCTATTTTTTAAGGTGTTATTTTCTTTAGTATTTTTTTGAGTCTCCTTTTGCAAGTCATTGACTTGTTTTTTATGATTTTCTTGCATCACTCTCATTTCTCTTCCCAATTTTTTCTCTACTTCTCTTACTTGCTTTTCCAAATCATTTTTGAGCTCTTCCATGGCCTGAGACCAATTCATGTTTTTCTTGAAGGCTTTTGATGTAGGATCTTTGATTTTTTTTTACTTCTTCTGGCTGTATATTTTGATCTTCTTTGTCACCAAAAAGTATTTTAATGTCTGAGTCTGAGTCTGAGTCCGTTTTCACTGCCTGTTCATGTTCCCAATCAACTACTTGACCCTTAAGCTTTTTGTCAGAGTATGACTGCTTGGAGAGTGGAGAACACTTTGTCCCAAGCTTGAGGGGCTGCACTGCTGTTTTCAGAGATACTTCTACACAGCATGTTGTTCCACACCAGTGATCGTCCTCTCCCAAGAACTGCCAACCAGGACCATGACCCAGATCCAAGCAGGGCAAAGCAGGCTCTGTACTCCCGCTCTGATCCTTGGCTTAATTCTTCCCACCTGGTGGGCCTGGGGCTGGAAGCTGCTGGGGCTATGGAAGCAGCCTCAGAGCTGCACCACATCCATTGCCTCTGGGGCTGGGGCCAACTGCACACTCTTCTCACTCCAATTCTGCAGTTTTTCCACTAACCTGCTCTGTTGTTTTTGGCTTTTGTGGGTTGAGAAGTCTGGTAACTGCCATAGCTCAATGATTCAGGGCCCTACCACCTGTTCTGCTCAGCTCCTGGTCTGGTTGGTCCTAGTATGGCATGTGCTGGGCTGTGCTCTCTTCCCAGCTCTGTGCTCTAGACCCTTTCCAGTGACCATCCTGTCTGTCCTGGGCTGGAGCCCTGCTTCCTTCTGTTATTTCATGGGTTCTGCAGCAGTAGAATTTGTTTAGAGCCATTTTTTACAGGTGTTTGGAGGGACCTGGGGGAGAGCTTTAGTGAGTCCCTGCTTTCCAGCTGCCATCTTGGCTCCACCCCTCTACACTTCTTTCTACCTCAGTATCTTTATATGGAGATAAAATAGCACCTACCTCCCAGGATTGTTGTGAGGATCAGGTGAAATGCAAATAAAGTGCTTAGCTCAGTGTTCCACACATAGTAAGAGCTTAATAAATGCTTGTTTCATTCCTTTTCTTCCTACAGGGCTATTGGATAGAGATGAAAAGAGATAGTGTAT
Organism: Trichosurus vulpecula; assembly: GCF_011100635.1. Lineage (NCBI taxonomy): Eukaryota > Metazoa > Chordata > Mammalia > Diprotodontia > Phalangeridae > Trichosurus > Trichosurus vulpecula. The sequence goes on along the minus strand of NC_050574.1, from coordinate 256,659,661 downwards.
CTAAAGAGATTCATAAACCATGAAGTGTTGTATAAATGTTATCTATTGTTATTATAATAGGACTAAGTATAATTTGGGGATTTCTCACCTTTGTAACTCATGATTCCCACTTGGAAGGTCTGTGAAATGTGTTATAACACCTCCTGAAGTATTGTCACTGACTGTCTTTACAAGCACATGGTTCACAAAATTCCAAGTAGGGAAGTTTTATTTAAATACAGAAAAGAATCAAATAGAAATTACAAAGAAGTTCATGGAACATTAAAAAAAATGCCAAGGGGCAGCTAGTTGGTGCAGTGAGTAGAGCACCAGTCCTGGAGTCAGGAATACCTGAGTTCAAATCCAGCCTCAGACACCTGACACATTTACTAGCTGTGTGACCTTGGGCAAGTCACTTAACCGCAACTGCCCTGCCTTCCCTCCAGCAAAAAAAAAAAAATGACACTATCAAAACAATTTAAAAAAATGCCAAGGAATATCTCTCCTTTAGAAACCCAGCAGTCACTTCTTTTGCTGCTCCTCATTGGGTGGCTCCTCTTGTAATTCTAGGCAATGTCCAGAAGGTATTATACATACGCCTACCATGGCTGTTGCTTCTTTGTAATTTAGAGTAAAGACAAGTCTCTTACCCCTTAGGGCCCCTGTTTACATATCTATAAAATGAAGATAATAAAATGTACCCTTCAACATTCTCATTTACACAACTGTAGCCAGTGTGTACCTTGCTTTTTTGGATCCTTTTTCTTCCCCCCCCCGCCCTATCAACAATGTGGCTAGCAGCTACTGTGGCTGTGTAAGACCAACAACAACCAGCACACAGAAGGCTGCTAACACAGGTTCTTTGATCTGCTCTTCTAAGGAAAGCAACTTTAAGGGGTTAACAATCTCAGTTTAATTAAGCATACTTATATCTTTCACTTAGTTCAGGGGGAAAAGACCATCGCTCTGAACTTCAAGGCAAATACAAACAGAGATTACAAACATCAACAGACAGACCTTGTCTGATTCAAATCACAATTCATAGTTACCAGAGAAGCACTAATATCTGTATGGTTTATCAAAGCCGGGGGGCAATTATAATGGCTTGCCCAGAGTCTCAATACCCCTTCCATGAGTGAGTCCCAAAAATCAAACACCACCTCCCCTCAGTTATATCCTGTTCAGAGCCCTGAGGGCTCTGACCTCACCCAGGCTGGGTGTGTGAAAGTTCCCCATCCCCAGTATCACATCATATAGGAGTCAATGACTCCTGATTGCCTCAGGGCTGAGAAATAGCTGAGAAATACTCCAAAACAAAGACATCAAAAGGTTTCCCACCCACTCAAACAAAGGGGAGACTTGATAGTCTTAGTATGGGAACTGGGAAAAGTCTGATTGCCATAACAACCCCCTATCACTTCTATGTTTAACTTTATTTTTTTGGATTATTCATTTTTGTTGTTTGTTATATAACACAAAGAGACCACAGACCAAAGATGAAAGTATCCACAAAGGCCTAGTCTCAACCCTTCATTTTTCTGAAGCCAAAACTGAGACTCAGGAAGATTAAATAACTTAGCCCTAATCACTCAAGTCATTAAATGTGATATTCTATCACACTAATATGTCACAATTTATTCAGCCACTCCACAATTGTTGTGAACAGTTAGTCAATAAATATTTATTAAGTGCAGACTGTTTTTCCAAGGACTGTACTGGGATACAAAGAAAGGTAAAAGACAATCCAGCCTTCAAGGAACTCATAGCCTAATGAATATAGCTGGATTCTAATATTTTATTATTATAAATAGTATGATGCTATGAATTTTTTATAGAAATGTCCTTAATGAAGAACTGCTTGCATCAGGTATGTATACATATACCTACATGTGTGTGTATGGAGATATGAGATATTTTGGTAGCAGTCACATATATGTACCTGTGTATATACTTATATGTATATATATGTATCTGTGTATATATAAAAACATACATATATACAGATATATAGCTATAGATATACACACACATACATACTGTGTGACTATTGCTAGAATATCTTCTCATTCTTTTCTTCTCCCCTTATTTTCCATCTTCCTTGTCATTGGGTAGATGTGATCTTTGGAGAAGCTGCTATATGTTTCTACTCTCATCACTAATTACCTTTTACTAAAAAGTTACTCTTTCCCACTACTAGATTCTCACAGTGAGGTAATTTTCTACATTCCAATGACCACAGAGGTACAGGTGTAAGGTTGTTGCTGTTCAGTTCTTTTTAGTCATGTCTGACTCTCTGCGATCCCATTTGGGGTTTTCTTGGCAAGGGTATTGGAGTGGTTTGCCATTTACTTCTCCAGCTCCTTTTACAGATAAGGAACTGAGACAAACAAGGTTAAGTGACTTATCCAGGGTCATACAGCTAGTAAGTGTCTGAGGATAAATTTGATTTCAGATCTTCCTGACTTCAGGCCTGGCGCTCTAACGACTGTTCCACCTCGCTGCCCACAGTTGTTAGTACTAATTCTAAATCCTCCCCATCAGACTTCTTAGATGTCCTTAGATGCTCATTCCTTCTCTCTTTTAGCAATGTATATAGGTATTAGCCCTAGAACTTATTAATCAGCCAAGCTCCTTCAATGTTATTCTTTTCCCTTGATTTCTTGGCCTTCTCTGATGGTATATGAACAGGCTTGCCAGTTCAGCTTAGAGGTCAAAGGAGAAATATGGGGGTAGAGCTAGGAAAAAGGGTGGGGTGGGAAAGGGCAAACATGATGGAAGAGAATGAATGGCTCAAGTCAGAGAATTTTATGCAAGAAAAACAAACCTGAGTGCTCTTGGGGTTACATTTTCTAAATGTAGGCTATTTGTCAAATAGCTGTGGCAAATAGACTCAGAAATTTATTTTAGAAATGGAGAACATTATACACAACCACAGATATATGGATTCCGTGAGGACCAACCCTGACAGACTTCGCTCTTCTCAGCAACACAAGGTACAAAGACAACTCCAAAGGACTCACGATGGAGAATGCTATCTACATCCAGAGAAAGAACTATGAAGTATGAATGCAGATTGAGGCACACTTCATGCTAGCCTTTCCCCACCCCCCTTTTATTTTCTTTTTCTCTCTTCTGTCTTTGTTTTTGGGTTGGTTTTGTTTTTGGTTCTGTTTCTTCTTTCTCATGATTCATTCCATTGGTTATAATACTTCTCCACAACTTGACTACTGTGTAAATTAATTCAACGCGAAGTTATACATGGAAGTTATATGGGATTCCATGCCATCTTGGGGAGGGAGGGGGAGAGGGAGGGAAGCAAATCTGGAACTCAAAATTATGTAGAACCAAGTGTTGTAAACTAAAAATAAAAAAAAATAATAAAAAAGAAATGGCTATAGTCCCCACACAAATGGGGGAAGATATATTAGAAGACAGTAAGATGTACTTTTCTACCAAAACATCTGACTATGTTTTGTATCATGAGTAGTATTATGTGATGAACTGGGGAAAAAAACCAACATGTTGGGTCTAAAAGTGATAAAGACTAAGATGGAAAGTACTTTTATGGAGAAAATATTTTAATCCTCAAATTTGTAACAAACTTGCAATTAAGTGAGCATAATAAGCTATCTGCCATACATTATATTTGACTAGTCAGACTCTCGGGCTGGGTGACTGCTTTATGATTTGCTTGGCTTGCTTTTAATCTATTAATTAAACATTTTCGAAACTGTAAAATATGGAACTATTTGGCGGCTGAGCCCCAGGGGATTTAAATTCCTGAAATGACTTAAGTCCCAAACTACTAGCCATCCAATTAATTGTGTTTGAGTATTAATCAGATGCTCTGCAGGCTTCTCTGGTTTCCAACTAGATTCTCTTTCCAGAAACCAAAATTCTAATACAGATTTTTATGCATGTAAACAACAGCTAAGAACCTAATCTCTGTAGGGGCTGATCAAGTGAGAAAAAGTGAGCTCAAATTCTTGCAAGTCAAAACAGGATTTATATTAAATGCCTCTTCTCTTCCAAACTTTGATTAACCCCACATCATCTTATTTTTTATAGCTATACTGGGAATTGTTAACAGTTGTGTATTTTTTCAACTAATAAATCCTACTTCATCCCCAAGCTGAACATAGAGAAAATTCTACAGAAAAGATGAAATTCAATGTTAAGTCTTTAAACAGAGCTTCCTGATCTCATCAACTCCAGCTAGGTCTTGAATGTAATCTCACTCAATCATACTGTATCCCAAAGTTTTTTTTTAAACTAACATTCTAATTGATAATGAAATCACCTTACAGTGAGCCTCACCTCTCTAAAATAAATTTTCAAGTGCACAATTTTTTTTCTTTCAAGTTTCATGTATCTTTATCACACATATATACAGATCTGTATATACGTGTACATATATTATTATTATGTACGCTATCGTGTTTTTTGTTTCACATAAACCTATTTTTATTTATTACCAATAACCAACAAGCAGAAAGAAAAGAGAGGTAGAGGTGACTTAACTGGTTAATGTCTTATAAGCAGCATTTTTGGGTTTTCTGTAAATCATGCAACATAAGTTACTCATTAAGCCACCATTCCCAGAAGTGTCCTAAACTTAGAATAGGCTTAGAAAATTGGTTGTTTCTGTATGCATTATTGGCATATAATTCACTATACTATCAGCCACAATTCCAAACCAAGGTTTTCATGGGGGAGAAATGTAATGGTATCTCAAATCCAGGGAATTTCCTACACCTAGTAAAAATCCCTACTGATCAAGAGTATTGCCCCACTTAGTACAATATGTACTGAAGCAGAGTAAATGTGGCGGGGGGTAGGGGGTTGGGCTTTGAGATGGCGCAGTGGATAGAGCACTGGGCCTGGTGTCAGGAAGACTCATCTTCATGCGTTCATATCTAGCCTTAGCCACTTACTAGCTGTGTGACTCTGGACAAGTCACTTAACTGTTTGCCTCAGTTTCCTCATCTGTAAAATGAGCTGGAGAAGGAAATGGCAAACCACTCAAGTATCTTTGCCAAGAAAACCCCATAAGGCGTCTTGAAGAGTCAGACATGACTGAAAACAAGAGTAAATGTAAGCCAGGTAAAAAAAAGTGGGTCCCAAACTTAATCAAAGTAAAATCATAGCATTCAGTGGTATTTTTGATTTTATGTAATGGATAAATAATAAATTGGTCTTAAGGAAATGGTAATGTTATGCAAAATTTATTTTACTTCAACGTGTTGTCTTATATTCACAATATCTATTTGAAATTGTTCACAAGATGTTTAGTCCTCCTAAAAACTGGCTAGAAGCTAGTTTGGCTACAACTGTCGGCCTGACAGTTTTAGTGGGAAAAGAGGAAGTGGTAAACAGCTCTTATTATGTGTTAATGAGCTCCACATTTGGAGCAAGTAGAACATAGTACAGGAATGATAGGAGATAAGAACAAAACTTGCAGCAGAAAAGAAAGCAAGCCATGCTTCCTTTTCAAAAATATATGAGTTCCTTTTTGATAAAAAAGTATGTTATATTGAAAAGAACTCTAGAACCGGTCAGGAAACAGGAGTCCATATCCTCTCTGTGATGCTTTATAACATGAGACTCCTCTCCCTTTTCTGAGTCTCAGTTTTCCTCATCCCCAAAATGGGAATACTTGCACTGGCTAACTCATAGGACTGTTGTGTGGAAACTGCTTTGTAAATCTTAAAGCAGTATGTTGATATGAATTATTCATAATAAAAATACAGTTTGGGGCCCATAGGAAGATGGATAGCTAGCATCTTTTTGTTCTGAATTTGTTCATTTGAGCCAGATGGAGAGCAGGGATAGGGAAATATTCCTACTTTTGTGAGAACAGGCATCATTGAAAAAGAATTATGTTAAGTACAATAAGCAAGGCTTCAGTGCCAAGCTAGCTCGTGAGTTTCAAAATTGAAATTGGTAAGAAGCACTGGGCTGTCAGGTTAAAACTACCAGAGTGCCTGTTCAGTTGTGTATGGCTCCACAAGTTGAAGATAGGGAGGAAAGGATGACCAGAAACTAAATTAAAATTAAAGAATCTTGTTATTGAATGGTAGTCAGTGGTATTTCGAAATGCCTTGGTTTCATATTTCTATAATATTTAGTTTTATTGGCTATGTCACTTATTATAACTTTTCTAGAATACAGTTATTAATAATTGTGCTGCTGTTTTAATGTTTGTGTTTTGTTTAGACAGAAGCAAATTTGGACTTTGAAGTCTTAAACAATGATCACTTGGAAAACTTTATTCCTGGGGTTTAATACTATGAAAAACAATGCTATATAATATATATATTATGCCATAACCACGGCTCTGTATGCATGTCTATTCAATGATGAGCCCCACAAAAGTAGGGAATCATTGTAGTGTCACCAGATTCATTCTCTGAATTAATAAGAAAAGTGTATTCCCTGGTTGAAGTCGACTCCAAATACCTTTTCTTGTATTTTCTAGATCTTAGGTACCAAAAAGAAATTGAAATATTGAGTTGATTGGCTGATGGAGAGGAGGAGTGTTCTAATGATCCCTGATATAATCAGGTAACATTCTCAAGAGAATTTTTAAAGGGGAAAAATATTGCCCTTTTTTGATCCTTATTTTTTCTGTCTTCTGGCATCTATCTGTTAAACTTTGTGGAAAAAGCATGAAAAAGATTTCATAGCAAGCAGCTGGGGATGGGGTGAAGTATGGAATATGTCCTTTAAGCCAGCTTCCTTAGTTATTGAAATGAGCTGCTACCACAACAGCCTTTGGGTGCTTCTCTCCTTACCCACTCCTCAACACACTGAGAGAATAATTAAAAGGACAGAGACAGAGAAGAGGGAAGGCAGTATTAAAACCTCAAATTTACCAGAAGTTGTGACTCTTCTTCAAAACTTAACATTACTACATTTGACCTTTGATTTCACTTCAGTAAATGCATTTAGGCTATATGGTGAGTGTGTGAGCCTTTAATTATTTACCAGTCTTCATTGATTTATTTAGATTTGCCTTCCCTGAGAAGGGAAGCAAGATTGGGAATTCCAACTTAATAGGGGAAAGATAGGGGGCAGCTAGTTGGTGCAGTGAATAGAGTGCTCTGCCTGGAGTCAGGAATACCTGAGCTCAAAATTAAACTCCAACACTTACTTGCTGTGTGTCCTTGGGCAAGGCCCTTAATTCTGTTTGCCTTGTTTTCCTCATCTGTAAAAGGATCTGGAGAAGGAAATGATGAACCACACTGGTATCTTTGCCAAGAAAACCCCAAAAGGGGTCACAAAGCATTGGGCATGACTGAAAAATGACAAAACAACAACAAACAGGAAATGAGCCAAAGAAAGTTTTTGTTTAAGTTGTTAAATCTCTAGATTGGAACATAGAACTTGGTACACTAGGGAATGTCTAGAGCTTTGGAGACCCTGGGATGTGCTTTCATATACTTAGTTGGAGGTGAGTGGGCATAGCTTCTAACACCTGTTGCTGGCTTGCATAGGGAATTCCCTGCAACAGTGACTCCCTGGATATACTCCTAGTGGAGAAACACAGTAGCAATCAACCAATGAATGAATGAACATTTATTAAATGCCTACTGTTCTGTGCCAAATGCTGGGGATTAAAAAAGAGGCAAAAGCAGACCCTGACCTCAAAGAGATTACAGTCTAATAGGAGCGATTCCATGCAAACAAATATATATGTGTATATATATATATATATATATATATATATATATATATATATATATAAAGCAGGCAATGTAGCAGATAAATAGGAAATAATTTTTTAAAAAGGGGGAAGCACTGGAATTAAGAGGGATTAGAGAAGACTTCCTGTGGAAGGTGAGTTTTCAGTTAGGACTGGAAGGAAGCTAGCGAGGTCGGTATAGTGGAGAGGGGACAATGTTTTGGCATGGAACATAGACACATAAAATGCCTAGAAATGTGAGATGGAATGTCTTACTCAATGAACATTCAGGTGGCCAGTGTCACTGGATTGAAGAGCATGTATCGAGGAGTAAGAAGAGTGGAAAAGGTAGGAAGAGAAGCTTGATCATGAAGGGCTGTGCCAAACAAAGCATTTTGTATTTGATCTTGAAGACAATAAGAAGCCACTAGAATAGAGAGAGAGAGAGAAAGAGAGAGAGAGAGAGAGACAGAGAGAGAGAGGGAGAGAGAGAGAGAGAGAGGGAGAGAGAGAGAGGGAGAGTGTGTGTGTATGTGTGTGAGATATGACAAAACCTGGATTTTGGGAAAATCACCAGTGGCTTATCAGAGAATGAACTGGAATGAGGGAAGACTTGAAGCAGACAGATCCACCGATCGGCATTGCAGTAACAAAAGCATGAGTTGATAAGGACCTGAACTAGACAGGTGAGAGTGTCAGAGGAGAGAAAAGGGAGTAAGGTGAATGGCACTCCTTGGCAACATCTTGGATATAGAGTGGGGTGGTGGGGTGATGGTGAGAAATAGCGAGGAATTCAGGATGATTCCTAGGTTGTAAGCCTGGTAGACTGGGAGGATGGTGTTGTCCCCTATGTCAATAAAAAAGATAGGAGTAGGGAAAGGTTTGGGGTAAAGATAATGAGTAATCTTTTGAGAATATTGAGTTTAAGATGTCTACTAGACATCCTGTTCAATGTCTTGAAAGGCAGTTGGAGAATGGTGGAGAGGATATGGGAAAATTGGGACATTAATGCACTGTTGGAGTTGTGAACTGATCCAACCATTCTGGAAAGCAATTCGGAATTATGCACAAAGGGCAATCCAACTTTGCACATCCTTTGACCAAGCAACACTACTATTAGGTCTGTATTCCAAAGATGAAAAAAAGCAGGGAAAAGATGTCTTTGTACAAAAATATTCATAGCAGCTGTTTTTGTGGTGACAAAGAATTGGAAATTGATGGGGTACTCATCAATTGGGGAATGGCTGAATAAGTTGTGGTATATTATTGTGATGTAATACTATTGTGCAATATGATATGAAAAACAGTCTAATTTCAGAAAAAAAAACCTGGAAAGACTTACATAGACTGATGCAAAGTGAAGTGAGAAGAACCAGGGGAATATTATACAATATTGTATAATGATCAACTGTGAATGACTTACCTAGTCTCAGCACTACAATAATCCAAGACAGTTCCAAAGGACACATGATTAAAAATGCTATCTATATCCAGAGAAAGAACTGATGGAATCTGAATGCAATGTGAAAGACTAACTATATTTTGCTCCCTCCTATCCTGCCCCCCTTTATTCAATTTTTCTCCCTTGACCCTGTCCATTTTCAAAAGTGTTTGCTTTTGATTACCTCCTCCCCTATCTGCCCTCCCTTCTATCATCCCCCCTTTTTTATCCCCTTCCTCCTTCTTTCCTGTGGGGTAAGATATCCAATGGAGTGTGTATGTTATTCCCTCCCCAAGTCAAATCTGATGAGAGCAAGATTCACTCATTCCCCCTCACCTGCCCGCTCTTCCCTTCCAAGAGAACTGCTTTTCTTGCCACTTTTATGTCAGTTAATTTACCCCATTCTATCTCTCCCTTTCTTCCTCTCTCAACATATCCCTCTCTCATCTATTAATTTGATTTTATTTTTTTTAGATATCATCCCTTCATATTCAACTCACCCTGTGCCCTCTGTCTATATATATATATATATATATATATATATATATATATATATATATATATATATATATATATACACACACATACGCATATATATGTATGTATGTATATGTATATTCCCTTCAGCTACCCTAATACTGAGGTCTCGTATTTTTTGAAGGCTTTTGATGTAGGCTTTTGGAATTTGTTGACTTCTTCTGACAGTATGTTTTGTTTTTCTGTCACCAAAATAAAGATTCCAAATCTGACTCTCAGTCTGAGTCTGAGTCCGTTTTTGCTGACTGTTCATGTTCCCAGCCAACTACTTGACCCTTGAGCTTTTTGTTGGGGTATGACCACTTGTAGACAGTACTTTGTCCCAGGCCTTAGGGGCTGTGCTGCTGTTTTCAGAGCTACTTCTACACAGCAAGCTCTACCACACCAGTGCTCCTTCTCCCCCAAGAACCGCCAACCAGAATTGTGGCCCAGATCCATGCAGGGCAAAGCAGGCTTTGCATTCCCACTCTAATCTGCTCCTTAATTCCTCCCACCAGGTGTGCCTGGGACTGGAAGCAACTCAGCTGTATCTCTGGAAGCAGCCTCAGAGCTGCACCACCTCAACCACCCCCGGGCCTGGGGCTGACTGTGAACTACTCTCACTCCTTTTCAGCAGTTTTTCCACTATCCTGGTCTGTTGTCTTTGGCATTTGTGGTTTGAGAAGTCTGGTAACTGCCACAACTCAGTGATTCAGGGCCCTACTGCCTGTTCCGCCCAGCTCCTGGTCTGGTTGGTTCTGGTGCAGCCCATGCTGGGCTCTGCTCCCAGCTCTCTGTGATAGACCTTTCCCAGTGACCACCCAGCTGTCCTCGGCTGGAGCTGTGCTTCCCTCTGCTCTTTTATGGGTCCTGCCGCTCTAGAATTTGTTCAGAGACATTTTTATAGGTGTTTAGAGGAACCTGGTGGAGAGCTCAAGAAAGTCCCTGCTTTCACCCACCGTCTTCCTGAGGCCACCTGTTTTTTCTTTCTTTTACAATATGATTTATGTGGAAATATTTTTCCATGATTGCACATATATAACCTATATCAAATTGCTTACCGTTTCAGGGAGTGGGGAGCTGAAGAATGAAGGAAGAACATTTGGAACTCAAAATATTTTTAAAAGAATGTTAATCATTGTCTTTAAATGTAATTGGGAAAAAGTAAAATATCATTAAAAAAGAAAGGCAGTTGGATATACAAAATTGGAGGTCATCAGAGATACTGGGGCAGGAAAAGTAGATTTGAGAATTATCAGCATAGAGATGGTAATTAAATGCATCAGAGTTGAAGAGGTCACTAACCAAAGTAGTATAAATGTTGAAGAGAAGAGGGCCCAGGTCACAGACCTGAGGGACTCCTAGAGTTAGAGGATATGATCTAAAGGAGTGTCAAGCAAAGAAATCAGAGAAGGAGCAGTCATTTAGGTAGGAAGAAAACCAACAGGAAAGAGTACATAAAAGAGGATAGAGTTATCAACAGTGACAAAGTCTGCCCAGAGGTCAAGAAGAATGAGGATTGAGAAAAGCTTATTGTATTTGGCAAATAAGAGATCATTGGTAACTTTTTCGTGGAATGATAAAGTCAGAACCCAGATTGAAAAGGGTTAAGAAGAGTGAAAGAGGAAAGAAAGTGGAGGCACCTACAATAGACAGCCTTTTCAAAGAGTTTATCTACAAAGGAAAGAAGAGATATAAAATATAAGAGATATATTAATAGGGATAGAAGTACCAGGTGAGGATTTTTCAGGATAGGGCAGCCATGGGCATGTTTGTAGGCAATGGAAAATGTTCCAGTAGCAAGGTAAAGACTGAAAAAGGGGGAGTTAGAGGAGATGATTGAAATAAAATCAACTGAACTGGTAGAGGGGTTATCCTTGGTAAGGAGGAAAGCCAATTCTTCAGGTAAAATGGGGATGAAGGAAGAAATAGTGGCATAAGACACCTGAATTACAAGAGATGTGGGAAGAGGAGAAGAGGGACTTTTTATGTAAAATATGAGATAAGGTTTTCAGCTGGGGTGGGGGGGAAGGGAACCATAGGAGGTTTGAGGAGGAATTAAAAGGTTTAGAAAAGACACCATAGAGAATGAGATAGCTTATTGCTAAGGGAGATATAATAAATAGGATTGCCTAGTAGCAGTGAAGGACCAGTTGATGCTAGGTAACATAAATTTGTAGTCGACAGGGTCAGAATAGTTGCATGATTTTCTCCACCTTTGTTTAGCAGCACAAGGCAGGTGAGAAGGCAACAAATGGTAACAGTGATCCAAGGCAGATTCTTGGCTGGGTACAATCATGATATGATAAGGGTGACAGTAAGTTAAGAAAGGAGGACAGTGTGGCATTTCATTAGATAATCAAGGAGTCAAGATGAGGAGGAGAGAGTGGCTAGTATAGCAATATGGCTTGGTAGAGAACCAAAGGGTCAAGGGATCAGAGATCACAGAGTACATGAACAGTAGGGGTAAGTAAGGGAAGGCAGAAAGAGTGGTAGAAAACCAATAGATTATTGTCAGATGAAGGGATTTCAGAATTCCTAAACATGGACGTGGTACATTTGTGGGTGATGGCAAGATCAAAGATATGATCATCTTTTTGTGTGTCTGAGGTGGGATGGACAGGTAGCTTCTGGGAGAAGAGTTGGTTGAGGAACTGACTGGCAATATTATTTGAAAGAGAATCAATACATGTGTTGAAGTACCCTAGTATGAGAGCAGGAGCTGGAGAGGAAAGAAAAACTGTCAGCCAGTAATTGAACTCATTGAGGAAGGAAGGAAGGTGTTGAAATAGAAATCTGTGATAAAGAGAAACTGAGGTAAAGAGTTCCAAGCACATTCAATTTATTACCAAAGCTAGCAGTTGCCAATAAATGAGGTAAATGGCTCCTTAGTAACCAAAGACAAACTGGGATTTACAGAGCTTATTTTTATAGTCAGAAAAATGAATGGAATAAATTATAGAATCTTGAGAAACTTGTTTTGATTGATTTCTAACTGACTAGAGCATGACAAAAGGCTTGGAGTTAAGCTAGGTATTTCCTGGAACTTTCTGAGCTTTGCTTTCAGTCCTGTTGCCAATATTTAGGCCACAATTGTGTCACGTGGTAATAGGGTGTTTCAACAATCATCAAACTGTCTGTCTGATTGGTTATAGCGTTACAACACTCAATCTTGATGTCATGGAATGATTATGTTAGCTAGAAGGTGATGTATTTGTGATAAGAGTGGTTAAGAGTGCTAACTTAGGCTACCACAAATGGAAACAGACTTCCACAGGATGAGGAAATGTCCAGGTCAGCTCAGCTTTACAGGAGCTCAACTTAGTGAAAAGAGCTCAGTTATGCAAAAATGAGGAATTGAATCTCTGACTACAGTGACTATGTATCTCTTCATCTAAAACTATCTGAATTAGGTTATATATCAACAGGATTATCAATACTAACTTAATTGGGATTATCTCTTTCAAAGGGGAGTGACGTGATTACAGACACATATCTGTAAGGACTAACTTTGATAGACCTGACTCCTTTCATCAATGCAAGGTTCAAAGATACCTCCAAAAGACTCATGATGGAAAAAAGCTATGCACATCCAGAGAAAGAATTGTGGAGTCTGAATGCATATTGAGGCAAAGTTTTTGCTCATTTTTTTTCCTTTTTTTTTTGTTTTTGTTTCTCCTTTCTCATGATTCATTCCACTGGTTATAATTCTTCTTTACGACTGAACTAACACGTAAATAAGTTCAAGGTGGGCTAGGGGGAGGAGTGAGAGGGAGAGAAAATTTGGAACCCCAAAACTTGTGGAACTGAGTGTTATGAACTAAAAATAAAAAATAAATTTAAAAAAGGGATAATCGGAAACTACATATTGCTAAAAAGATACCATAGACGGTTCAGTAATATCAAAAAATTTTGACAGTGAGTTTTTCTGATAAAAGTCTCATTTCTCAAATATATAGAGATATGAGTCAAATTTATTAAAAAGGAGCCATTTCCCAATTGACAAATGGTCAAAAGATATGAACAGAGTGTTCCAAAGAAGAAATCAAAGCTATTTATAGGGATACTAAAAAAATACTCTAAATCACTATTGATTAGAGAAAGGCCAATTAAAACAATTCTGAGGTACTACTTCAAACCTATCAGAAAGGACAAATGTTGGAGGGGATGAGGAAAATTAAGTACAATAACAAACTATTGATGGAGTTGTGAATTTGTCCAACCATTCTGGAGAACAATTTGGAATTATGTCTAAAGATCTATAAAACTGTGTATAACCTTTGACTCAGCAAGTACCACTACTATGACTGTACCCCAAAAAGATCAAAGAAAAAAAAGAAAGGGACTTATATACAAAATTATTTATAGCAACTCTTTTTTTCTGATGCAAAGAATTCTAAATTGAGGTGATACTCACAATTGAGGAATGTCTGAACAAGTTATGGCATATGATTGTGAAGGAATAGTATTGTTTTATGAGAAATGACAATGGAGGATGGTTTCAGAAAAAATTGCAAGTCACATATGAACTAATGCAAAGTGAAGTAACAAGAACTGGGAGATTGTTGTGTACAGTAACGGCAATGTTATAATGATGATCAACTATGAAAGACTTGGCTACTCTGAGCAATACAACGATCCAAGACAGTCCCAAAGGATTCATGATGAAAAACACTTCATCTCCAGAGAGAGAACAGATGAAAATTGAAATATAATTCTCTCTCTCTCTCTCTCTCTCTCTCTCTCAATCTGTCTCCGCCCCCCTTCCTCTCCCCCTTCTCCCTCTCCCCCTCTCCCATTCGCTTTCCTTCCCCTCTCTTTCCCTCTCCCTCTCTCCTTCTTTCACTTTCTTCTCATTATGCCTATGAAAATGTTTTGCATAATTTTACAGTATTATTGATATTATATTGTTGGTTTTTTCAGTGGGTGAGGGAGGTGTCTGAGAAAGGGAGAGAAATGGAACTTATAAATTAGGGATGTTCCTGAAAAAAGCAAGAAAAGGCCAAAATTCACAACAAAACAGCACTTAAAAGTCCTAATATTCACTTCATAAAATGGATACTTTTTGAAATGACATTAGGATTACTAATTGCAATCTTGGGCAACCGATGTGTATTTATACATTTCAGAAAATATAAAAAAACTCGCATAGTTAGCGAAATGGACAGTTAATTTGAAAACATTGAGGCACAAATATTTTACAATGTATCACAAAGTGAATTTCCATTTCATCAGAAGCATATATAGATTTTATACATCTAATATTCAAACAAGAGGGAAATTGAATAGAGAACTGACATAAAGGTATCAATTTCTCACATTTTGTGCTACTGGTTTATTTAGAAATCCTTGTCAGGTCCTCTTGCTCTAGTATGCTGCAAAATTATGGAGTTTTAAAGATTGTCTCCAAAGTTCCTCCAACACCTCACTTTCAGAGATTGTGTGAATGTCTAAGATGCCACATTTTCTATGGTCTTGACCTAGGCTCTTGATATAGTGGTAAAAGTCACTAAAGATACTTTGTCAGACTGAGAATTTGGACTGTGAAGGCAGTCTTTTATTTGCAGTTTCTAATCAAATTGTTACTGTGCCTTTAAGGATAATAATACTGTATCAATATCACTATTGATATTGATAATAGTGATATTGAAAATATCACTGTTATCAGTAATAACTGGTTAGATAATAAAAGGAATATCTTGATTCTTAGTGTCTCATGAGAAATCTGAAATACTGCTTGGGCCAGCAGAGAATCCTGAAAATGTCTCTTATTAGCATCATGGAGAATTCCAGACAGTGGACGATTACCTCAACTCAGAATGGAGGTGCCAGAAAGAACTAACAATCTTCAATTATTGGAAGAATAATATTATTTTTACTAATTACATTGAGGGAAGAGGTCATTGAGGGCATATCAATTTAGCAATTTACACAAGACTGAAACACAGGTCAAGAGAAGAGCACAGCATAGAATCACAATCTCTATTTCCAGCATTTCACCAAAGACATTCACATGATAAATACAGAATGAATAAATGGAGCAAAACTGTCTTTTCATTTCATGCCCTGATGGAACTTTTATCTTCAGAGTTATCAGGCCAGACCATTTTCAGATGCACATATCAAATATTTAAAATTAACTTACGCTCCCGCGGCTGTCCATTAATTATGATTGCAATGTGACAGAAGGTTCTAACCATGAACAATAACTGCTATAAATAAACTGACATTCTGTGCTTCTATAGTAGTAGAAAGACTACACAAACTTGTGGCAGAAAATTGACTATTTTGCATCTTCAATTGTGCCACTATCCTGTATGCCACTAGGACATTTAGAGTTGTAGAATGTTTGAGCTTGTATGCAGGTTCCTTAGGAATCATGTAATCCAGACCTCTCATTTTATAGATGAGGAAAACTGAAAAGTTTTAACAATCACACTAAAAATATGGGGCAAAGCTGAGATTGAGAGGAAAAAACAATAAAATATCATTTATCCAACATTGTTAGGGAATTAAGTTTCTTGGATGACTGAGGACAAAAGAGTGTGACACACTGATTCTTTAGGCCCTAAAGAATTACTGAAATAGAGTTGACTATTTGGATCTTCTTCCCTCCCCCTGCCTCCATCTACATATGCTACATTTCGTTTGTTGTCCTTCATACTTGACGGACAAAATGACATCACTATGTTGGAGTCAAAGTATAGCGTGTCCGACTGGTAGATCAGACCAATATGAGCTTGGAAGGGTCTGCAACAGCTTAGGCACAAGTAGTCCATATAAACATTTGGAGTGGAGATGTCTCTAAATTTACGCAGCTCACATTTCTTTTGAGCTACTACCATTTTGCTTTGTTCATAGAGCACAGTGACTTCTTTGATCTGGGTATTCTGTGCTGGGCAGTCCTATGCCAGGAACTCCCATGTCTCACAATTGATTCCAAAGTTCTTCAAAGAGACCTTGAGAGTGTCCTTGTAGTGCTTTTTATGACTTCTATGTGAGCACTTGCCTTGTGGGAATTCTCTGTAAAATAGTCTTTTAGGCAAATGCACATTTGACATTCAAAAAATGTGGCCAGCCCATCAGAGTTGTGCTCTTTCCAGTTAGAGTGTGAATGCTTGGCAGTTCAGCTCAAGAAAGCACCTCAGCAGCTGGTACCTTATCTTGAATATTCCTGAGACAATTCAAATGGCATGGCACTGAGGCATACAGGAATGAGATTAGCACAATGTCTCTGTAGACCTTCAGTTTGGTAGGCAACCTAATGCCTTTTGTCTCCCACGCTCTCCTTCAGAGCGTTGCAAAACATTATCTATTACTATTACTATCTATTATCTATTACTAGCTCTGGCAAAACATACCTCAACTTTATCATCTATGCATACATTCATGGAAGTATACTTCCAAGGTAAGTGAATTTATCCACAGCATTCAAAATTTCTCCATTTGCTGTAACCGATAGTTCCACGTATAAATGGTGCGTTGTTGGCTAACAGAGAACCTCTGTTTTCTTGGTGTTGATTATCGGGCCAAAATTAGCACAAATGGCAAAGCTGATCGATACTCTGTTGCATCTTAGTCTCAGAGGCAGCAATGAGCACATAATCATTTGAAAACAGAAAGTCGTGTACCAACTCTCCCTCCACTTTAGTCTTGGCTTGTAGCCTTTTCAAGTTAAACAATTTAATGTCAGTACAGTAGCTGACCTTGATGCCATTTTAATCCTTGTTGAAGGCATGTAAGAATGTAACTGAAAACGTCATGCTCAAAGCATGGGAGCAAGCATACAGCCCTCTTTCACCCCATTGGTGACTGGGAAAGCTCAGACATGAAACTGACGTACAGTACTAATGAACTTCTCCATGCCACATTTTGCCATGATCTTCCACAACTGACAATATCATAGGCCTTGGTCAGATTGACAAATGTTGTATACAGCTCTCTGCTGTGCTCCTGATATTTCTCCTGGAGTTGTCAGGCTGCAAACACCATATTGACTATTTCTTGGTCCCTTCTGAAGCCACACTGCTCTCAGGTAGATGGTCATATTCCGGGTGAACGACCAACCTACTGGACTCTGGCCAGAATCTTGCCAGCAATGACTAAGAGAGAGATACCCCTCTGATTGTCACAGGACAACCTATTTCCTTTTCCTTCACAGAGACGGACGATGGAGGTGTCTTTCAACTCCTAGGGGATAACCTTTTCTTGAAATACAACCTGGAAGACCTCAGTCAGCTTTCATATGAGCAGTGAACCCCGTGTCTTGTAAATCTCAGCTGAAATAGAAGCAGCACCAGGCACTTTGCCACACAAGAGGAGCTTAATGGCATTCAAAAGCTCTTCTTCAGTTGGAAGTTTGGCCAGACAGGGATTAACTTACACGGCCCCTAAGGCTTCCCCATCTAAGACTACTGTCTGTTTACTCCCACCTGCCACCCAATAGATGGCAGAACTATTCTTTCGTTGTCACAGGCTCTTTTCCCTTGTCACTGTCATCTCCTCATTGCTTACTAATTTCCCTGCTTCTAATCTACATCAGCTGTTCTACCACGTTTAATCTTTGCTACTACAGCTGTCACTATTCCATTTGCATTTCCTGGATTATGTGAGAAATAAATTGGACTTTTAGAGATACTGCCAGAAAGTCAGAAAGTGTTTTTGCCTCTGATTGAGAAACCAACTAGTCATAGCATTTGAGAGATACTTGGGCTGGTTCTTTGATTCTTCTGGAGTGTATTTGGAATGACTTATGATCCAAAGATTATTTTTTTACTGTCAGAGGTATTTTAAAATTTTATGTCCTTTTTACAAATTAAAACTATTCTAGATGTTTGTAGGTGAATAGAAAACTGGTCTTTGGATAAATGAAGTTCTAGCTTAGTCCTAATCTTGTCAATATGATTTGGAAACCATATACCTTAAAATTCCAAAGTGAAGATGGAATATTTGTAGCTGATTTGGTAAATATCTTTTATTAGAATGTAAACCTGCATCAACAAGTATTTATTAATTGCCAACTATGTGTTGTACATTGTATTAAGCACTAGAGATACAAAAAAGAAAAGAAAGACCAAAAACAATAATGTCTTCTTAATATTAAAAGAAAAATGTATATATTCAATATAAAGACATGTAGTCCTAATAATAACTTACCTGTATATAATCATATAAGAAGTATAAAATATTTTCTTAAAAAGCTTCTATGTTAGTAGTGCCTGTACTACTATGTATATACTACTATAATTTTCTCTATTTTATAAATAAGGACACTTGAGACTCAGACAGCCTGTATGCCCAAAATCACAAAGCTAGTTAGTTAGCCAGAACTAACCACCAAATCTTTTGAGTTGTAGTCCAGTGTAGTCCAGTCATCGTTCCGTATTTCTCCTTCAGTTGGAAATGCATTTTATAGAACTATACACTAAAACAGAGAATAAAAGAAATCCATTACCATGAGAAATAAAGGCCTTATGGATACATCTGTACAATTTTTTCTAATTTTTAATCTTCAAAAAAGTACTGTATGTAGTAGTCCTAATAACTGTGAATGTCAAATTCTTCAACTCTGTGCACGCCATTAGCAAACTCTCTTGTACTTGCTGAATTTAATCACACAGGAATGAATAACAGAGGGCAATCCTCAGGTGGGAGTCACTTGGAACAAGCTGGTACAACCAGAGTCAGATAAGGCACCTTATGATAAGAAAGATTAAAGTAGAAAGTTTAAGACAAGGATGCATTTTTAAAGTCACTGTGGGAAATAAAGAAAAGTATGGGGAACTTTGATCATTGACAGCGATGAAAACACAAACCACTTCAATAAAACCACCTCCAGCACTTTATAAAGTAGGAAAACTAAGGCACAGTAGCATAGGCAATTCATATTGGCAGCAGACAAATAGTAATAGATAAGAATGAAAAAGCAGGATGGTCAAATGAAGCTATTCTCTCACATACAAATTTTATTTTAACTGCATATCAATTGCAAACTAAGAGTCAGATTAATTTTTACAGATGGATAGAATTATATAGATTCACTTGACATTTGATGCAACTAAAACATTCTTTTGATGCCCACAAAACAAATGGACAGATATTTCATAAAAACAAAAAAAAAGACCAAGAAGAACAAAACACTTTATTTACTGGGTTGATGAAACAATTACCATGTGTTGATTTGGGCTACTCGTGCAAAGGTGAGTGATCCCTATAGTGTCCTGGATTATAAACATGACTTTGGCCCTGGAATTTCTTTCAAGAGTTTCATCTCCCTTTATAAAAAAAGGTAGTAGTGATCCTTTGCTTCCTGTTTACAAAGTTACACCACAGATCTACTCTTACCTTCTAAGGTGTTCAGTCTAAATTTTTAGAAAGGTTTTAGAGTGAAAAATAATATTTGGCCAAAAGTAATGCACAACTAGATTTGAAGGAAAAATAAAGATTAACGACTGTGGTCAATATTGAGGTAAACCATGGATTAAACTTTTTTAAAAAGTATTTATTTATTTTAAGAAATTTTCCCCAGTTACATGTAAAAACAATTTTTAACATTCATTTTAAAAATTTTGGCTTCCAAATTCTCTCTCTTCCTCCCTCCTCAATCCTCCTCATTGAGAAGGCAAGCAGTTTGATATAGGTTATATATGTGCAGTCATGCAAAACATCCATTATAGTCATGTTGTGGAAGAAAACATAAAAAAACCCTCAAAAGATAAAGTTAAAAAGTATGCTTCAATCTGTATTCAGACACCATCAATTCTTTCTCTGGGGATGGATAGCATTTTTCATCTTAAGTTCATAAGTCCATAAGTCCTTCAGAGTAGTCTTGGATCATTGTATTGCTGAGAAGAGCTAAGCAATCCACAGCTGATCATCTTGCAATAGTGTTACTTTGTAAATAGTATATTTACTTTGCATCAGTCCAAGTCTTTCCAGGTTTTCTGAGTGCATCCTCCTCAGCATTTCTTATAGTACAATAGTATTCCATAATAATCACATCATAGCTTGTTCAGTCATTCGCTAATTGATGAGCATCCCCTCAATTTTTAATTGTTTGTCCCCAGAAATGAGTTGCTATAAATATTTTCGTACATATAGGTCCTTTTCCATTTTTTAAATTTCTTTTGGGATACAGACCTAGTAGTGGTATTGCTAAGTCAAAGGGTATGCATGGTTTTCTAGCCCTTTGGGCATAGTTCCAAATTGCTCTGCAGAATGGTTGAATCAGTGCACAACTCCACTAGAGCATTAATGTCACATTTTTCCCACATCCCTTCCGTCATTTGTCACTTTCCTTTTCTCTCCTATTAGCTGATCTAGTAGGTATGAGATAGTACTTCAAAATTGTTTTAATTTGCATTTCTCCAATCAATAGTGAATTAGACTATTTTTTTCATACACCTATAGCTTTGATTGCCTTGATTACCAGAAAACTAATCATATCTTTTGATCATTTATCAACTGGGGAATGGCTGGATTAAACTTTTAAAAGCCAAGAAACACATTGGTGTATACCTCAGTTATGGTTCTCATCAGGATTATTAGTATTTATTGAACATCTACTCAGTACATAACACTGAGTAGGCTATTGGAATTACAGTGCCTTGACTTAAACACATTTTGTTTATACAATAGGAGAAATGAAACTAGAATAGTTCAATAATTTATCCCTGGCCCTTAGATTCTCCATTTTTCTTTAAGACTCAGGGAGGGACTGCCTCCTCTCAGATGTTTCTATTCTCCCAAGTTGTTAGTGGGGAAATGATGTATATACTTTTGTGTGTATATTTTATGTCCTCCCAGTAAAATTTCTAGGCCAATAAGAATCTGGGGAAAATTAACAATGTAGCTTTAAAAACTTATATCTAGATATCTTTTCTTTAATGAAGAGATATTTTTGATCCATATAATTAAGATCCAAAAATTGGCAAATGAAAAAGCTACCATTGTCATACCATGAAAGTAATCTTGGCTACTCTAAGGCCATATGAATGAATAAAAAATATGGCAGGTCCCAAAAGGCTTGAAAGACTTCAAGCAGCTTTCTATGGCTTAGGAAAATTTAAGGTGCAGTAGAACATAGTGTGGTGAAGAGGATATTTTTTGTTATTTCTCCAGCACCTTGTCCAGTGACTTAGTACTTTTCGTAGGCTGAATTGAATTACTGGTCTGGTAAGTATTATGTGCCTAAGAAAAAGTTAAGTTTGGAAGAGTTCATCTCCATAAGTTGTCCACCAGGTTATGGTTTTTCATTTTTTTTTTGCTACAACAACTCCTGAAATGGTCTACTATTACTGCACACATGCATACATATATATTTAAAGACACGGAATAAATTCTAGCTGAAAGACAAGAGACATTAACAAAAGAGTAGAGAAGTCTGCTGAATTGGTGGAGGAAGTTGGTGAGAAAGGTTTTTTACATGCAACATGTGGTGAAAGAGAGATTCATTAGTTCCGTTTCAGGTGGGGTATGTAAATTGTAGAAATATTTTTGTTAGTAGTAAGACTTATAAATAGGACCTTAAAATGATGATAGAATTTTGACTGTTGTGTCTTTCGGATAAATGAAAAAGCATTTACTGAGTGATGACTATGTCCCAAGCCCTATGCTAAAGACTGGGATACACATACAAAAGCAAATAAAGCCCTCAAGAAGCTTACATTCTAACTGGGGAGACAACATACATAGGAGACTAGTAGCCAGGGAGAAGCACTTTGGTTAAAAAGGTATGGGGCTTGTAAGTGGGGGCCATAGGTGAGTAAATGAACAAATTGTCTAGAAACAATGACAGAGTTCATTTTATCGTGATTCATGGATCCAGAATTGTGGTGGTTGTGTGGATGAAAAGGTGGTTGGCAAAATTATGGATGAGATGACTAGGAGAGTAGGGAGAAGAGTGGCTTTCTTGAAATAGTGGTCTAGGTGAGGTAGTAACCAGTCATGACAAGAGAACTGCCCACTGTTCCCCCTGTACTTCCTCAAACTCCAACTACCTCCAACATAGTCTGAACCATCTAAACCTTAAAATCCTTTAATCCTAATGGAGAGACCAAGTATCTTGATTGCATTCGATTTGTTTTTCTATACGCAATGCTGTTTTATATAAATTATCAAATGTGCTAGGTATTTTGCACATGCCCAGATCACCTAAGTTCATTTCACCCACATGGAAGACTTGACACCTGCTTCTAGAGGACAGGAGAACTAGCACATATATGGACATTCTAACATTCTTCTTTTTTTTAATTTTGTATCTTTTCCAGTCGCTGGCATTCCCCCAAATGTCTTAATCACACTTCCCCATGAAGCATTGTGATGCATTTTGCAATGCCTGTTTAACTGCGGGTAGGTTTTTCTTTCTTTTCCTTTTTTTTTTTCAACTCCGAATCTCTCTTTAGTCCTCATCTAGGTATTGTCTTTACTTAATATGTTGCTACTACCTGAAGATATTTAAAAGAATGCTCTGAGGGAAAAAAACGTTCTTCCTCTATCCTTGAAAGGGTCTATTGGACTTGTTTATGCTTATTCTATCCTGTGCTATAGTTATTATAGATTAATTGATTGCATAATTGTGTATGTGGTATATCCCCTAAGGTAGATTGTAACCTTGACAAGGACAAGAACCATGGCTTACTGATCTTTGTATCCCCTGCCATAGATCTGCGCAGAAAATAAGTACTTGTTCAATGGTTATTGGATAATTGTTGAATCAGTCTTAAGAAGTTGGCACTGAATGGTCAAAGAAAAAATTTATGGAATCATATGTTAAAAAAATCATGCAGAAATAGTTATAAGGGAGAAATAGAAAGAATTATTTAGATTTTTAGGTGATTGCTATTGAGAAATGTATAAATAAAGAAAACATTATAAAGTTCCAAATAAGTCTGGAAAGATACAAATGAAAGTGAATTTAATTAAGTACTTGTGTTGATATTGTGGATATGGTATATCTATATAGATTAGAAAATAGTATAGTTGAAAGGATTCAGACCGGGTTGAATGGCCAGACTCTAAGAGGTATTCAGTTATTAATAATTATCTATCGAGGTGGCAGAATGTTTCCATTGGGCTCCCTCACATCTCTGCATATGGTCCTATGCCTGTTTCATATTTTTATCAGTGATAGGCATAAAGGCACATTTGACATGTTTATCATATTTGGAATTGATACAAAGGGCAGGGTCATAACAAACACGTTTCTGACAGAATCCAAAAAGATCTTGACAAGCTGCAACATTGGGAATAATGTAATAAAATGAAATTTAATAGAGATAAGTTTAAATTATTATATGTAGGTTCAAGAAATCAACTTCACAATAAAAATTAGGGTGGTATGTATTAAACAGCAAACTATTTGAAAGAATGATCTTAGAATTTAAATGGAAGCAAGTTTGGTGTAAGTCAACAGTGTGACTATGACAGCCAAAAAAGCTCATACAATTTTGGTCTATATTGAGAGTAATAGATTCTGAGGATGGGTGGGGGAGGGGTGGAAGCAAGGTGTTAACTTTGTTGTACTCTGCCCTGTATGTGCCAAATCTGAGAGAACAGTGATCAGTTCTGGATGCCACAGTTTTGGAAGAACATTGATAATCTGGAGAACAAGGAGAGGAGGATAAGTAGGAGAATTCCATGCCATATGAGAATTTCTTAAAGATCATTATTAGTCTTGAGAAGTAAAGACTCTTGGTGGGGGTGAGATGTGTGGGGTGGGGTGGGGGAGGCAAGTGGGGAGGGGAGATAGGCAGGATAGTGGCCTTTAAGTATTTGAAGAGTTGTCAGTTGAAGAAAGATTAAACTTGTTACAACTTCTTCCAATTTTATATTTAGAAGCTAAGCTTTGGAAAGGTTAAATTAGCCCAAGGTCAAATAGTGGCAGAGCAGTAAGCAATTACTCATGTGAGTGTTAAAAAAAAAAAAACCTTAAGATGGGTATCATATTGTGAAAATGCTAAAGAATAGTACAAAACAAAAAGCTTTGGTTAAAATGTTTGGAGATCTTTTTTCAGATAAAAATATGTTAAGAAAACATTATTTTGAATAAAGAATATTTTTTAAATCACCCAGCCATTTTATATTTATACAGCAGACAAATCACTTCAATATGGGAATTGCCTTTGCTTGTGCTATTTCTCTCAGCCTGGAAAGCTCCTCTCCTCTTAGCTCCATCTCTACCTGCCTAATTTCTGCCCAACCTTCAGGGTTTAACACAAATATTTTATTTTATATAACTTTACATGTCCCATTCATTTAAGAATATGTTTTTCCTTTGGGTTATGATAGAATTATTTTTGTATCTTTCCTATAGCACTTAATCATGTTTTCTCAGATATGAAATTTTTTTCACATGTGTTATTTCTCAATGTTAGATTTCAAGTTTCTTGAGGTCGGGGAAATACTAGATGGTAGTGCCCTGAGCAAAGTATATGTTTAGTAAATGGAATTGAATTATTGTAGGTAGTTTTCACACCCAGATAGGATAATGAGATAGAGTTGAAAAATTTGGAATAATTGTTTAGTGAATTTTGGATAAGCTGGGATTTGAGCTTGCTTAATAACTAGGTTTTATTTGAGGGAAAGGTAGAAAAATGCATTTTATAGAGGGAAGGGATTAGAATGTGAAGGTATTTGTGAATGTCTACACCAGATAATTTTTATAAAGCCAAACAATATATTCCTTGTAGTCTAGTTTTAGCGTACCATAGGACAATATGTATTAAAACTAATGAAGGAATGAACTGTACCTTGTCTGATTTCATAATCTGGAGGGTTTGCCACCTTGAAATATTTTCAGACAATTCTTCCTGTGGCTATGTTCCTGTCACCTGGTGCCATGTATTCTGGATGCTATATAAGAAAGGCCATCTTTCATTTTCCTGCTTTTATCACACTTGCTAGGCAGAGGTGAAGGGGATACTTAAAACTAACAGTGAGAGGATGGGACCAGATTTAGAACTCTAGGGAATACCCAAAACTCCAGAATACTCTTAAGGGGTAGGAGGGAGACAGGCGAGGAGAGAATCATAGAGCCACTCTTTCCACACTTTATGCCCCTGAGGAGCCTATATCTGGGTCCATCATTCCCTGTACTTATGATGTGAAATAGTAATTTCATCACATCAGAATTAACTTGTGAACTTAAATTTGGAGATAATTGGTTTAACAAACTTCTGTAGCTTCAGATGACTGGACACTCAAACCTGGCGTTTCAGTTTTAAGTCTTTCCAATTCAGGAAAGTTCTCTCTAGACTTGAATTCTTTCTCTTTAGGGATATCTGGCTTTATGCTTAGACATCTATCTACTTGTTCATTGAACTTGGGGAGTTAAAGCTCTTTTTTTATTATTAGTTAATTTAGTTTTAATTTTAGTTTACAACATTCAGTTCTTCAAGGTTTTGAGTTTCAAATTTTCTTTGTCTCCCTCTCCTCCCCACTCCCCACCCAAGGCAGCATGTAATCCAATATAGGTTCTACATATACCTTCACACTAAACAACTCAGTTCACTCTGAAGCTCATAGTTTGGACCACAGTAGGTCACTGCCCAAGCTCCATTTAACGGCTTGTGTTTTGGGCCCTCCTGGCTTAGAGTGAATGTCAATGGTAACTGCTTCTCTTTGGAACAGCAACCGTGAGGGTCTTCCCCTCCCAGCTTGATTTTTTTTCTTTTTTCTAATTAAAGGGGCCATCCCCTGACTCACTTCTTACAGAGGCCTATTCACTGAATGGGCGTTACCTCACTCTAAGAGAGTATGTGACAAGGCCTTAGCCTACAAGGGCCAGGGTCTCCCATTCCATCCTGGGTCATCTCCAGTCATCCTGATGAATATCAGGTCACTAGATCCAGATGGCTCTGGAGGAGAAAGTGAGGCTGGTGACCTTGCACAGCCCTCCCTCACTCAAATCAAAGTCAACTGCAAGTTATGTCATCATTTCCCTGATGTCATGGTCCTCTTCAAGAACAAAGGACAAACACAACAACACAACAACAATTTTCACAATAGTCCAGTTGTAAACAACTATAATTAATGGAATGAACCACAAGAAAGAAGGAACAAGACACAAAAATGAAAAAAATAAACAACAAAAAGAGAGCAAATAGTTTGCTTCAGTCTGCATTCAGACTCCATAATTCTCTGGATGTGAATTACTTTTTCCATCATGAGTCTTTTGGAGCTTAGAACCTTGCATTGCTGAGAAGAGCTGAGTCTACCAAAGTTAGTGATCAGAGATACTACGTGTCTATAATTGTGTATAATGTTCTCCTGCTTCTGCTCCCCTCACTCAGCATAAGTTCATATATGTCTTTCTAGGTTATTATGAAGTCCATCTGCCCCTCACTTCTTATGCCACAATAGTATTCCATTACATTCATATACCACAACTTGTTTAGCTATTCCCCAATTAATAGGCATCCCCTTGATTTCCAATTCTTTGCCACCACAAAAAGAGCTGCTATAAACATTTTTGAACATACGGATCCTTTTCCCACTTGTATGATTTCTTTGGTATTGCTGGGTCAAAGGGTATGAACATTTGTATAGCCCTTTCGGCAAAGTTCCAAATTGTTTTCCAGAAAGGTTGGATCAGTTCACAACTCCACCAACAATGCATTAGTGTTCCAATTTTCTCACAGATCCAGCATTTACCATTTTCCTGTTTTATCATGTTAGCCAGTCTGACAGGTGAGATGTGGTAACTAAGAGTCATTTTGATTTGCATTTCTCTAATCAATAGTGATTTAGAGCATTTTTTCATATGCCAACAGATATCTTTAATTTCTTCCTCTGAAAACTGCCTGTTCATATCATTTGACCACTTATCAGTTGGAGAATGACTTGTATTCTTATAAATTTGGCTCGGTTCCCTGTATATTTTAGAGATGAGGCCTTTATCAGAGAAACTTGTAAAAATTCTTTCCCAGTTTTCTGCTTCCTTCCTAATCTTGGTTGCATTGGCTTTGTTTGTATAAAAACTTTTCAATTTAACGTAATCAAAATTGTTCATTTTGCATTACATAATGCTCTCTATCTCTTGTTTGGTCATAAATTCTTCCCTTCTACATAAATCTAACAGGTATACTATTCCTTGCTCTCCCAGATTGCTTATACTATCAGCCTTTATATCTAAATCGTGAACCCATTTTGAGTTAAAGTTCTAAAAGAAGTTTTATTTTAGCATGTTTGTTAATTTCTTTTTAGTTTTACAGAGAGCAGTTTCAACAGTTGTTGATGTCTTTGGAAGCAGATGGTTGGTGGGAGGATTGTTGGGTGAGAGAGTCTACATTTTGGTCCCAAGACTGCATGGTTGCTATTGGAAAGATTATAGAAAGGACAAGTATTGTGGGAGAAGTTGCAAAGCAGGCTGTGAAAACAGGCAGACAACTAGGTGGAGTATACTCAAATAGAAAACATACACAACAACAACACTAACAAACTCCATCACCTTTATGAAAGCACAAGGGCCCTTAGAGAAGAGAAAGATTAATTGTAAGAAGTTAGGGATAGCATTCAGAGAGGTGACATAAGTGACAGGATTTTTCACATTTTCTATCAGACTTGAGACAGAATAGCACCACAAGAGACCACAATAAAAGATCAAGATACTGGAATCAAGAAAAGTTTATTTTTGACCGTTTGGATGTAAAACATATATTCCTACGTATTTTGACAAGAGCAGCATGTTCTTGTTGTTTTGGAATGAGAAAAATGGATAAAAAATAGTCCTTTTTCCTTCTTTATAGTGGTGGAGAAGCAACAATTTTGTTGTTAAATGAGAAAAAATAAGGGAAAACATATTCCTTTTTCTTTGGTTACTTTTTATAGTAATTTTGAGTTTGTTATGTGCAGCCTCCAGTGTGCTGGATAGATGCCTATTTCCATAGAGTATTTACAAAAATACATGGAGAAGTTTTGAACAGGAAATAGGAATCCATTGAAGTATGGTGAACATAGAAATGTAATGATGGACATAATTAGGGTTTATATGAATGTAAGGTACTAGATTTGTAGAAATGACCTAATTTAGATAATCTAACACCTTTCAGCATTCTGTGGCAATGTTTTGCTCAGCTATTGACAATAATGGCTTCATTAGTAAAGTCAAAAGAAGAGATTATATTTCATTTTATGCATTTTATATACATAGAACCGAGAAAAGCTTTCTGGGGGAAAATAGGATCAAGTGGGCCACCCTTGACCCTTTCAAAGATAGAAACATCTCTGAAAGATGAGAAGTTATGTGATATGACATGAGGAATAGAAAAAAATATTCCGAATAATGAGAAAGTTTGGAATTGAAAGATATATACACGCACACACACACACATGCGCGTATATATGAAAGGGCGTATCTACTCTACTAGGAATTATGAATTATGGAGGAAAGTAGCAAGTGTCTTTTCTCCAATTTGTGTGTCTCTGTATGTGTGTTAAAATCAACTATTATTAAAAATCAGGTGGTCTATTGAGACAAAATGACAAAAGAGAATTGGACGGTCTAACTTAATCTCTTACCTAAAGAGTGTAAATGACATCTTTTTGGTATTTAGAGAGTGAAAGAACATCCTGAAAATTGATTCCTATTTCCCATAAGAGGCAATGTTTTATGGTATCAAAAACCTTGAACTGGGATTTCAAAAATGTGGAGTCCTAAATCTGTGTATAATAATACCTTTCCCTTTCTAAATCACAGGATTATTGCAAGAATAAAATGGGAAAGTATATGTGAATGTGAAAATATGTAAAATACTATATGCGTGTGTGTTTGTGTGTGTGTGTTTGTACATGTGTGTGTGTGTGTGTTATATAGACCAGAATGGGAGAACAGGCAGAGAACTAAATGGAACTGTTAGGCATTAAATAAATAAATAAAATTAAATAAAATAAATAAAAATATAAATAAAAATTAATTAAATAAAAATAAAATAAATTAAATTAGTCTGTTCTAGTGCGATGATATTGTAATGACTGAATAAGTTTAAATTTTTGCTCCAACCCACTTTTTCAAGGCAGTTCATTTGCTTTAGTCACTTTGCTCTCAGTCATGCTGTATAGATGAGTGTTGGAGGTTGAGCAATGTATGAATCTTGCAATAGGCTTTTTGTCTCTCAACTCCATAATTCCTTTGCTGTATGCCTGTTACCTTCTTTGCAACATTTGTGGGAAGTCTGTGAATAACTGAGGCCCTTTTCTTATATTGGAAAGGACTTATTTTTCATCCCTTGCAAGGGACTCTAGTCACACACAAATGGACCCTTGAAATTCTCAAGGTGAGAAATACAGGCTCTTGAAATTGCCCTATGTCTAGAAAACTCTGCATTTTGTAACACCAGGATTCTTGTGGCAATTGCTGGAATGGAGGTGGTTATCACTCTATATGTCATTTGATTCAACCATTAAGATATAATTAGTGATAGAATCATTTCTTTTCTGATTGCCTTTGCTGCCTGTCATAGACAAAAGATGAAAAAAAATCCTTGCTCAAATAAAATTCTGTTCTATTGGGGTTCACAGCATTTAAATGAATATATACATAAAGATACCACATATCATGAGGAAAGAAGGCAATAACAATTTGGGGGGTCAAAACAGGCCTAAAGTTTCTAAGAGACAGAATTGAGAAAGAAGTGAATTCTAAATTTTTAACTGGGCTCTCACTACTGCCAGGTAATTGTTCTATACCTCCTTTATCAATTCATTATACTACTCCTCACAGCAGCTCTTCCAAACCATTCATCCTTCCTCAAAGTTCTCATTGCTCCCTCTCCTACTCCCCCTCCCTCTCACCTGAGAACCTTACCTCATATTTTATAGAATGAAAAAAAAATTGAGACTATATTCTGTGAGCTCCTTCTTCTTCCTTTCATATCACTCATATGCCTTTTGCCTCTATTTATTCTTCCACCCCGATCTCACATGATGTGTAGCCTTACTCTTCACTATGGCTAACCTCTCTACCTGTTCAAACAATGTCATTTCTTCTTATCTCTTTGAATGGATTTCCACCTCTGTCATCCTTTTTTTATCACTTATTTTAAATATCTCCTTGTCTAGTGGCTCATATTCCCTACCGTCTACATACATGCCTATTGATCCTTTCATCCCCAATACCAATCATCCTATATCTCTTTTTTCATAGGTACCTTCCCTTTTTCTCTTCTCACCCGTTTAATCCCTTATAAGCTAACTTCAGACTTCATTGTTTTGTAAAAATTGATCTCTCCAAAGTAACCAATAGTCTCTGAATTGCCAAATCCAATGGCCATTTTTAAATACTTATTCAACTCTCTTCAGTCATTAACATTGTTCATCTCCCTATTCTTGGTATCATCTTCTTTCTAGGTTTTCAGGACACTATTCTCTCCTCAAGGCATATGAAAAGGCAGTTTTCAGAGAAGGAAATAAAATCTATCAATAATAATATGAAAAGTGCTTTAAATCACTAATAATTAGAGAAATGTTGATTAAAACAACTCTGAAGTACCACCTCATAACCTTCAGATTGGCTAAGAAGACAGAACAGGAAAATAACAAATACTGGAGGAGATATAGGAAAATTGGCACAGTAGTATAACTGTTGATAGAGCTGTGAATGAATCTATACATTCTGGAAAACAAATTGGAACCATGCCCCCCAAAAAACTATAAAACTATGTGTACCTTTTAACCCAGAAATTCTGTTACTAGGGCTCCACTCCAAAGAGGCCGAAGGAAAACGAAAAGGATGCATATGTAAAACAATATTTATAGCATCACTTTCTGTGATGACAAAGAATTGGAAACTGAGGGGATAAGGTGGAGCCAAGTTGGCATAGTAGAGAACAACAACCCAGCTGAATTTACCCAACATTTCCCTCCAAGCAACTTTAAAATAATGCATCAAATTGGGTTCTGGAATTCCACAGGCAAGAAAAGGTTGGGGTGAGACATTTTTACAACACAAAACAACTTGGGAGATTGAAGGAAAATGTCTGTGACCGTGGTGTGAGGGCCAGACCAGAATGCATATGACTGCAACACCAAGGTGGGCTTTGGAGGCAGCTGCAACAGCAGTAGCAGTATGTTCAGGCAATCTCCCGGAAATGGTAAGGGGACTGGATAACTGGTAAGAGAGAATTACAGTGGATCATTTGATGGTAATGAGTGCAGAACTAGGTGTTGTTAAGCAATTCTATTGCCTGTAAATGACTGTGGGATGCAGTTTTAGGAAGAAGAGGAGCACTAGCCCTTGTAGCTGCAGAGGAGCAGGGATCCTTCCTTGGAAAGACCAGAGTACAGACATGGAGAGCAGTGACCACACTTTTCCCAGGACGACACCATTATGGAAGATTCTAAAACTTAATAGACCCACAAGACTAGCTTTGAAAACAATAGCATGGGGGAGTGGAGCCAAGATGGCACTGTGAAAGGAAGTAACTACTAGAGCTCTCTTACAAATTCTGTCAGATACATCTAAAAAAGTGAATATGAGCAGGTTTGAGAGTTAGAGTCCACTAGTAGACTGAGAGGGGTAGGAGCACCTGGCATGCACAAGGGCACCAGACCAAACCAACCAGGAGCAACAGAGGAATCCAGCCAGCCTGCTGGTCTGGGAGGTTGCTGGGGGAGCAAAATGCTGGAGCCCGAACAGGCCCAGGGCAGAAGTATTGGCTATGGCCACAATAGAGCCCTAGGCCTTTCAGCATAGGATGATGTATTAGGAGGGCAGAGTTTATAATCTCAAAGAGGATCATATACATGTCTGAAAGGTTTGGAACTGCCGGATATAAGAAACTCTCAAAGTAGAAGGCAGAAGAATCAAAACATATATTTAGGCTCCACAGTAACCAACCCATGAACCGGCAACCCCATTTTGATATATTGATCAAAAGCTTCCAGGCCCAATAAGTACGCCTTGAAAGAGTAACCAGGAGGCTACAGAGAAGCATGATTGCATAAAGCAAAATCATGCTTCCCCCTCTATGGTAAAAAGATTACCCACTGGCCTCAAGTCCTTGTTCAGCTTCCTCCCGTAGGTCAGCTCTGCCACTGGCAGCTCCTGCTTCAGCTGTGGCTGTAGCTGTGGCTGTGGCTGTGGCTGTGGCTGTGGCTGTGGCTGTGGCTGTGGCTGTGGCTATAGCAGCC
Organism: Trichosurus vulpecula; assembly: GCF_011100635.1. NCBI lineage: Eukaryota > Metazoa > Chordata > Mammalia > Diprotodontia > Phalangeridae > Trichosurus > Trichosurus vulpecula. Next base: position 256,626,914 of record NC_050574.1, on the reverse strand, counting down.
TCTGGCTCCAACGGGAGCTGCTTTTAACCATCCGGCTTCTGCGGGGGTGTAAGGTACGCCAGGGAAAGCACAGATTCTTTCAATCTGCTTAAGCAAGGTGAAGGGGTTGACCAGGAAAGCACAGGTTCTTTCCATCAGCTTAAGCAAGGGAAGCAAGGTGAAGGGGCCAACAAGCTTACTCCAGTCCAACATACAAACAGCATTCAGTTCAGGGGAAAAAGCCAAACTAGTCAAGGGCACTTGTTGACTAAGTGCTAAGGAGCCCATTTTTGGTTGCCAACACAGATGAGAGTCTTTTGGAGCTACGGGAGACACCAGCACAGAGCCTGCAGCTGTGGGAGCAGCTAGCCTGGAGGCCTCCAACCCACAGTCTAAAGATTTGAAACTCACCTTCTTGAACTTCCAGGAGCCATGATGGCCAGGTAAAAACAGCTCTCATCCCCACCCCCCTTGAATAAACCCAGAGAATACTACCTCAGGAGAAACAGAGGAGCCAGAAGGGGGGCTTCAGTAGTGAGAGAAGTTGGGGACAGGTCCCTTCTTGTGGTGGAAGAAGGAGACTAGTGCAGGAAGAGAGGTGTCCCAGAAGCCCTCACCTCAGTGGAACAACAAGAGTAACTGACCCCCAGGGAGCGAAGATAACAAACGTCAAGGCCAGGACCCCAGACATGGCTTTGCACAGCCAGAGGGAGTGGCAGATACCAGCACAGACAACAGCTGAGACTGCCCATGCTGTAGAGCAATACTGGAGAAGAGGAGACTCCCAGTAGTCAGACCCTCCCTCCCCTACTCCTCACAAAACCAGAGGCCATAGAACAGAAAGCCAGTGAGCAGGACCACAGATTCCCACACAAGAAACTTGGGACAGAGCCCCCTGAGCCCCAGAAACAGAGATCCACTTTAGAAGCCAGGAGAGAAAAAAAAACACCATGAAAAAGCACAGACAAAGATAATTGATTCCTATTATGCAGACAGGGAAGATCAAAATAACAATCCAGAAAAGGACAGCATGGACACTATACCCACATCTCAAACCTCAAAAGGGAAAGTGAACTGGTCTCCAAACCAAAAAGCATTTCTGGAAGAACTCAAGGAGGACTTTAAAAACCAAATTAGGGAGGTAAAAGAAAATATGGAAAAGATGGAAAAAAATACACTGATGAAAACAAATCTTTAAAAAGTAAAATTGGCAAAATGGTTAAGGAGAATCAGAATATAAATGGAGAAAACATGTCATTGAAAAGTAAAATTAACCAAATGGAAAAGGAGATAGAGAAGCTAAAGGAAGAAAACAATACATTAAAAATTAGAATTGGGCAAGTAGAAGCTAATGACTCTACAAGACATCAAGAATCACTCAAACAAAATCTAAAGAATAAGAAAATAGAAGAAAACGTGAAATATCTGATTGGAAAAACAACTGACCTGGAAAATAGATCCAGAAGAGACAATCTAAGAATTATTGGCCTACCAGATAGCCATGGGGAAAAAAAGAACCTGGACAATATCTTCCAAGAAATCCTTATGGAAAATTGCCCTGAGGTCCTAGAGCCAGAGGGTAAAATAATCATCACAAGAATCTACCAATCACACCCTGAAAGGGATCCCAAATTGAAAACTCCAAGAAATATTATAGCCAAATTCCAGAACTACCAGGTCAAGGAGAAAATACTGCAAGGAGCTAGAAAGAAACAATTCAAATATCATGGAACTACAGTCAGGATCATGCTTGATCTTTCAGCTTCTACATTAAATGACAGGAGAAATTAGAATATGATATTCTGAAAGGCAAAGGAGCTTGGACTACAACCAAGCATTGACTACCCAGCTAAATTGAGCATAATTTTCCAGGCAAGGAGATGGACGTTCAATGAAATAAGGGAATTCCAGACCTTCCTGATGAAAAGGCCAGAGTTCAATGGAAAATTTGATCTTCAGATACAAAACTCAAGAAATACATAAAAAGGTAAATGGGGGAAAAACCCTAGTTAATCAATAAGGCTAATTAGTTACATCCTTCTACAGGATTCTTTTGTTTCATATGTGTTTTATATATATGTCAATCTTGAGAATAGTACAGTTATTATCACAATTGAAAGGGATATTCATAGACTATGGGTGTCAGTATAAAATAACTGATATAATGATAAAAAGTATAATTAAGAGATATAAAGGGATGGTTCTGGGAGAAGAGGTAAGAAGGTAGTAGAAAAGGATAAATTATACCATATGAAGAGTCACAAAATCAAATTATAGTAGAGGGAAAGAAGGGAGGAAGAAGAGCAGCTTTACTCTCACTGGATTTGGCTGAAGAAGGGAATAACATACCCTGATAAGTATAGAAATCTAACTTGTCCTACAAGCAGTAGGAGGGAAAAGGGGAAAGAAAAGGGAGGAGAGTGTTCAGAAAGGAGGGAAGAAGTAGAAAGGGGAAAATGGTAAGATAAGGGAGGGGAATCAATAGGGAGGGTAAACTGAGGAAGGCAGTGGTCAAAAGGAAAACTGTTGAAGAGTGGAAGTGGAAAGGGAAAAACAAAAGCATAAATGGGGGGAAATAGGGTGGAGAAAAAGACACAGATATTAATCATAACTGTGAATATGAATGGGATGAATTCTCCCATAAAATGCAAGCAGATAACAGAATGGATTAAAAACTATACAATATGCTGTTTACAAGAAACACATTTGAAACGGGGATACACACAGGGTAAAGGTAAAAGGATGGAGTAGAATATATTGTGCTTCAGCTAAAGTAAAAAAAAAAGCAGGGGTAAAAAACTGAATGGGGATAAAAAGGAATATACTTTTCTCAGTGGTACATGGCACATACTCAAAAACTGACCATGTATTAGTGCATAAAAACCTCACAATCCAGTGCACAAAGACAGAAGTAGTCAAAGCATCTTTTTCAGATCATGATGCAATAAAAAGTATTTCTAATAAAGAACCATGGAAAAATAAACTAAAACTTAATCAGAAACTAAATAATCTAATTCTAAAGAATGAGTGGGCCAAAAAAGAAATCAGAGAAACAATTAATAATTTCTTTCAAGAGAATGACAACAATGAGACATCATACCAAAACTTATGGGATGCAGCAAAAACAGTTCTTATGGGAAATTTTATATCTCTAAATGCTTACATGAATAAAATAGAGAAAAAGGAGATCAATGAATTGGGCATGCAACTGAAAAAGCTAGAAAAAGAACAAATTGAAAATCGCTAATTAAATAACAAATTAGAAATACTGAAAGTCAAAAGAGAGATTAATAAAATTCAAATCAAGGAAACTGTTAAATTAATAAATAAAATCAATAAAATTAATAAACCTTTGGTCAATTTGATTAAAAAAAAGAAAGAAGAAAACCAAATTACTAGTATCAAAAATGAAAAAGGTGAATTCACCTCCAATGAAGAGGAAATTAAAACAACAACTAGGAATTATTTTGCCCAATTGTATGCCCATAAATTTGACTACCTTATGGATATGGATGAATATTTACAAAATATAAATTGCCCAGGTTAACAGAAGAGGAAATAAAATATATAAATAAACCCATCTCAGAAAAAGAAATTGAGCAGGCTATCAATGAACTCCCTAGGAAAAAATCTCCAGGGCCAGATGGTTTTACATGTGAATTATATCAAACATTTAAAGAAATATTAATTCCTATGCTTTATAGACTATTTGGGAAAATAGGTTAAGAAGGAGTCCTACCAGATTCTTTTTATGACACAAATATGGTACTAAGACCCAAGCAAGAAAGAGTCAAAACAGAGAAAGAAAATTATAGACCATTTTCTCTAATGAATATTGATGCAAAAAATTTAAATAAAATATTAGCAAAAAGATTACAGCAACTTATCAGGAGACTAATCCACCATGACCAGGTAGGATTTATTACAGGAATGCAAGGCTGGTTCAATATTAGGAAAACTATCAGCATAATTGATCATATCAACAAGAAAACTAGCATAAACCATATGATCATCTCAACAGATATAGAAAAAGCCTTTGACAAAATACAGTACAGATTCCTATTAAAAACACTAGAAAGCATAAGAATAAATGGAGCCTTCCTTAAAATTATAAATAGCATCCACCTAAAACCATCAACAAGCATTATTTGTAATGGGGATAAGCTAGATGCATTCCCAATAGGATCAGGGGTGAAATAAGGATGTGCATTATTACCCCTATTATTCAATGTACTACTAGAAATGTTAGCTGTAGAAATAAGAGAAGAAAAAGAAATTGAAGGAATTAGAATAGGCAAAGAATAAACTAAATTATCACTTTTTGCAGACGGTATTATGATTTACTTAGAGAATCCTAGAGAATCAAGTAAAAAAAAACTACTTGAAATAATAAACTTTAGCAAAGTTGCAGGATATAAAATAAACCCACATAAATCCCCAGCATTCCTATACATTACTGACAAAGCCCACCAGCAAGAGATGGAAAGAGAAATACCATTCAAAGTTAACTGTAGACACTGCAAAATATTTGGGAGTCTAACTGCCAAGACAAACTCAGGGCCTATATGAACATAATTATGAAATACTTTTCACACAAATAAAGTCACATCTAAATAATTGGCAAAATATCAGTTGCTCATTGTTAGGCCAAGCTAATATAATAAAAATGACGTTACATAAACTAATTTACTTATTTGGCACCATACCAATTAAACTACCAAAAATTATTTTACAGAGCTGGATAAAATAATAACAAAATTCATCTGGAAGAACAAGAGGTCTAGAATAGCTAGAGAATTAATGAAAAGAAATACTAGGGAAGGTGGCCTAGCCATACCAGATACTAATCTGTACTACTAAGCAGCAGTCATCAAAACTACCTGGTACTGGCTAAGAAACAGAGTGGTGGATCAGTGGAATAGGTTAGGTAGACAAGACACAGTAGTCAATGACTATAGCAACCTACTCTTTGATAAACCCAAAGAATCCAGCTTCTGGGCTAAGGATTCACTATTTCACAAAAACTGCTGGGGAAATTGGAAAATGGTAGGGCAGAAACTAGGCATAGACCAATATCTTACACCATATACCAAAATAAAGTCAAAATGGGTTCATGATTTAGGAATAAAGGCTGATACTATAAGCAGTTTGGGAGAGCAAGGAATAGTTTACCTATCAGATTTATGGGAAAGGGAAGAATTCATGACACACCGAGAGATAGAGAGCGTTACAAAATGCAAAATGGGTAATTTTGATTATGTTAAACTGAAAAGTTTTTCTATAAAAAAGCCAATGCAAGAAATATTAGGAGGAAAGCAGAAAATTGGGACAAAATCTTTACAACTGGTATCTCTGATAAAGGCCTCATCTCTAAAGTATATAGGGAATTGAGCCAAATTTATGGGAATACAAGTCATTCCCCAATTGAGAAATGGTCAAAGGATATGAACAGGCAGTTTTCAGAGGAAGAAATTAAAAATATCTATAGGCATATGAAAAAATGCTTGAAATTACTACTGATTAGGGAAATGTAAATCAAAACAACTCTTAGGTACCACATTTTTCCTGTCAGATTGGCTAAAATGACAAAACAGAGAAATGATAAATGCTGGAGAGGATGTGGGAAAATTGGAACACTGTTACATTGTTGGTGGAGTTGTAAACTAATCCAGCCATTCTGGAGAGCAATTTGGAACTATGCCCAAAGGGCTATAAAAATGTTCATACGTGTTGACCCAGCAGTACCGTTTCTAGGGCTGTATCCCAAAGAGATCACACAAGTGGGAAAAGGACCCATATGTACAAAAATATTTATAGCGGCTCTTTTTGTAGTAGCAAAGAATTGGAAATCAAGGGTATGCCCATCAATTGGGGAATGACTGAACAAATTGTGGTATATGAATGTAAGGGAATACTTTTGTGCTATAAGAAATGGGGAAGATGCGGACTTCATACTAACCTGGAAAAACCTACAAGATATAATGCTGAATGAGCAGAGCAGAACTAGGAGAACATTATACACAACCACAGATATATCGATTCTGTAATTAACCGGTGACAGACTTGGCTCTTCTTAGCAATACAAGGTTCAAAGACAATTCCAAAGGACTCATGACGGAGAGAGCTATCTACATCCAGAGAAAGAACTATTGAGTCTGAATGCAGATTGAGGCAAACTATTTGTTCTCCTTTTTTTTTTCTTTTGTTTTTTTCTTCTTCCTTTTTTTGCAGGGGGTGGGGGGAGGGTTGTTTCTTCTTTCTCATGATTCATTCCATTGGTCAGAATTCTTCTTTACAACTTGACTACTGTGTAAATAAGTTTAATGTGAAGTTATATGTAGAAGATATATCAGATTCCATGCCGTCCCGGGGGTGGCAGGGAGAGAGGCAGGAAGGAAATCTGGAACTCAAAATCATGTGGAACTAAGTGTTGCAAACTAAAAATTAAAAAATCTTAATTTAATAATAAAAAAGAAAACAATAGCATGAAAAAACCTGAAGCATGGGACAGTACCTCTCCACCCCCAGCTGAGCAAAGTTCAAGTATAACATAAAATTAAAAGTCAGGAAATAGGCTAGAAAAATGAGCAAACAACAAAAAGAGTACCTGACCATAAATAGTTACTGTGATGACAGGGAAAATCAAGACAACGATGTAAAAATATCTATAAGCAAAGCCTCAAAATAAAAATGAAAATTGGATAAGCCCAACAAGTATTTCTGGAAGAGCTAAGAAAAGAGATAATAGTAATAGACAAAAAAATGTGAACATAAATGAATGATGCAAGAAAATTATGAAAAGAGAATTAATAGCTTGGTAAAAGAGGGCACAAAAATAATGAAGAAACTTTTCTGCCTAGATGGCACTGAAGCTGAAGAAGGAAGCTGTTGTCTCTGTCTGCGCCCCCTCTCCCCCCGCCAAGGAAGAAAGCAAGTCCAAGTCCTTGAATGCCAAGAAGGCAGTGTTGAAGGGTGTCCATAGCCACAAAAAAAAGATCTGAACATCCCCACCTTCCAGAGACCCAAGACACTGAGACTTCAAAGGTAGCCCAAATACCCTCGGAAAAGTGCCCCTCAGAGAAACAAGCTTGATCATTATGCCATCATTAAGTTCCCCTTGACCGCTGAGTCTGCTATGAAGAAGACTGAGGACAACAACATTCTAGTCTTCATTGTGAACATAAAGGCCAACACGTGTCAGATCAAGCCGGCAGTAAAGAAGCTACGTGACATTGATATGGCCAAGGTCAACACACTCACCTGGCCTGAAGGAGAGAAGAAGACCTATGTCCAACTTGCTCCAGACTATGATGCTTTAGATGTTGCCAATAGAATTGGAATCATCTAAACTGTGTCCAGCTATCCCATTCTACCTACGAAAAAGTTTTTCAGTAAAAGAAAATAATGAAGAAAATAATATCTTAAGATGATAGAGCCTAGATGGCAGAGTAGAGGCAGCAACCTAGCCAAACTTTCCTAACATTCCCCTTTGAACAATATTAAAATAATATGTCAAATTGAAATCTGCAACAGAACAGTCAACAAAAGGTCAGAGAGAGAGTGAGACATTTTTTTCAGCACAAGATAACTTAGAAGGTCATCAAGAGAAAGTCTGACACCTGGAGCACATATGACATGGCAATGCCAGTGGTGGGCCTCAAATGGTGGGTGTATGTCATGTGACACCATCCCTGCAATATGATACCATGCTAATAGGATGTAATACCACACCCATGTCATGTGGCATCAGTTTGTATCACACAATGTCATGCTTATCTCATGCAGCATCAGTCTATCATATGATGCCAGTCTGTCATGTAACATCATACCCGACATGTCATGCCTATGTCAATTAATGGAAAACCCAGGTCATGCAACATTATGCCTATGCCACAACTACATTATGTGGCATCCTGCCATGACACACCTGTGTCTTGCAATGTCATGCCACATCACACTTGTGCCACACTGCATCCCCCTTGTGTCATGCCACCTTAAACCTATATCAGGCAACATCACAATACTATATGCCATATCATGCCTAACTCATGCTGTGTCACACCATGCCACATGTTCATAGTTGGTTTGCATGATGTATTGCCTTTGCATTACCATGTCTCACCTAGGTCATGTGGCACCACATCATGCCACACCTATGCCATACCACACATGCAATAGCCCATGTCATGTGGCATCATGTCACATCATGCCTTTGTCATGCAATGTCATGTTGTCACATAGTATCCCACCATGCCATGGCTATGTCAAATAAGGAAATTTCTCCAGTCTGCAGCTGCACCTGCTAGTGTTCCTCTCTGGTTTGATATTGCGACCAGGACCCCTGCTGCCTTGTGATAGACCCCCAGCACTGCTCTTCAACCTGGAAATGCAACCCATAGCTTCATATGGGCAATAGAGTTGCCAATCAGTGCCAGTTGTACCAAGTGTCAGCAAAAAGTTACCTGTAATCACTTTCTTTAAAAAAAAAAAATTAAATATTTTGTTTTTTCCCAATTACATGTTAAAACTTTTAACATTTAAAAAAAAAGGTTTGTATTCCAAATTCTGTTGCCCCCTCCATCCTTCCCCTTCCCCTTTCCTGAGATGTTAAGAAATCCAATGTAGATTATACATGTGTAATCGTGTAAAACATTTCTGTAGTATTCCTTTTGTACAAGAAGACTCTAATTTTTTTTTAAAAAAGGTAAAATATAGTATGCTTCAATCTGTATTCAGACATGAGTTTTTTCTCTGGAGGTGGATAGCTTTTTTCATCATGAGTCCTTAGGATAGCCTTGGATCACCATATTTTCTGAGCAAACTATCTGACCCCTTCATCATCTCTGGTTTGAGAGCCCCTGAACCTGCTGTTGAAGTCACTGTTGCTGCCATTGCACATGTGGGATCCGGATAGGTCTCCAATAGACCTCCACCCTGGTGTTACAGACTTTTCTTGCTTACCTCTTAAGTATTCTTACACCAGAAAAATAGCTCACCCTGACTTTTTGTTGGTTCTGCTTCTCCAAAATTTGATTTGAGGCATTTTATTAAAGTTGTTTGGAAGGGAATGTTGGGACAATTCAGCTGGGTGGCTGCACTTAATCCACCATTTGGGTTCTGCTTTCCCACCAATTCTACTCCTTAAGGAGTTCTTCAGTGAGTTTTCATACTCCTTTTTCCCCTCCATTTGATCAATTCTGCTTTTTAAGCTGTTCTCTTTAGTGGATTTTTGTGCCTCTTTTACCATTTGGCCAATTCTGTTTTTTAAGGTGCTATTTTTTCAGCATTTTTTTGTTCTTCTTTTACCAAGTTTTTGACTTTCTTTTCATAATCTTCTTATATCACTCTCATTTCTTTTCAGTTGTAAGGTTTTTATGCCCTAATACAGGATCAATTTTTGTGTAGGTCCCATCTACCATTGAGGAAAAGGTACATTCCTTTCTATTCTCACTCAGTAATTTAACCATGGGAGCTAATAAGATTAACAAGAGGGAAGATATAAAGAGAGAAGAAAAGAGAGCCTCGAAAAGAATCTTGGCACTCAACTACATTTGCATTCCAAATTCTATTGCTCCCTCCATCCCTCCCCTTCACCTTTCCTGAGACATTAAGCAATCCGATATAGGTTATACATGTATAATCATACAAACTTTCCATAGTATTCACTTTGTGCAAGAAGACTAATTAAAAACAAAAGCTGAGGCCTTCAGGATAAGAATGATAAATTGGCAGAGAGTACTCATAAGGAGAAGACACGAGAAGAATGATAAACAGTATCATGAAAGCTGAGGGAGGAAAGACTGTCCAGAAAGATATGTTGACAAACAGTGTCAAAAGTTGCAGGCTCAGGAAAGATGAAGTCTAAGAAACAGCCGTTGGATTTGAGCAACTATGAAAAAATTGGCTCTTTTGTTTCTAACATTTTATTTTTTCTTTGATTAATAACACTGTCTTCACCATATCTGATTATACTAGTAGTGTACTATAAATTAGTTAAAGGAATCACAATAAGGCCCAGGCAGATGAACTAGAGAAATATCTAAAAGAGAGAAAAAAAAACAAACTAAAAGAGACCTAAAGGTCTTTATGTTTAAACATACATGCATACACACACACACATACATACAGACAACTAATAAATTAACATTCATAAAGAAAAAATACATTTTTATACAGAAATGGTCCAATTTTTTAAAAAGAGACCATATGCATTTGGGCATATCGATTCTTTTAAGTATTTGATAAAGCTAAAGTTGAGAATTTATGTGGCTAATTCATTATAGCCTCCTGAAAATGAGGGCTAATGATGGTAATGTAGATTTGAACTTAATTGTTATCATTAAAATAAACTTTCTCTAGGAAATGATTTTATTTTGCTGGCTATTTTTGACTGACTCTTTAGCAATGCAGAAACAATTTCCACTGACAAAGCCTGCTTTTTTCCCCCAACCTAAATGTAATTATTACTACATTTACTTTATAACAGTTCCATTTGGAAAATCGATATTGATGGAGCAAAGGAGCTTATGGCCAAAGGAGATGAGTGGCAGATGGCCACTGAATGACCAAGCAGTCATGACAAGCCATGGGAAATAGAAATCATTTTAGGTTGTGGGGATGAGCAACATGATATGGTTTCAAAATGACAATTGATTGCTTCTTTAGAAAAAAAAACAATTTGCTGTTTTTCTCTGAAAGATTTTCAAAACTCTTAAATATTTTGCCCATGAGAGGAAGCTATTTTTTGCATTGGCATGGGCTTCCAGTAATGACATTTTGGCAAGCTCAGCTGTGCTCCCTTGCTGTATACTGTTCAGTAATGTTCATTATGAGTATATGGAAAATGATCATTCTGTGTAATATTAAATTCGTCTAATTCTAATATGCATTCAAAGTCCATAAAACCCAGGTGTGAATCTAAAAACATTCCTTTAAAAAAACTGAAAACCAGTCAATCAAATTGTCCTCTGAGTCTGCTTCTTACTATGTACTTGCTTTGTGACCTTCTGTAAGTCCCTTACCCTCTATAGCTAGCTGTTTCTCATTGTCAAAATGAGAGGCTTAAAGAGCTCTTCCAGATCTATGAGCAACGATCCATGCCATCATTCTGCCAATGACTTTCATTTTGGATTCAGAATCTTCACTAAAGTCTTTCTCTGATATTTCAATGTGGTATAGCAGTGGTTCCAATTCTGAAAGATGACTGCACTGGAGCATGAGTTCTGATAAGTCTAAGAGGTACAACTAGGGTCGGGTGATTTGAGTTTTGCCTCAATTGTCTAACTTTTATAGAGTAGGACTTATACTTTGTCAGCAGGTAGAAATAGAAGAACTCAGGACCTAGTTAGTGAAATTAAGTAGTTAGAATAATAAGCTACCAGATATGTACCCTTCCCCAACTGCTTCCCCCAGGTGGCTCTTTTCCTACCCACTCACCACCATCATAGACTAGCCCTGCTGTTTCTCAATGTCTGCCTTACCTTTCCATGAATTTATATTAAAAAAAATCATTTGTGGGCACATTTTGCAAAACTGCTTCATACAGAAAAATGCTAATTATATCCAATTATATCAAGCTCGAAAAGCTTCAAGAAATGGCTGAAAATGGACCCATTATGCATGACTCCCTTTCATCCAAGGGTCAGACCATTTACACCTGGAGAAGCTAATCACTAACACTGGTCACTAGGAAAGTCATTTGGTTGGTCAAAAGAATTTATTAAAGTATGGAGAGAATGTGATGGTCACTGGTAGAAGGATTCCATTACAGGGCTTTTAAAACATTGAAAGAATAAATGAAATCTTATTTATTACTTTGGAAAGTAGATATGGATGTGTGTGTGTGTGTGTGTGTGTGTGTGTATTGTTGCCATGAGGACCAACTGAAATTATATTTGTGGAGCACTTTGTAAGTCTTAAAGTGCTTGTAATGGCAAGCAAAGTGAGACTTTTCACTGTTTTGTCTTTTAGAGTGCTCCTCAGCACTAAGGCAATCAAGTACCTTTGATTGAGTCTTTGATTGAATCAAGAGTCTTTGATGACCTGCTTAAGTCACAAGAAAGCCTAAGTTATATGAGTTTGAGTCACATGGTTGTGACGCCCTCTGACCATGAAGAAGCGAATATATGCTTGGAGGTTAGGATTTTGCTTTGGGGGCTCACTTATTGGAAGAGTGTTTGTGTGATTTGCCCAGACAAGACTCTAAGTAGCCATTAAGGAGCACCCCTGGCTTTGAAAATCCAGATGTTGGTGCTTCTCTCTCTGGTAATAATATATGTATTGCTATGCATAGACAGTTAGAAGTCTTGTCTGTTGATTTGTGTAATTTGCTCTGTTTATATAATTTCTGCTTGTAATTTCTGTTTGTGTTTTCTCTGAAGTTCAGGGTGCTGACTTTTCCCCCTGAACTAAGTGAATGATATATGCATGTTTAATTAAAGTGAGATTGTATATAATTTATATACAATTATATAATTATTATATATAGTATTATATAATTATATAATGGGTCAAAAATGAATTGTCTTCATAAGGCTTTTTCGATACGTAAATTTCTAAGTCAAAATTTTTTAGTGAACACGTATGTATTGAAAAAGAACTTTAAAAAATTGAAAAAAAAGGATATGAATACCCTTTGGAAGTGTGTGTGTGTGTGTGTGTGTGTGTTTGGGTGAGGAGGAGCATTGCTAAAGTTTTTGTTTTATAGCTAATAAGAAAATAGTTTTGATGACTTAACACATATAACCAATATTGAATTACTTGCTTTCTTAAGGATGTGAGAGTGGCATAAGGGAAGGAAAAAATTGGAGCTCAAAATTGAAAAAGATGTTGTTAGAAAAATGTTTACATATAATTGGGAAAGATTTAATGAAATAACAGTGTTATTGTTCATCCTTCTTTTTCAAAGAGGGCCAGTGACATCATGGATTGCATAAATTGGAGTTAAGTGAGGCACAGTTACAGAAGGTCATCAACCTTACTCTCTTTCCTAGAGTCATTGCAGTCCTGTGGCAAGACAAAAGTCAGGATGACCAAAGATGTCCCAGAATGCAGTGGACAACCTTGGTGTCTTTGGCATGTGACTAAGCTTTAAGCGCTCTAAAACTAATTGTTCTCCTCCACCCATTCCACTGAGGGATATTTTCGCATGCTTAGGGTAGATATCCCCTTTAACTCACCTATGGGTTGGAGGCCTGCCAGTTATCCTCAACTTGGTTTAGCCCATCTGCCAAGACAATTTTACCAGGGTTTGGCCACTATATGTGCTACAGCTTCTTGGAACTATAGGTGAGGGTTAGTGAAGGATGGACACCTAAGGTGAATGAGCTGCCCTGAAAATGGCTCAGCAAGGCCTCACACTATAAATTCTAGTCTTCTATGAACACCACATAGATCCCAAATAAAATGGGCAGCAAGGTGGCACAGTGGATAGAGTGCCCAGTCTGGCATCAGGAAGGGTCATACTTCATGAGTCCAAATCTGGCTTCAGATACTTATCCTGGACAAATAAACTTAACTCTGTTTGCCTCAGTTCCTGATTGCAAAAATAAGCTGGAGAAGCAAATGGGAAACAAGTATCTCTGCCAAGAAGAAAATCCCAAATAAAAATACATTAAGAAACAACCACAACAAAGTTTTTGATAATCTATATTTCCTTGACATACTTGTCACCTGATACAAATAACATAGGATGAGGACCTGAGAAAAACATTAAATTTTAAATTCACTGTTTAAAAATCATTGGTTTAGAGCATATAGCCCATGTAATGTGGGTCTCAGGAAGCCTGTGTAGCTTATATAGCCTTAAGAGTTAAGAAAGCTTCCATGACTCACTTCTTTTACTTGAATCTTTTATACCAGACAGTGAGGAATATGTTTTTAGGTCAACCATACTCTTCACTGATGCTAACAACCTAGAGGTGACTACAATTTTTGCCCTCTGGTCATCTTCCTCAGAAATTGTTCCATCTTTTCCAACTCTGTATAATTGCCCCGAGCAGAGTTGTGCCTATAAATGTTTAAGACCAGGCTCTGCAGAGAAAGAAAACATGCTGCACTTTTAACTTTGATCCACATTATTATCATTATCTCTATCAGTTTCTTAAGTCTAGGCAAAAAACAAAACAATACAACAAGCCCTGATTTGTAGATTTTGCTGATTTCTGACATGTGAATGATCAAATGTTTGAAATCTTCTCTTAGAGCTAGTTAAGCTAAAGCACAGCTCAGACCCTGACTCTACCTTGGAGAAGAAGCTGAGAGTTATTCAGGTCCATCAGCATATTCTAATGATTTGATAAATTGAACCTTTGCCATGTGCTAAGGTACCAGTTGCAAAATACCAGCAAGGGTTTTACACATACACACATACATTTACATATATATAGACAGATAGGTATAGATATATACATACATACACACACACACACACACACACATATATATATATATATATATATATATATATATTTCATTTTTGGTTTAAATTTATTTTATTATCTCCAGTTAAATGTAAAAAAATTTTAACATTTGTTTTTAAAACTTTGAGTTCCAAATTCTCTATCTTCCTCCCTCTACTCTCCCCCTCATTGAGAAGGTAAGAAATTCTATATAGGTTGTACATGGGCAGTCATGTAAAACATTTCCAAAATAGTCATGTTGTGAAAGAAAGCATAGACCAAAAAAAACCCTCAAGAAAAATAAAATAAAAAAGTATGCTTCAAAGTGTATTCAGACCCCATCAATTCTTTTTCTGGGAATGGATAGCATTTTTCATTATAAGTCCTTCAGAATTGTCTTGGATGATGTTGATGAGAATAGCTAAGTTATTCACAGCTGATCATATTACAATATTGCTATTACTATGTACACATTATATTTCACTTGACATCAGCTCATGTAAGTCTCACAGGGTTTTCTGTGATCATTCTGCCCATCATTTCTTATAGCATAGTATTATTCCATCATAATCACATACCACAACTTGTTCAGCCATTCCTCAATTGATGGGCATACCCTCAATTTCCAATTCTTTGCTCCCAGGGGAAAAACTGCTATAGATATTTTTAAACAAATAAGAATTTTTCTTTTTTTAATCTCTTTTAGGTTACAGACCTAGTAGCTGCATTGCTAGGTCAGAGAGTATGCATGGTTTTAAAGCCCTTTGGGCATAGTTCCAAATTGCTCTGCAGAATAGTTGAATCAGTTAACAATTCCACCAACAGAGCATTAATGTTTCATTTTTCCCCACATTCCCTCCACTACTTTTCACTTTCCTTTTCTGTCCTTAGCCAATCTAATAGGTATGAGATAGTACCTCAAAACTATTTAATTTGCATTTCTCCAATCAATAGTGAGGTAGAACATTTTTTCATATGACTACAGCTATAGCTTTGATTGCTTCATCTGAAGACTGTTCAATCTTTTGATTATTTATCAATTGAGGAATGGCTCTTATTTTTATAAATTTGACTCAGTTCTCTATATATTTGAGAAATGAGGCCTTTATCAGAGAAACTTGCTTCAAAATGTTTTTCACAGTTACTACTGCTAACTGTATTTTCCTCCATCCTATTTCCCCGAAACCCATTTATTCTATTCTTTCTCTCCTTTCACCCTATCCCCCCTCAGAAGTGTTTTGCTTCTGACTATTCCCTCCCCCAATCTGCCCTCCCTTCTATCACTGCCCCCGCCTTCCCCTCCTATTTTCCTGTAGGGTAAGACAGATTTCTACAGCCAGTTGAATGTGTATGTTATTTCCTCTTTGAGCCAATTCTGATGAGATTAAGGTTCACTCACTTCCTCTCACCTCCCCCTACTCTCCTCCATCATAAGTTTTTTCTTGCTTCTTTGATGTGAGATAATTTAGCCCATTCTACCTCTCCCTTTCCCTTTCTCCGAGTATATTCCTCTCTCACCTCTTAATTTTATTTTTTAGATATCATCCCTCCATATTACACTCACACCTGTGCCCTCTATGTATATATACCCCTTCTAACTACCCTAATAATGAGAAAGGTCTTATGAGTTACAAATATCATCTTCCCATGGAGGAATGTAAACAGTTTGCCCTTATTTAGTCCCTATGATTTCCCTTTCCTGTTTACCTTTCTATGCTTCTCTTGAGTCTTGTATTTGAAAGTCAAATTTCCTATTTAGTTCTGATCTTTTCATCAAGAATGCTCGAATGTCTTCTATTTCATTGAATATCCATTTTCTGTATTTCATTGAATACCCATTTTCCCCCAAAGAATTATACTCAGTTTTACTAGGTAGGTGATTCTTGGTGGTAATCCTAGCTCTTTTGACGTCCAGAACATAGTATTCCAAGCCCTCTGATATATGGCTACCTTAAAGAATGTAGAAACTGCTAAATCTTGTGTTCTCCTGACTGTGGCTTCATGATACTTGAATTGTGTCTTTCTGGCTGCTTGCAGTATTTTTTTTTAGACCTGGTGACTTTGGAATCTGGCTACAATATTCCTGGTAGTTTTCATTTTGGGATCCCTTTCAGGAAGTGATTGGTGCGTTCCTTCAATTTCCATTTTACCCTCTGGTTCTAGAATATCAGATCAGTTATCTAGGCTCTTTTTTTGACCATGGATTTCAGGTAGTCCAATAATTTTTAACTGATCTCTCCTGAATCTATTTTCCAGGTCAGTTTTTTTTTCCAATGCGATAGTTCACATTGTCTTTTATTTTTCATTCTTTTGATTTAATTTTATTGTTTCCTCATAAAGTCATTAGCTTCCATTTCTCAATTCTAATTTTTTTCTTCAGTGAGTTTTTTGTACCTACTTTTTCATTTGGCCAATTCTACTTTTTAAGGAGATTTTTTTTTCTTCAGTAAGTTTTTGTGCCTCTTTTTCCATTTGGCAAATTCTTCTTTTTTAAGTCATTCTTCTGCTCATTGGCTTTTTGTATCTTTTTTACTATTTGGCTTACTCTGCTTTGTAAGGTGTTATTTTCCTCAATATTTTTTGTGTGTCTCTTTTACCAAAGTGTTGACTTGTTTCTTGCACCACTCTCATTCCTCTTCCCATTTTTTCCTGTATCTCTCTTACCTGGTCTTCAAAATCCTTTTTGAAATCTTCCATGGCCTGAGACCAATTCATATTTTTCTTGAAGGCTTTGGAAGTAGGAGTTTTGACTTTGTTATCTTCTTCTGAGTATGTTTTGATCTTCCTTGTCACTCTTCTATGGTCAGAATTTTTTTTGTTGTTTTCTCATTTTTCCAATTTAATACTTGATTTTTAACTCTTTGCGAAATATGACTCTGCTTCCAGAGTGGAGGGAACACTATCTCAAGCTTCAGGGGTTTTATACAGCTGTTTTTAGAGATATTTCTAGAAACCTATGTTTTTGTCTCTTCCAAGGTGGTATGATCCAAGGAGATGTGTGTTTACTACTCTCCTGGCCTGTGCTCTGGTCTTTGAACAACTACAAGTACTCTTTTCGGTCCTAGAACTGTGATAAAGATCGCAACTCCACTGAGGCTTCAAGCTCTAGTGTGCTAGTGCTCCCCCTCACCCTGGGACTGTCACCCAAGACTTCAACCTGGATCTGACCATGGCTAAAGCAACAGAGTGAGTCCTACCTCAGTACTAGCAAAGAGACCCCTTTAATCTCCTTCTGACCAGTTGTTTGACCCCTTTATCATCTGTGGGCTGAGATTTCCAGAAGCAGCTGCAGCAGATGATAATTCACTTGCTCCCAAGGCTTGCTTCTGGTTTGCTGGGGTCAGGGCTGTGCTGGCACAACCTGCACTTTACTGTGCTTCATGCTCACCTTGGTGCAACAGACCTTTCTTGACAACATTCTAAGTTGTCTTGGGCTGGAAAATTGTTTCACACCATCTTTTTGTGGGTTCTGCTGCTCTAGAATGTGTTCAGAGTCATTATTTAAAGGTATCTGGAGGAGTTTGGGGGAGAGTTCAGGTGAGTTGCTGCCATCTTGGCTTTGCTTCACCAGCAAGTTTTTCAGCAAAAGTTCTATTGCTGTTGAGAGTTTGGGACATATTAGTCTCAGTGATTTAGAATGAGAATCAGGGGCAATTTAAGTTTTAGTCTGAGCTTTGCTTCACAATATCAGTCTAATATTTATTTTCGTATGCTTAGAGACCCTTAAGGAACTTTGGTTTTTTGTTGTTGTTTCTTTGTTTTTTTAAGTCATTGTTAATGAAACAGTTATGTTTATCAGCCAAAAGAAGAATTTGGACTAAGCTTGGGCAACATTTACAAATTCATCTCCCAGTGTGTTTCTGTTTGTAGATAGGGGTAAGAAGTGAGAATATATTTCTTTTCTACCATGCCTATGTAGTCTTGTTAGTAATAACATATATCTGGGAGTAATATATTCTTGGGCTAGGGATGCAAGTCTGTAACAAGGATTCAGTACCTCCTACAGGGATCTTAAGAATAAGGAAAGCCCTCTATTATTCTTTAGCTCTAGGATATATCTGTTAGCTCAGCTTGGTCAGTGAGTGGGGAGCTGGAATTTGGAATTGGGCCACAATGGAAAATAGGTTCAGAGATTTAAAAAAAAAGAAAGATGATATTCTGGTTTTTTAAAGAAAGAATATATGATGAGAATTGTGAGGCCTAAAATTTAGAGAAACCTATTGGCTGGGGCCACAAGGATAAAGTCTTGGGGAACACATATATGGGAAAAATTATTTCACCATTACCTTTGGGAACATCCACTTAGTAGAAATTCCTTCAGGAAAACCAGAAGTTTTCTAAGGTACAAGGGTATGGTATCCCAAGAAATTATGACCTGGGAGGGTTCAGCAAGAAAGAACCTGCTAGGGCTCTAGATACCTTCATCCACTATTTAAGGACTGGAAAATCAGATTATAAAGAACTTCACTTTGACCAAACAAATTCATAAAGTTAGAGAATTAGAACTGAATTAATATCAAGGTCGAAAAGAGGTAGGAGGTTAGGCAGGAGGGTCTCTCAGTACAAACCTAGTATCCTATATAGTAGTTGATGACTAGGATAAATATTAAACTATAAGAATCTTAAAATGTATAAAACATTTACAATTTTCTATTTTTATTACTATAATCCTTTTATTGTTCCCCAATTAGTATCTTTCCAGGCTTATTAGACATTATTTCTTTGGACACACTCTTTAGGCAAAATGAACTTCTCATTCCCACAAATGATGTTTAGTCTCATTGATAAGTATCTTTGCACAGGCCATGTCTTATTCCCAGAATGCATTTCTTCCCAGAGTATTCCTTTTTAAATCTCTAGTTCCTTTCAAAACTGTTCAAACACTGTCTCCCAAAGGAGAATTTGCTGAGTCCCTTGAGTGCTAGTACCTGTCTATATTGTTATTCCTTCATATTTATTTTAGTCTGTTCATATTTGTATGTGTGCTTGTGGTTTTTGGTGGAAAATAAGTTCCTTTAGGGTAGAGACTGTATCATTTTTTTTTCTTTATATCTCCACTGACTAACATAGTATCTGATGTAGTTGGTGCTTAAGAAATATTTGTTGTTCATTGGCTTGAGTCTTTGTTCTAAATATTTTCATAAAATATTATATTGTTGTAGCCAGAATGGCCTTTGTTTTCTTTGAATGACTCAGCTTACCTCATTGAGCCTCTGGACACTGTGGCTTGCTCTTCCGGGGCAGGAGGCCCAGGGAGCATTCCAGGAAGCAGACAACTTCCTGTGTGAGGAGTCATGGGGCTGGCTGAGGGGAGGTGTTAACGGCTATGCTAGGGGGAGGGGCCAAGTCAAGAACCAATCAGCCCTGGTCATTCAGGCGGTGCTTGATGATGTTAAAAAACTCTATAAGAGGGGAGAGGACAGCTTGAAGATTCTCTCTTTTCCTTTTCCGGTTGGAGCCAGAGACAGTTACAACGACAGTTACAGAGGCAGTTACGACAGTTACGTCAGTTACAGCCACAGCTGAAGCAGGAGCTGCCAGTAGCAGAGCTAACCTACGGGAGAAAGCTGAACAAAGACTTCAGGCCATTACAGCGACAGTTACAGCGACAGTTGGAGCCAGAGGCAGTTACAGAGGCAGTTACGACAGTTACGTCAGTTACAGCCACAGCTGAAGCAGGAGCTGCCAGTAGCAGAGCTAACCTACGGGAGAAAGCTGAACAAAGACTTCAGGCCATTACAGCGACAGTTACAGCGACAGTTGGAGCCAGAGGCAGTTACAGAGGCAGTTACGGCAGTTACGTCAGTTACAGCCACAGACACAGACACAGCTGAAGCAGGAGCTGCCAGTAGCAGAGCTGACCTACGGGAGAAAGCTGAACAAAGACTTCAGGCCAGTGGGTAATCTTATTACCATAGAGGGGGAAACATGATTTTGCTTTACGCAATCATGCTTCTCTGTAGCCTCCTGGTTACTCTTTCAAGGCGTACTTATTGGGCCTGGAAGCTTTTGATCAATATATCAAAATGGGGTTGCTGGTTCATGGGTTGGTTACTGTGGAGCCTAAATAAATGTTTTGATTCTTCTGCCTTCTACTTTGAGAGTTTCTTATATCCGGCGATTCCGAACGTTTCAGACATGTTTATGATCCTATTTGAGATTATAAACTCTGCCCTCCTAATACAATTGTATAATTACATACATCTTTTAGGTGACTGTTTCCCTGTCTTCCCCTTAATCCTCCCTCAGGTGAAGGATCAGAGAAACCATTCCCCAAGAGAGAGATTAACACTTAGGTTGCCCCCAACCATACTAAGGGAAATTGGGAAGAATGGGAAAATGGCATCACTGCAAGGAGGTGGGAAGGCATTAATACCTAAAGTGCTTACCTAAGCTGATAGAGCTGGCTAACCCTGTGCCCAGGAACTCTGTCAAATCTATGTACTGGGAAAAAATATGCCATCAACTCAATATGCTCACTTTGTGCAACTCAGTTCTTGAAGCCAGAACAATCTACCCATTTCCCACATTTCTTCCCTTCTAAAACCCTCCCTTCCTTCCTTCCTTCTTTCCTTCCTCCCTCTCTCACTTCCTTCCTTCCTTCTCTTTACATTGAGTCAGGAAGACTTGAGTTCAAATCCCATGTCAGACACTCACTAGTTGTGTGACCCTGGACAAGTCACTTAACCTTTCTCTGACTCAGGTACCTTATCTGTAAAGTGAAGATAATAATGGCACCTGCATTCCATTTAAAATTCAAGCAATGATCAGATGAGATGTTTTTAAAGCACTTTGCAAATCTTAAAGTGCAACATGAATGCTAGCTACTATTATTATTCATTGTTATGTTATTACAATTATTATTAGTATTGCTATTATTATGACAGATTATAAAAGGCAATAAAAGCCAAACAGAAGATTTTTGTATTTTTAACTTGATCGTTGCATTAGCAGGGAGTCATGGGAATTTTTTGAATGAAGGTGGCTCAGATCATTTGAGCAGACCTATGCTTTAGGAAGATTACTTTGTTAGCTGAATGGAGAATAGAACATCTGTTTTGAGGTGTCTCCACTCTCTTATGAAATTGGGAATGGTTATGAGTGCCTGTAGAGGTGTCCTGTTCTAATAGTCAGAGATTGGGTCAAGATCCTAACAGTTACAAGTGAAAAGGAAATCAGTTTTGCTTATTTTGATTTATTTTGATTATAGGATTAAGCTCCTCCCTTCTTTAGGAAAAGCTACCACTAACAGCTAAGCCAGAAAAAAATAGATAGTCCCTTTAGGTTTTTTATAGATTTAGTGAATATATAGACTGATAAGACTTTATCATTTAGTAGCAGATGATTTAGAGGAATAAAATAATCATAGGATATGAGGATTTTAAAAGGCTGTTTCCCTTTCTGTCAGAAGACTAGAAGCTAAGTTATCCTTTCTGGCAGCTAGAGAAAAATTGTTCTAGAGGAAAAGTTCTCTTCAGTCGTAGTGCATAAGCTCACTTTTTTTTTCCTTGAGCTAGATTCTAAGTTGAGTAATGGAATCTTCTAAAGTTGGCAGCTGGAAGATAGGCAGTGACTACTAACTCCAAGTCACAAGTTTCTCTTTCTCAATAAACTTTCTGGTTACAAAAGGTACCACCTGTAGGTCAAGGACTTCTGGGGTGGGATTAAGAAAGCCTGAGAGAAGCTAACTTGTTAGGTGACTTGCTTTATCCCTATATGCATTTTTATTCCTCTTTTCTGTTATAAAAATCAGCTCTGCAAATCACTCCTTGTCTCTGATACATGAAGGGTCAGGTGATTTGATTTGATTTACAAATGCTAGCTTTGCAAATTAAAACATAGGTGCTTTATCGCTTTATCCTCAGTTTCCTTTTTATTTAAGATAATTAATTTTAACACAAGTGAAGTCCCATGTCCTTATAAGCAGAGTGATGAGAAATAGAGTGCTGGTGACTAATAGTTGCTGTGCATGTGATCAGCAGAGAATTGTAAATAATATGCACATGGTCAGCCTGTGATGTCCACAAAACTAGACCTAGGAGACTCTAGAAAAGAATCCTTTTTTCACTTGAGCCAATCTTGGAAAATGGAGGTGGTATAAATGGCAACTCAACATGTGGTCAATGCTTCTGGTGGTTCTGACAGTTTTTATTGTGGTGGGGGGGAGAGGTCACCAGGTGTTGGGGGGAGGGTACCAAGGGTTTTTTGCTCAAATAGTGTGCTGAATCCTGTGAAAGAGTGGGTGATATTAACAGCTGCTGTATGTATCCATGCATACGTGAGGTGTGGGAAAGAGAAATGCTACTGGGGGCTTCTGTCTTAATATCAGGTCTCAAGTTATCTGGTGGGTAGAGCTCTGATTCCCTGAGGAAGGGCACTGGAATCTATTCAGGGGTAGCAGCAGTGTTTTGTGGGGATTTTGATTGGGTATCTCCTGGAACAAGAGAAGTTTGCATCATAGTTGGTGGAATAAAAGCAGGGACACAACTGAGCTCTCCCAAATTCTCCTCCAAAAACCTTAATGCCTCAAAACAAATCCTGGAGTGGCCAAATCAACAAAAAGAGATGTGAAACAGATTTCCAGCCCACAACAAACTAGAAGTTCAGCAGAAAATGTCCATCTCACTAGGGTGTGAGTGGAGTATAGCGCAGGGCAGGCCACATCCCAGAAAGCAGGCCTCAGGAGTGACGGAAATGGCAGATGGCTTTGGGATCTCTCAAGCAACAAATGGTAAAGGGGTAGAGCAACTGGTCAGAAGGAGAATTCAGAAGAACCTTTGTTGGCACCAGGTTGCAGTTCCAGGGTGAGGAGGAAGAGCACTAACAAACTAAAGCCTAGGGCCGCAGGAGAGTGGGACTCTGTTCATAGTAACAAAGCTGAAAAGAGTGTTTGTGATCACTAACACACCAAAACACAGGCCAGGAGAACAATGACCACACCTCTTCTGAGATGAGACCATGTTGGAAGAACTGAAAATGTACATTTTCCCAGAACTAGCTCTGAAAACAACAGCATGAAAAACCTGAAGCTTGAGACAGTACTCCCTCCACTGCAGAAATAGGGCCAAACTTTAAGATGAAATTTAAAAAATAAAAAATAGGTTGAAAAACTGAGGAAATTAGAAAAAAAAAGAACGTGACCATAGAAAGACACTATGATGACAAGGAAGAACAAACCACAAACTTAGAAGAAAATAAAGTCCAAAAAGCTACCTCTAAAGCTTCAAATGTGAATTGGTCTCAGACCTAAAAATAATTCCTGGAAGATCTCAAAAAGGATTTTAAAAATCAAGTAAGCAGAGGGAAAAGTTGGAAAATAAATGTGTGAGGCAAGAAAATCATGAAAAAAGAGTCAATAGCTTGGTAAAGAAGGCACAGAAATACAGGCCAAATGGTAAAAGAGACACAAAAACAACCCTAAAGAGAACTCCTTATGGCCAAATGAAAAAGGAGGTACAAAAGCTCACTGAAGAAAATATTTCCTTAAAATTTAGAATTGAGCAAGTGGAAATTAATGACTCCAAGAGACATCAAGAACCCATAAAACAAAACCAAAAGGATGAAAAAATAGAAAGAAATGTAAAATATCTCATTGGAAAGAACAGCTAATCTGAACAATTGATCGTGGAGAAATAATTTTAAAATTATTGGGCTACTTGAAAGCCATGACTTAAAAAAAGAGTTCAGACATCATATTTCAAGAAACTATCAAGGAAAACTGCTCTGATATCCTAGAACCAGAGGGTAAAATAGAAATTGAAACAACTGATCACCTCCCGAAAAAGATCCCAAAATTTAAAAAAAATAATAAAAAAAACTTCAAGGAGTATTATAGTCAAATTCAAGAGCTCCCATGCCAAGGAGAAAATATGGCAAGCAACTTTTAGAAAGAAACAATTTTAAATATCCTGGAGCCACATTCAGGCTAACAGATGATTTATCAGCTTTTTTATTTTTTTATTTTTTGGAGGGGGGGGGAAGGCAAGGCAATTGGGGTTAAGAGACTTGCCCTAGGTCACACAGCTAGTAAGTGTCAAGTGCTTGTGGCCAGATTTGAACTCAGGTCCTCCCCACTCCAGGGCCAGCGCTCTATTCACTGTGTCACCTAGTTGCCCCTAGCGGCTTTTATATTAAAAGATCAGAGTTCTTGGAATGTGGTACTCCAGAGAGCAAAGGAGGTAGGATTACCATCAAGAATCACCTACCTAGGTAAATTGAGTATAATTCTTCAGGATAAAATGATGATTTAATGAAAAAAAGAACTTTCAAGCATTCCTGATGACAAGACCAGGGCTGAATAGGAAATTTGACTTTCAAATACAAGACTAAAGAGAAACATAAAAGCTCAAACAGGAAAGAGAAATCATAAAGGATTCAATAAGGTTAAACTGTTTACATTCTACATGGGAAGAAAGTATGTTTAACTTCTAAGAACTTCATCACTATTAGGACAGTTATAAGGAGGATACATAGACAGAGGTCACAGGTGTGAGTAAACTATGATGGGATGATATCTAAGAAAATAAAATAAAATTAAGGGGTGAGAAAGGGATGCATTGCGAGAAAGGGGAAGGGAGAGGCAGATTGGCATAAATTATTTCATATAAAAAAGAGCTTTCAGAATGGAAGGGATGTGGAGTGAAGTGGCAGGCAACACTTGAACCTTACTGTCATCAGAATTGGCTCAAAGGGGAAGTAACATATGAACTTGGATGGGTACAGGAATCTATCTTACCCTATCGGGAAATAGGAAAAGAAGAGGTTTCAGGGAAGGCAATAGAAGGGAGGGTCAATTGGAGGAGCTGGTGGACAGAAGCAAAACACCTTTGAGAAGGGACAGGATGAAAGGAGAGAGAAAGAGAAGTGGGGAAAATAGGATGGAGGGGAATACATGGTTAGTAATCATAACTGTAAAAAAAAATCTTACAGCAATTTTCTTTGATAAAGACCTCATTTCTCAAATATATAGAGAGCTGAGTCAAATTTGTTATAAGAATAAGAGTCATTACCCAATTGATAAATGTTCGAAGGATATGAACAGGTAGTTTTCAGGCAAAGATATTAAAGTTATCTATAGTCATGTGAAAAAAATGCTCTAAATCATTAGTGATTAAAGAAATGTAAATTTAAAAAAAACTGAGGAATCACCTCACAACTATCAGATTGACTAATATGGCAGAAAAGGAAAATGACAAATATTAGAAGAGATGTAGGAAAATGGAGATACTAATGTACTGCTGTTGGAATTGTGAATTGATTCAACCATTCTGGAGAGCAATTTGGAACTATTACCAAAGAGTTATAAAACTGTGCATACATTTGACCAAATGCTACCACCACTAGGTCTGTATCACAATGATATTGAAAAAAAAGGAAAAGGACCTAGATATACAAAAATATCTATAGCAGCTTTTTGTTAATGGTGGCTAAGAAATGGAAATTGAGGGGATGTCCATCAATTGGGGAGTATCTGAACAAGTTGTGGTATATGATTTTTATGGAATGCTATCATGTTATAAGAAATGGTGAGTAGGATGCTTTCAGAAAAATCTGGAAAGACTTGCATGAACAGATGCAAAGTGAAATGAGCAGAACCAGGAGAACAGTGTACACAGTAACAGCAATATTGTATGATGATCAACTGTGAATGACTTAGCTATTCTCAGCAATACAATGATTTAAGACAGCTTCCAAAGGCTTATGATGAAAAAATGCTATCCACCTCAGAAGAAAAGAACTAGAGTTTGAATACAGGTCAAAATTTTTTTTTTATTTTCTTCTTTTCTTTTCTTTTTCTTTTTGTCTATATTTTCTTTCAGAGCATGACTAATATGGAGATATATTTTGCATGACTGCAAATGTATGACCTATATCAAATTGCTTGCCTTATCAATGAGAGAGGAGTGGAAGGAAACAACTTGGAACTCACAATTTTTAAGAAAAAAATGTTAAAAATTATTTTTACATACAATTGGAAAAAATAAAATATTTTGTTTAAAAAAAGATATTTACATCAATATGTGGGGAATGCTTTATTAATTTCCTCAGGTGCAGTTGTGTATGAGCTAGGTGGAAGGGGTTACCAAGGGCTGGGCTGGAGTGAGAAGGTGGGGGTTTGGTTGTCCTGGGTGCCTCTTCAGAGGCAGGGATAAAGCTCCTTGGTGTTTAGGCAGTTTCCTTAGAATGACATCCTGGTTTGGGCACTTCAGTCATTAGGAAGCCAGGCTCAGAGCTACCCAAGAAAAGTGTTTGAGTCTCGGTCATAAGGTGGAGGACTGGGAGGGTCTGTTCCATATGAGAGGCCTGTCATCTATCTCAGTCAGATAGCCTTAGTTAGGTTTGTATGTATTGCATTTCTACTGTGCAAAGGAAAGAGTAGGCCAAAGCCCTGGTCCTAGGGGCTGTAACACAGGTAGGGCCCCTGTTGGGACTTACAAGTGATCAGAAGGTGGTGGGCAGATAGATTGGGGGTGGTATGCATCTGCATAGGGGGTGATGTACTCCTGGACAAAGGATGGTATACAAATGCACAGAGAGGTAGTGTGGAAATGCACAGAAAGTGAAATCTTTCCTTAATCTAGACCTACCCTTTTTTGAATGAAATCCTTTTGTGTCTCAGGATATACCTGGAAAGCAGAGAAATCTGGGCCCCTGGACTTTGCCCCACCCTCACCTCCCACTAAGTAGGAGTTTTCCCAGAGCCCATAAAACAGATTGAAATTAGTGGGGACCCTGGAGGCAGCTACATAGGCTTCCCTCTAGGGTCCAAGCCTAAAACACCAGAAGGTGCAGGGTGAGGAACAAACTTATATCAAAGTACAGACCAAAACTAAAATCCCCAGGAGTTAATGATGTCTCGGTTGGTGGGTAGATGGGGTTTTGAGGGCCTGCAGGAGGTGGTTTGTGTTCCAGTTGGGATCACAATGGTTCAAAGATGCTCCTGCTAGGGATCCTGTTGTTTCAACTGCAGGGGGCCATGTCAGATGATGGATCTTGTTCAAGGTGTGTGTAATCAGTTGATAAACATTTATGCTAGTGACAAAGCTAAGTACTAGGGATTTAATTTTTATTTAGTCATGTTTTCAGTCATCTCTTTGTGACCCCTTTTGAGGTTTACTTGCTAAAACAAAATGACATTGGAGTGGTTTGCTATTTCTTTCTCTAGATCATTTTACGGGTGAGGAAACTAAGGCAAACAGGGTTAAGTCACTGGCCCAGGTCACATAGCTAGTAAGTTTCTGAGGCTGGGTTTGAACTCAGGAAAAAGAGCCTTCCTGACTCCAGGTGAGGTGCCACCTGAGGATACAAAGAAAGGTAAAATAAGGTCACTGTCCTCAAAATTCACAATCTAATAGGTGAGATGACACATAAAAAAAAGCTGAAAAGAGAGAAGGAGAAATGTGGATAATGAAATGAGGAGTTCAATGAGATAGAAAATAGTGCCCTAGATGCCCTATTTAAATGGAGGCTCTAGGTGTGTGTGTGTGTGTGTGTGTGTGTGTGTGTGTGTGTGTGCTGAAATACTTTGTTAAAGTCCTAGGGTGAGGCTTGTGGTTAAAAGGGGGTGGGACTTGACCTGCCTTGAGGAGTCTGGCAATCTGGGCTAAGAGTGGCTGCTCTAGTTTGGAGGGTACTGATGTATCTCACCATGTCAGGCTTAGCTGTATGTCTGTAGAAGGTTACTTCTGTGTGAGTCAGGGGGTGGGTCATCATCTCATGGGACGTACAAGTAATCAAGAAGTTAAGTGCATTTGATTGACTTGTTTTAAGTTGCTTTATGAAGTTGGATGGCCAAACTGAAAAGAATAGAGAAGGAAATGAGAGGAAAAAGTGTAGGAATCAGTGATAGATAACGGTCTCAAGGAATATAGCCCCTCGAAAGGAAGAAGAGATATAGTATATCAGCTAGCAAAGATGGATGGATCAAGTGAAAGTTTTTTTTAAGGATGAAGAGACACAGTCATGTTTGTAGGCAGTAGAGGAATAGCCAGCAGAAAGGGAGAGACTGGAGATTAGTGAGATGGTGAGGATGATAGAGGGGACACTCTGTTGGAGAAAATGAGATGGAATGGGGTCACTTGTGCATGTAGCAGTGTTATCTTTTGCAAGGAAAAGAGCCACCTCTTGATGAGCAACAAGGGTGAAGGAGGACAAAGTTGTGGAATTCATCTTTGTGATGTGAGATGAGGGGAAAAGAGAGAGCTCTCTATTAATGACCTCGATCTTTTTGGTGATATATGAGGCAAGGATTTTGCTGAGAGTGTGGGGGGTGGAGGAGCCATGAGAGGTTGGAGGAAGCTTGAAAAAGTTTGGAAAAACCACTGTGATAAGTGGAATAGTGAGTCACTTAGAGAGAAGATTGCCTCACTCAAATAAATGCCCAGTTGAAATTATATAAATTTGTAGCAGACCCAGACAGCACCATTTTGTGATTTTCTTAATTTTCATTGGCAGCTTGTAAGTCTTAGTGAAGGTTGCAGATGATGAGAGTAATCCAAGGCTGACACTTGGCAGGACAATATAGGATCAGGGAGAAATACACTCAAGAGAAGAGGATAGTGTGGAATTAAACTGATTCCCTAAGAGGATAAGATGGAGGAAGTAAAGAGACTATAGCCAATTCAGGGGCAATGCCTGAAAAAGAAACCAGGGATAGAAAGATTGGAGGTCTTGGGGAGCATGATGCTGACAGTAAAAGAGAAATCAGAAGAAGTAGTCTCAGGAGAATATATACCAGTCAACACAGAGTGAAGGAACTGTCTCATTGGAATGGAGATAGTTCAACCAAGAGAGAGAATCCCATATCTCATTCAAGGGGAAATTCCTGGAAGTCTCTAGCGTGGGAGCAAGCTGAGGATATGGACATGATGGTGACAGCTAGATCTTCTCCTGTCAATTTCTTTCCTGAATCTTAATGTTCTTTCAGCAGCCTGAAGTAGGGTTGCCATCTTCCATCTTCTCTTTCAAGGCTGGAAGCCAGAAATGCTCAAAGTGGCTGCTGAGCCCAGAGTCTGGATAGATCTGAAGAAAATGAGGAGACTGACCCCTTCCTCTTGCCAGCTCTGTTCTGCCACTCATGCAGGCACAGAGTATTGCTTCCATCAATGAGAAGAGAGTCCTATACTAGTGGGACTTGAGTTAAGCATAGAAATCAGCTGGTATTCCTGTAATAATTGGGGATATTTCTGTTTTGCTTATTCTAGGTTTAGGAGTACTTCATGACTGTCTAGGGAATGTGCGATAGTGGCACTGGCTTTGGAGTCTCAGGAGACCTTAATCCAAATTCTGTTTCTTTCACTTACTCCCTCTATAACTTTGGACAAACCACTTTACCTCTTCAGGGTTCATTTCATCATATGTAAAATAAAAGGTTTGGACTAAATGATCTCCAAGATCCCTTTCAGCTCTAAATCTATAATCCTAGGGAAGAATACTCTAAAGATGTCACTCACCTTGGAAGCTGTGCCATTCTTAATCCTTCGAAGCATAAAAGAACCCTTATTTCTACTTGCTTCCAATGTTAAATTAGAAATGTATGTCTTGTTCTTTTCTGTGCACATTTCTTTCAGTCATATATTTTTTAATGCAAACTTTTCCCTGAAAGAACACAAACTGGAACAAAGCAAGTTGATATTCCCTAAGATTGGATATGAAGGTAATCATGGGTGACTGTTTAGTTTACCTTGAAAACATTTTGTATTCAGAGTCCCATTTTCCATTTTTTATTAGTTGCAAAGTGACTCTAACATAAATATAGATTTGTAAACTTTTTTAGTCCTGTCTCGTGGTGTTTAAGGGAAGCTTCCCCTACTTTATTATATAATATGACTCTTTTCATATGTACTTTAACTCTATTTCTACAGTACCTATTCCAGTTTAAGCCTTTATGACATTAGGATTGGATTTACTGCAGGATCCTCGGAGTAAGACTTCAAGAATTGAATCAGACATCAGAGGTCATCTGCACAAATTGACTAAGAATGCTCTCCGTGATATCCCTAACATTCTTGTGAAGACTTCCAACAAAGGGGGATTCACTGAATCTGAAGCAGTTTCATTAGGATATGTCTAATGATTAGGGAGATTTCCCTTCATTGACCCTGAATCTGCTTCTCTGTAACTTTTTCCTGGATATTCTCCCTTATTTCTGTCTCATCACAACCAGGCCAGGCTGCAACAACACAGACTCATTTTTCTGAAATGGTTCATTAGCATATCCCTTGCCTCATCAACCTTCAACCAATGCCCATTTTTTAAATATCTGGTTTTCAAGGTCCTTTAGAATCTGGCTCTGTCATGACTACCCAAACTTATTTCCTCTTTTCCCCTAACAATAACCTTCTGCTCTAGTTAGGTTCATCTTCACTTTATCACGTATATATTTCTTTCTGCTATAGTCTTATCCAGTTGTGCTAATTTTGCTTCTATGAATTTATTTATGATACTTCCTCTGCCTGTAATGCCTTCACCCTACATATGTTATATCCTTCAAGAGTCAATTCAAGTTTCACCGTAACTCCACAGTAGTTGGCTTGTCCCTAACCCCACCTCCCGACTCTCTACTTTCTGGCCACACACAGTTACCACACATCCTGGGACAACTCCACCTGGAGGCCGAACCTCTGTGGACAATGATAGATTTAGACCTGAAAAGGACTAAAGGTATTTTTAAATGTTACTCAGTTAATCTAATACAGGTGGTAAACAACAGAGCCGAGTTTTGAACAAACACCTCTGACTCCCCATCCATTTCTCTTTACCATATGCTTTTGAGGAGTTAATACAAGGGACTTGTTTGTATGTAATAGAGTAGGCAACAATAGAGCTGTCAATGCAGAGAAAAAAAGACTAGAAGAGCAAAGGATGAGTCCATGGTATTGTGCACAGGCTGGAACTAGAGGCTGAGAAGTAACACTGAATACTTATGGAAATGTCCAGTCATTGTGAGAAAGGAAGGGCCGAGAGTCAGAAGGCAAACCTTCTTTGTGGCAGAGGAGGAAGGCTCAGATAGGGAAAGATTAGACTTAATCTGAAAGCAAGGGAAAGAGGGAATATTTTAGGGGATTGGAGGTGAAGCAAGCAAGGGACTAAGATGAACCATTGCTTTGACTACATGTATATGGTCAAACTAAGAGGCTGCGCCCAAGTTTAGTATGTGAAAATGAAGGCAGTCTACATTTTGAATGAACTTAATCTGATACTTTGCAGCTTAAGTCTTTGTATTTTTCTAGAAATGTTAGTGACCTTGATTATTCAACTACCCACAGTGAATCACTATTCTGTGTTGTTAGCAAAGCATCAACAAAATCTGAAGGGAACAGGAGAATGAGCTAGAACAACTGCAGACAAGGCATATGAAAGGAAAAGCCCATGCCATGGAATTTACCATAATCTATTGCAGACATTGAGTTAATAGATTTGAGTTCTGGCCAGTCCCACTCATCTGATCTCTGCTATGAGAGGCAACCTTGTCCTGTCATGAATTTGAAACACCAGCCACGGAAGGGTGACTTAAAATAGGTCCTAAAGGAATGTAGAATTGTTTTAGGAGTTAAAGAGTAGAAAGTTCATTCTGGGTAGGTGAAATACCATGGATCAATTAAGGAGACAGAAATAATCATGGAATTTTGAAGGGATAATAAAAAATGAGTTAAATAAAGAGCATGGGGGGAGGGGTTATGAAGCTGGATAGAACTATATTGGGGGATGGTCCAGTGCCAGGCATAGGACTCTGAAATGAATCTTATAAGAAATAGAATCACTGAAGTTTCAGGGGCAAAGAGTGACACAATGAAAGTTTATAACTGTGTAATCCCCCCACTGTATGTAGGGTGGATTTGTTTTCTTTTTAAGATACTAATTCCCAGGATCCATGACCACAAGCAATCTATTAGTTCCCAGGATCATGGGTTGTAAAGAATTTTACTGTGCTTGTGCAGTGAAATATAAAGATGTATAATATAAACATTGGAGTTAAGTTGTAAACAGCACACTGTGCATGCTCTGTGCTAAGGCACCATGATATTTCTAAAGTTAATGTAAACTTGTGAGGCTATTGCTGGCAAATTGCCTTCTTTGTGTGCTCCTTTAAAAAGTAAACGAGCACTGGTCAGTAAGTGGGGAATGTGCATGGTGTGCTTGTCTTAACTGGCCCCCATTGAGACTTAGGGGAATGTTGTAGGAGTTGGTGCTCCCATTTTCAGCAAGTCCCTTGAGAAGAATAAAGAAATTAATCCCTATCGTGTCTCTTCTGCTGTTGTTCTGGCTGCCCAGATCAAGAGTGAACCTGCTGGAGGCCAGAGCCCAAAAGCTCCTGTGTTACACTCCCATTAGTATTTATCTTTGCTGTTAGATTACAAATGTTTGATCATGGAGACTTTCTATTTATTCCTTTGTGTTCATGTTTGGATCCAGGGATTCTGCAGTTTGTATATGACAAACAAAGGCCCAGGATTGAGAAATCTGATCCATGATGGGAAAGTAAGAGTTGTAGGTCATATTTTGTTTTTTGGTCATTTCAGTCATATCCAACTCTTTGTGACCCCTTTTGGGGTTGTCTTGGAAAGATACTCGAGTGATTTGACATTTTCTTTTCCAGCTCATTTTACAAACTGAGGCAAACTGAGTTAAGTGACTTGCCCAGGGTCACACAGCTAGTAAATGTCTGAGGACTGAGTTGAACTCATGAAGATGAGTCTTTCAAACCTCAGGTCAGCCGCTCCATCCACTGCACCTAACTGCACCTTATATGTCATATAGTGAATCACAAATGAGGGAGATAAAGCAATGGGTAAGAAATGCAGTAGAAAAGAAGTCATAGAAGATGCAGATAGAGGAAGGTAGGAGATTTGAACCCAGGTAATCAAGTAAATGAGAACAAAAAGAATGCAGATACCAAAGGAGGGGGGTAAAGCATGGTGGGACTTGAAAAGTTTTAGAAATAATGAATAACCAGGAGATTCAGACTCAAAAGGTCAGAGCCAGACAGGAGAGAGAACAGAAGTGATGCATCAGTAATCAAAAAAAAAAAACCTGGATTCTAGGGCAAGGTTCTGCCTCAGCTGATAACTTTTTTCATGTTTCCTGCTAGGACAATGACCAGTCCCAGGGTGTGAGCTGCCCAGAGTTTAGAGATGAAAGCAGATAAGGGAGTACAGTTAAAAGGAAGGGGGAGGAAAGAAAGAGTAACTCCTAACACATCAGAAGCTTCCCAGAGAACTAAGTACACAATAGATTTTCAACAGAGGCCGATGTCAACAGACTAACAGACATCATGGTACCCATGGCCACAATTAGAAATCTTTCATTTATCAAATATTACAAAAAGTTTATTAAATACTGAGACTTGGGAAGCTAACAACACATAAATTAAGGTATTGGTTAATTGCATGAATGTGAAAAAGAGTGCTCTTTATTGTGTGTTAAAAACCTATGTTCAATGCTTAAATAACATTTCTGCTTGTATTCCCTGCTGAATGAATTTTTCTACTCTGACTAAATCATTGTTAGGGGGATGGGGAAAAAAAGAGGCAAAGTGGGCATAACACAAGAGAGCATCTAGTTCATAATATTAGGAATCCTTGCTTTCAGAGAAAATTACACATCATAAAATTAACTTCAACTTTGATATCATGTATTGGGTTATTTTGCTGTGGCACTATGTCTAAATCAGATCTTGCAAAATAATGGGTGGCCCACAAGTCCAGCCAAGTTGCTCAAAGTTTATAAGAGAATTTAATATATTTCACAAAACCAGAGAGAATATGGATTTAAAGTGCAATTTGCTCAGGTTTATTTAATAAAAGGTTAAGATTTCTCCTCTTGCTGAAAGATACATTGAGAAGGAAGCTACTCTCCCTTTACAGTAGAAGGAAGGATTATGGCAAAACACAAGGGAGATAAGAAAGGTGGGCCAGTTTAAACAACCTTTATTCAAGCTCCATTGAAGCAAATGAATAAGAGGATTTACCGGCAGGAGATAAAAAGGACTGGGTGGTGATAGTGAGAAAAAATGATTAAATGAATTATTTTCATCAAATAAAAGTCATAAATCTGTAATTATATTAAAAAGGATTTACAGTGCTTTTATAGGAAAATAAGCATTAATTAAAAAGTTAACATGCTATGTATAAGTGAACACTTAATTATTAATTTTTAAGTCTTATGTTTAAACCATTGGTACATACTTGAAAACTCAGTCCATTTATGCTATTAGCCTTACCTATTGAAGAAAAATCCTGGACATTCTGCCATTTTAGCTCAACTGTCAGAAGACTAGCTCAATAATCTGAAGTAATCCTTTTCAGTATATCACTAAGGAGATGATGTCATCTCAATATTCAGACATATTAATAGTCAAAGTCTGGCTATTGGAATAGTTATTTCCTACGTTCAGCCCGTAAGACAAATTTTCACTTCCTAAAGGTGACTTTACTGTTGGTTATTGCTCTTATTAAGATATCTCTGTACTTCCAGAGTCATTTAAAAAGTTTAGTTCAATAATGGGATAGAAATACTACAAGCATTCTGATTCTTAAAGAATTTGTAAGGTAAGATGAGCTGGTAAACATACAACAGGAGTAAAACGTAGAAGCTTTTATGAAGAGATCTTGGCCACACAGTCATAGATGACTAAATCTCCCAGTATTTTGTTTCATGGAATGCTGTAATTCCTGCTATTACAGATCTCCTGAAATTTTACTGTTTGATTGTATGGGTTTTGTTGGTGGTGTTATTGTTTTTGGACATTGGGATGGGGTCTAGATTTGTGATTTCATAGATGTGGGGAATAAGAATCTTGCTAAGGAAATTCCCTTCAATGATGCAGATCAACTCCTTTGAAATTTATAGCCTCAATTGCCTAGGGGTAATAAGAGATACAGGAACTTGCCCATGATCATCATGCTAGTATGGGTGAAAAGCCTGACTTGAGCCTAGATCTTCCTGATTCCTTTTCCCCACAATGCCATTCTTTCTCCTTCTATGAAATATTTCATAATATCGCATTAATATTAGTTTCTAATGTTACCTTTAAAGCAAATGATGGCATTTTATCTCTTAAAATTCCTTGTACATGTCTGGTTTTTTTCCAGAGAATAAAACTTCTAATACTTTAAGTGCTATTGAATATTGTTAGTTGTCACTAATTAGTTGCTCATAATCCTAAAAACTATTGTGCATCAGGGGTCTATGATGATGTGACAGAAATTTAACTCATTTTATGTTATTATTAATCTCATGAGAGTTGTTTATAATGATTGCAATCACCAATATAAAAATGTTACTATTAGATAGTCTAAGCAAATCTAGAATCTGCATCATGGGTTTTGTTTTGTTTGGTAACAATTGGCTAGCTAGATTTACAGCTGTTTGTGAGGTTTTGCCTAGAACACAGTTTTAGACACATGCTGAAGAAGTACTCCTTAAATTGATATGTTCTTCATGTAAATGCCCCTAAATAGGACCTCATTGCCACATTATCACCCATAGAAAGAAAAAAGACAAAAAAAATGTTTAAGCCACATGAGATAAAGTGAAACAGTAGTTAAAAGGCTACATTAAATTCACCAGTTGATCTCCTTGTATCAGTGTGTTTTCATTCCTATGAATAAAATATCAGGTGTTTGCAAATACTTCGCTTGTCTATAAATAGAATTGCAATTTAGCTGGAAAGATTTCTTAAACTAAACAGTGAATGTATTAGTTCAGTGTCAAGGGAAGTAACTCAAATGACAGATAAATATCTTTTCAATGAAAGGCATATTCCATATTTTGTGCTAGAAGAATTTGATTTTGATTCAGAAGAAATGGAAGTCAGGCAGACAAAAAGAATTCTGCAAAGGTTGGCTCCAATAATAACAAGAGTATAAAGTGAATGAAAGACTGAAGGGGTAGTCTTGTCATTAGCTAGAAAAGACTAGGCACTGAAGAGAACAGTTTCCAAAAAAAGAAATCTCTACAAACCAGAAAAAAATAGAGACTAAATGAATCTTCTGAGACCTGATAAAAGACACATTCAGAAACAGGTATACTCAGAAAAGACCCCTTCCTATCAAAAGTTTCAGAATTCCT
This sequence comes from Trichosurus vulpecula, assembly GCF_011100635.1. Taxonomy (NCBI): domain Eukaryota; kingdom Metazoa; phylum Chordata; class Mammalia; order Diprotodontia; family Phalangeridae; genus Trichosurus; species Trichosurus vulpecula. The sequence continues at coordinate 256,590,465 of NC_050574.1, read as the reverse complement.
AAAAAAGGAACACTTTCAAAATAGTAATTCATCTTGGCAATGCAGTTTGCCCTGGAATAATTTGAAATGTCACTTCTCCAAATACCTAGATGGTTTTCCCCAAATTTATTTCCCTTGATGAAGATTTCTAAGAATCATCATAACATGTATGTTTGAGAGGTGAATATTCAAGACATCATTGCAACTGTATTGAGATTTCATTGGAATTTCCTTTTTATACCTCTCTATAAAGAATGTTGGTATGCCACGGGAGACCAGGTACTATGTACTTCTATTTTTTTTCTGTCTTGCATTCCTTGCAACTACTTCAATGGGATTTTTGTGCAATCGAAAGGTTAAGGAATATGTACCAACAATAAGATTTGTGCGAATAAAAGATTTCAGTAGTGTCCAAGTAATTAGTATATAAATGAATTTATTGCTTATGTAAAGCATCAAATGATATACCTATAAGATCAGAGTCCACAATTTACTCAAGGCTGGTTGTGCTGTCCTGGTTTCTGAGAGCAAGATAGGGACCATGACAGCAGGAAGACAGACCACTTTTATTCAACCAAGACAAAGTACCCATCCTGTTGTCTGGTTTATGCTGGCTTCAGGGAGTGATACTGGAAAAGTATGGAGACATGTTTCCCATGCTTAAAGGACTTGCATTCTAATTAGGAACATAGGAGTAACATACAAAGAACAATCAATAAATACTAAAACATTTTATATAACACAGACCTCTTACAAAGGAATATTTAATTCAGAAGGTATAATAGCAAACATTCAACTTTAGTCCCCCAAACCCACAGGAGGCATAGTTTCCCTGCCTCCTTATATTTTAGTCCCTTGGGAGTGGAAGGGGATTAGATTCATTACTTAGCTCAGTTTCCATAGAACACAATCCAAAATTCAAGTTCAAACCCCTTCTTAGGGCTTGATTCCCAGTTACTATTACCTCTCAGGATTTCTAAGCTAGCTGGCTGGCCGTACTATCCCACCTGCAATCTTGGCTCCAAGGTTTTTGTGGCTTGAAATCCAGGGGTTGTGAGTATCACATCTCACACCTGAAACTAATGACAAACAATGTGGAACAGAAACCAATGTTCCTAGGACCATTTTTCTTGGAATAAGGATAAAAGAAGGGGGGCAGAAGAAAGGTTTTTTTTCTTCTTCAACCAGTCTAGTCTATGGCTTTCAAGCTGGACACGGTAGAAAAGAACAAGGCAGTCTCTCCAGTTTTAAAGGCACAGGTAGACAATCAAGGGAGGCTACCCCACCCATGTCATAGGGGATGCAACAAGCTCCATGTTAGGCAAGGCGGGCATACTCAAAAAGGTCTCTCTCAAAGGATCTGTATGTTAGGACCGGACATACCCAAAGAAGTCTTGCATGATAACTTTGGACATATGGGTCAAGAAAGGACCCTAGAATTGGTAAGAAACCAGTTTTACTGGTCTAAGATGGCTGCAGATGTCATCAGGAGTATAAAACTTGTGCAAATGGACACTTATCTAGGAAAAGACCGAGGAAAAGAGACTGTCAACCAGTTGCATAAAGGCTTTCTGACCATGATACGGGCAATGAATGTGATACATCCAGTGAAGGAATCTGTTTAACATTACAATGCAGGAGAATTTTATGCAGGGGCAACTTCTTTCCTGCCCAAAGCTGCTAGAGATTCCTAGGGTACAGATTCAACTCATAGAGCTTCAACATATTGATAGTCACCCTGATATGGTTGCCAACCTAGCTGTAGACAGAGAAGTCTAGAATGATCCTGATGATCAGCCATCAGAGGAGAAGAGAGATCATTCAATAACAGGAGAATTGGTCCTATTAGACCAATCACTGGGCTAAGATGATGTTACAGCTTAATCTGAAGACAGAGCTATGCGTACATCCAGGTGACAACATTAGAGATGACCCACATAAAAAGTGCCTACCATATAATTTCATGTGTTTATTACTATACATGTGAATTACTGCGTATTAGAATATGCTTTGGAGAAGGAAATGGCAAACTGCTCCAGTATCTTTGCCAAGAAAATCCCAAATGGGGTGATGAAGAGTAGCATATGACTGAAAAACAATTTAACAATAAAAAGTATGCTTGGTTTTTATTTTGCTGTTGTGTTCTTTTGACTTTTTTGTGTTATGTTCATGCTGTAGAAATTTCTGTTCACTGTTTGGTGTATATGCTGTTGTTTATAGTTAAGTTGTGTTTTATATAGGCCTATTGATAGTTATTCTTTCAGCTAGCTAGCTTTGCTTTGTTAATTAGCAATAATGCTTATTAACTTTTGTTTGCTGTGTATTATGACTATGCGTGTACTTTCAAAATGTGCACTTGTTATGTCCTATATATAAATTGACGTGTTGTTACTATAGTATCCTCCTGGGTGATGCTCTGTAGAGTCCCATGTCTACTGCAGGTGCTACTAATGTCTTCCAGCCTGGTACCCTTTCTCTCTAAGGAGAACAGAGTATCCATGCTTCAGCCCTCAATTTCCTGCTTCTTCTCCTGGCAGGAAATGAAGTTTTTCTTGTAGAAGGGTGGAGGGAGAAGATTTCTCTTCTTTCTCCCTTTGAGTCACACAAGGATATCTCCCCCCTACCTATGCTACATGTGGGGGAAAGCCCATTCTACACAAAGGCTAAATTTTTAAATGTAGGGTGCTACAGGAGTTCAGAGAAAGCAACAATCAGGGAAAAAAAAACATAGTAAAATCTTAAATTCTGAGATATTGAAGGGGCCTCAGAAAATATCTAGTGTAGCTCATACCATTCCAAGAGTCCAATAATACACATATATCCTTTGCTTGAAGACTTTTAGTGGAGAATCACTACAACTCTATGTAGCTCCTAATTTTTAGGAAGTTATTTGTTAAATAAAACTTAATTCTGGCTCTCTTTAACTTATACCCATAGTTCCTAGTTCTGCTTTGTATGGTCAGAGAGAACAAAACTAATGCTTCTTCCATGTTATTGTTGAGTCATGTCTGACTTTCTGTGGCTTCATTTGGGGGTTTTCTTTTCTTTTTCTCTACTTTTACTGTATTTATTCTCTTTTTTTAATCAAATTTTTTATTTTTAGTTTACAACACTGAGTTCCACAGGTTCTTGAGTTCCAAATTTTCTTCCCCTTCCTCCCCTCGCCCCTGCCCCCTGAGACAGCATGGAATCCAATGTATGTTCTACATATACTTTCTCATTAAACTTATTTACACATAGTCAAGTTGTAAAGAAGAATTATGACCAATGGAATGAATCATGAGAGAGAAGAAACAAAACCAAAAAAGAAGAAGAAAAAAAGAGGGAGAACAAATAGTTCACCTCAATCTGCATTCAGACTCTGTAGTTCTTTCTCTGGATGTAGACAACTTTTTCTATCATGAGTCCTTTGGAGCTGTCTTTGAACCTTGTATGGCTGAGAAGAGCCAAGTCTATCAAAGTTAGTCATCGCAGAAGCAATATGTCTGTGGTTGTGTGCAACGTTCTCCTGGTTCTGCTCCCTGCACTCAGTATCAGATCATGTAGGTCTTTCCAGGTTTTTACATTATTGTTCTTTAAATTCTTACTATTTTTGTCCTGTAGATGTGCTCTTATGTCATCTTTCCCACTATGATTTTCTAACTTGTAAGATGTGTAAGTGCAAATTATATAGTTAACTGGTAAAGTAGATGCAGTATGGGACATGGAGTCAGGAAAACATGATTTTGGTTCAAACCCTAAATCTGATACTGTGTGCCCTAGGCAAGTTCTTTAACCTTTCTCAACCCCAGTTACCTCATCTGTATAATGTTTTTAATAATAGTACCTATCTCAATGGGATGCTATGAAGATCAAAAGAGATAACATATGTAAAACACTTTTCAAACTTTAAAGAAATATATAAATGCTAGTGTTACGGTGTTGTTTCTCCTGTGTTTAGCACTTGCTAAATACTTAATAAATACTTGTTGAAATGAAAAAGCAGGGAATTACAGAATTGTAGTGTAATAGGGCCTTTTAGCATGGGATAAATTTGAACCAGTGACCTAGACATTCAACAATTTTGTATGCTTTTTGGTTCCTATCTCTACATAACACTCTACAAAGAGAAAGCCCTAGGGACTCTGGCTTTTGAACGGATTTGTTATTTATTGTTCTCATCCCAACTTCCAAATCAATTGTTTTTATTTTTCACTTCAAATGACATAGTGCCTTTCTCAATTTCTTTTGTTACGAAATACTTATCAATTATTTTCTACATCTTTTATTGCAATGTTAATTTGTGTTGAGCACTGTGTATGTTTTTGTGGCAGCACACAAATTATCTCAAAATATCCTGAAGTTTCTAGTAGAACAACAGGGAATTGTTTCATCTATTTGCCATTAAGCATTAAAATTGATGCTAAACTGCAGACAGAAGTGAACAGAATTATGGGTATTTGAATACTGTGCCTAGGGACAGCACGTTCAGGTAATTGAGATTTTTTAGTAATGCATGCATGCATACTGATTTTAAAAAGTCTGAAAAGCTTATAAATAATAGAAAATAAATGAAGGTTTGGAAGAAAAAGTTATCTTATGAGTAACAGCCATTTTGTATACAAGTGATATTCTATACTTAGTTGGAAAAGAGAAATTAATACACGTATATAGAGAAAAAACAAATGACAATGTTACTGAATACAAGAAAATAAAAGGCATGACTAGTTTCTACCCTAGGAAACAAATACAGTGTAATGAATATAATGATCTCATATTGTCTAGTAAACTGATTGATCTTGCTCATAAACTCATGTTTATGTATATTATTGTATATCCTGCTTACTTTGAGCATGAAATTGAATTACACCCACAATTGTTTGTGTTCTCAAAATGCAGAGCAAACAGCTAATCGAGTATGAAATTCTCCACATGCAATAGTTAGCAACTGCACTATTAAGCAACCAGAAAGATAGGCTGTTGTTTAAAAGTGTGGCTGTAAGTTTTGGTGAGAAATTCTGGGCCAGATTCTTTATGGAAATCAAAAGCTCCTTGATGTAGCATCTGAACTTGCATTGATGCATGAACACTTATAGGTCTCAGTCTCATTCTCTCTCTCTCTCTTTCTCTCTCTTTCTCTCTCACACACTCACACACACACACACACACACACACCCACACACGCACACACACAGAGCGTATCCCACTGACTGACGTGTAGCAGTAATTTAGTGTGAACCAAGAGCTGACAGAATCAACTATTAGCCTACACATTTTGAGGAGAGGTGTCATGAATTATTTCTTCTTAAAGTGAAAATTATAAGATGACCAGGAACATTTTGGGATTAAAGGGAAAATACCTTGTAGATTGTGCACATCTCGATTGGCCATTGTATTAGGCACCTCTGTTTCCTTCTTTGACTCCTTCTCTTTCTGCTTTCTTCCTTTTGTTCATGCCTTTAGTTATCACACCAAAGATATCTTGGGTTTAATATCCTCCATTTTCCTGCTAGATTGAAACCATCTTTGTAGAAATAGCAACAAAACAATTAAAGTAAAAATATTCAATATAATGAATGCATCTGATAGGGCTTACAATTATCTGTCCACTTAGTTCCCTGCCTCACTGCATTGAAGACTGGTGTATGTTTCATATCTTGTCTCTAGGATTATTATTCATTTTTTATTAGAGTTCAACTTCCTTTTAGTGATCTTTTAATCTTTCAATTCAACTGAGTTCACTTTGCCCAATTCATTAAAAAAAGAAAAACTCTGAATTGCTAACATTGCAATTTCTTACTGCATAATAGCATATCATTATATTTATGTGCCACAACTTTTGCAGTCATTCCCTAATTAATGGATAAGCATTTTTGTAAAAAATATCTTTCTTACAAAAAAGTCCTAGTATGAATATTTTGATATGTATTGTATCTTTATTGATATTTTTGACAGCCTTGTACTATATAACCAATAATAAAATTGTTGGGTCAAAGGGCATGGACAGTTTGGTCCTAGGGTCCTTATCATGGGATTTGTGAATTAAAAATAATAACATTTTGGTATAATTGTTTTCCTTTGTAACCAAATATATATCATTTTTGAGTAGTAAAAACCATTATTTTTAGAAAGGGTCCATATAGTTCACCAGACTGCCAAAGGGTTATATAACCCCCAAAAGGTGAAGAGCCCCTGCTGTAGTCACGTTTCTTGTATAATTGTAAATAAAAATCCAGAATGGTCAGACCTGTCCACAGCACCATCCACATTACATAAATTTGCCTTTCTTTCCATAGTTCCGCATATTAATTATTCTTATTTTTTTTGTATTCCTTGACAAGTTGCAGGATGTGAGATGAAACCTTGGATTTATTTTCTTTTTTGTTTATCTTAGTTATTAATGCTTCAAAGCATGTTTTCCTGTGGTCATTTATAATTTACAATTTTTCTTTTGAAAATAAGATATGTTTCTTGATATCCTTTGGCCTTTTATATGTTGGTGAGTGGCTCTTACTATTATATATTTATGTCAATTTCTAGTTTTTTTTGACTTATTTTATAATTTCTGTCCTCTTTCATATAGTTCATTTCTATAGGTTAAGTGCTGACAAATAATATTCCCATTAATGCATCCAATCATAAAATGTCTCAGCTCTAAATTCTCCTCATTTACTTAATTCTGCATATTTCTTTTTTATTATCTTTCTGTTAGATTTGTCCAGATTTGACAAAGGAATATCAGAATCTCCTATTTCACCAGGCTACAAACATTTATTAATTACTTTGTGTCAGGCATTGTGCTGAGCACTGGGAATAGAAATAAAAAAACAAACACAAAGGAGATTCTCTCTTTTAAGGAGCTCACATTTTAATGGGAACTGAAAAGTGTGTATGTTTGTGCGGTGGAGGGGAGGGGGTGAAGGTGGCAAAGTCAAGGAAGTCAAAAGCAGAGCCAGGAGGAAAATGAAGGATGGCTAGCTTGGATCTCTCCTCAAAATAGAGGCCACCAATGCAAGATGGAGGCCAGAGTGGCAGAAGGATGTTGAGGGATGTTTCAGAGTGAGAATGCATCAGAAGCATAGTAGAGAAGCCTTCTGAGGCATAAGGAGAGGGTTTTTGTGTGTTTTATCTTCTCAACCAGGAAATGGAGAGAGGAGGAGGCAAATCAGCTTCCAGATATTTTTTTTTATTCTGTCATTTCCAATGTAAAAGTCATTTCTTCCTTGTAGCCAAAACAGAAACAGAAGAAAAAGATGCAACTCTCCTTTCTCTGGGTTGTCAATTATTACCATCCCAATCAACACAAGGAAAGATCCTTTTTTGTTCTATGAACCTTCTCATTCTTCCAATATAGTTATGGCAAAGGAAAAAAGCCCTTTTTAAAACTGTCCGCTTCTGTTACTAGCCTCAGTCCCTTATGAGCCTCTTAGCATTCCTGATGCTGTCTTTTACAGATGCTCTTATTTTGATTTTTGGTACCTGGCTTTGCTTCCATTCTCTGGGCATTTTTAAAAATCCAAATTGGTTAGTGAATTTGTTATTCATCCATCCACTTCCCAGCTTTCATCCCAATCGAATTTTCCACAAATTCCAGCTTTTATACCAAATTAAATGCTTTTCCTTTGTATCATCAGAATTTTATTTTGAGCTTCTCCTAACCCTCATTGGGGGTGCATTGTTCATGGTTTCCTTAAACAGAATGAACTTATTTACCTGTATTGATATTGTGAATTTTTATGTGTTTTTTTTGATAAGGATTGTCACTTCTGCTTTCTGGGTTCACTTTTCTGCATAGTAAGTTTTGTCCCACCCTCTCATTTTCAATATATGTGTTTTTTGTGTACAACTGATTGGGCTTCCTTTTATTATTAATTCTGTCACTCTTTTTCTCGTTAGTGGATTATTTTATGTAGTCTCATTTAAAGTTATGACTTCCAGGCTTGCATTTTCATCCATTTATTTTCTTAGCATTACTGATTTTTTGGAAAAAAAATCTTTTCTTCTTTTAAGTCAGTATTTAATCTCCCTGTAATTTATTCTGTTTAAAATACTTTGAAGTTAGTTTATTGCCACAGAATCTTTCTCCTCTTCTCTTTATCAAATTCTTGGATTTCACTCAAATTAGTAATTTTTAAATTATATATTTCTTCCCTTCTTTTGTTCCTTATCATTCTGCACATAGGTAAACAGAGAGTTCAAGATTTTCTTTTTCCTTTTCCCCTCCAACCTCTAAATTTTATTGATTTAATTTTGCTGTATACTTTTCTAAGAACTTTTGCCATTGCTTGGTCCTTTTTTTGTTATTTCTCTTCCCTTATAGTCTATTCTGAATTTTATTTTCTGCTTTTTGAGCTACATCAAATACCAACTTTGGCCTTCTTCTTCCAATCATTTTTATGTTGTTGTCTTTATAAATCTTACCCCATTTTCTTTTTACTTCCCCTGCCGTGCTTATTTCTTAGAAATATTAAGTCATGAGGGGAAAACCTTTTGATTAAAACAATAGTAGGTCCAACTCCACACTGTTACCCTTGTCATGATAATTATATCTTCCCAAATTGTGCCATCTCCTCTCTGACACTATGTACTCCCCCTCCCAGGGGTATGATGGAGCCAGCTCTGGCTCAGAACTGGTTGTTAAATTTTTAGTGTGGCATTTTATACTGTGGAATTCAGTAAAATCTGTAAGTAGGGCTTGATTTATTGTTTTGTTGATTGTCTAGATTTAAGTGATGGAGAAAATGTCAATAATGCAGACTAAACTTAAAAGCATGTTGTAGGTATATTTTTTGAAAAGTTGCTTTGAAGGGATGTTAAATTCATATAAAGCAAGATACTTGAAAACAATTTCATTTCCTTGATTCTTGATAGAAAAGCTTTATTATAAAGGGAAAGCAAAGAAAGGAGGGGGGGGTGGAATTAAGGTATATAAGATTGCAGAGTTCCAGAACACACTTAGTTGTAGGTATAATAGGTTCTTAATAAATAGTCATTGACTTGTTAAGGAGAATTAAGTTGAATTGATAAGAAGTAAATAAGCATATTGTCCTTATCTCACAATATGTTTTTCACATACCCCAAAAGGAGTGGGAAAAAAGATGTCATAAGATACCAAAACACAGCTTGTGTTTGCTCATTCACAGAAAGGTCTCTTCAATACCAAGATATGATGATTAAATGAAGAATTAACATTGCACACAGATTTGTGAAATCTAAGGAAACTACAGAATGGGATATAGACAGAGCCATACGCTAAAGACATCTCTCCCCATGTACAGAGGGAGAATGTCTGGAGCAGCACATGTATTGGTCCTGTGTTTTATTTCTGCACATATGGTGCCCTATTACAAACACAACATGGAGGGTTTTTTTTTTTGTTCTGCTTCTCTGGTTGAAGCAAGATCAACAAGATCAACAGAACATTTTGTCTTCAGACAGGTGGGTACCAATTTTACCTTTAAACATTTGAGGGAACTAGAAGTCTGCCATAAAAGTCAGATACTCCCTTCCCAATGAATTTGAAAACAAAAATCCCAGTTACATAAAATTGACTAGTTGAAAGAAAGAATTATAAAGGGATATGTCAATCTGTTTCCTAATCTTATCATGTATCGTTAAAAATGAATAACAATAGACACTCACATTTATATTCAAAGTGCTTTGCCTAAATTAACTCATTTAATTCTTATGAGTCTGTGAAAAGATGCTATTATGCCATTTTATAGATGAGGAATTAGAGGCTCAGAGGTTATATGACTTGTCCTTCATCACTCAGCTAATAAGTGTCTAGGGAAGTATTCCTACCTAAGTTATCCTGCTAGGATTCTATGCACTCCTGCCACTCAGGTAATCCCCAATTATAAATAATTCATCTAGCATCTGTGTAGACACAATACTTCTATTCTAACCCATGACCACTAGGGCCTCCATTATGGCAATTTTAATGTTAGACAATTTGTAGATGGAGAAATGAATGAAAAAGTAAAACTAGTTAGGAAAACTGATTAGAGGTAAGGGATACTTAGGCAGGGCTTCCCTTCTTGAAAATATCTGCCCATACTAGTCTGCTTAAAGTATTTTGGTGTGCTTTTCTACACTGCCTGAAGTTGCACTTACTGAGGAGCAATTAAATTGACATCCCCCTGCTGCCTCATCTGGATGGAGGATGGAATAGCAATTTTGGAGGCACATTGAGCAATTAGAGATGTCATTTTCCCTCATCACTGGATGAAGGTTTGGGTAGGGAAAAGGCATAGAAAAGCCCTTTGCCTGCCACAATATTTATGTTGTTGTTGTTGTTGTTGTTGTTGTTTAGTCTGACCCCATTTGGGTTTTTTCTAGGGAAAAGTACTGGACTGGTTTGCCATTTCCTTCTCCAGCTCATTTTGCAGATAGGGAAACTGAGGCAAACAGGATTAAATGACTTGCCCAGGGTCACACAACTAGCAAGTATCTGAGACTGGATTTGAACTCAAATATTCCTACTCCCAGCCAGGCAGTCAATCCACTGCACCACTAACCTGCCCCTGAAGTATTTATAGTATAACTTTTTTATGATAGAAAAACACTGGAAACAAATTGAGTATCCCCCAATTTGAGGAATTTCAAAACAAATTATGGCATATGAAAGTCCTGGAATATTTTTTGTTCTCTAAAACTTATGAGTGGAATTCAAAGAAACATGGGAAACCATATAAATGGATATACAGGGAAGTAAGCGTGCATCACAATTTTAGCATAATTGAAATTGTTAATAGCCCAAACTTATTTGGAATGTATCTGTAAAAGCACATGGCTGTTAAGGCAGCAGGGTATGTTACTACTATTAAGGTTGCCCAACATCAGTAACCTTAGGCAAATCACTTAACATGTCTTAGCCTGTGTTTATTTTTAAAATTAGAGAGTTGGACTAGGTTAGAACTTCTTAAATTGTGGGTTTAGACCCCACATGGGGTCATGTAACTGAATGTGGGGTCATGAAAAATGTGGCCATAGTAAAAGGTTTCAGAATATGCAACAACCAAAAATTAATTCAAAATCAAATGTGTACTGAATCTAATATGATTCTTGCAGTGCTTGCCCCATGTTTCATCAACTTTCCTGCAGCCTTTGTTTTGAACACACAACATGCACACTTTGCACTGCACATGCCATCATGCCACACGACACAAACAAAGGCTGCCAGAAACACTTCTGCTCAGATTCAAGACTATTTTATGTCACGAACTACAGTGTTTTTACTGTGCATACAAGCTTTTCTGCTCCTACCGAGACATAATAGTTTAATTACAGAAAATAAAGATTTAATATTTTCCTACCATCATTCTTCAGTATGTAAGTATCAAATCAGCATATCTTTGGATTGTATTGTGTTAGAATGTTTGATTTTAAAAATTGCTGTTATCTCCTTCTTTTACAGAAACATAAGTGTTTAACTGCAGCAAGACAAAAGCCCTTTCATAATGTTTTTCTGCCATCACCACTGTATGTGTATGTAAGTGTAAACAGCAATTTTTAAAATTAAGTACAAAAATGTAATTTCATATACTAGAGGTATTGTTTGTTTGAGAAATTATAAGCAATATTTATCTTTTAGGACAAAAATATTTTTGGTTATGGATAAGTGGCTAAATTTGGACAGAAGACATAAAAATACTGATTACAACATAGCAGAGTCTTCACTTCCAGGTTGTAGTACAACTAAATTGACAATAAAAAGAAATTGATCAAGTCATTTTTGCAATATGGATTTATTTCTAATAAGTATAATGGTATGGAAAAGCCTCTTTGCTTAATTTGTAATAAAGTTTTGGCTGTAGAGAGAATAAAACCAGTCAAACTATAATGACATCTTAATGCCAAGCATACAGCTTACTGCAACAAACCAAAGAAATATTTTGAATGGCTTTTAAAATCTTCAAATAAATAAAAACGATGTCTTGAGAAGTCTGTTAGTCAATGAAAAGTATTTACTTGCATCTTATGCAACTTTTTACTTAATTTGCAAAAATTTAAAAACCCTATGTGATAGATATCATGTTACCTGCTGCTATTAAAATGTCTGAAATAGTCCATTGGAAAAAGTATGGGGATGAAATTCATAACATTCCTCTATTGAATTCCTATAAATTTGGCTCAGTTCTCTGTATATTTTAGATATGAGGCCTTTATCAGAGATGCTGGTTGTAAAGATTTTCTCCCAATTTTCTGCTTCCCTCCTAATATTTGTTGTATTGGCTTTGTTTATACAAAAACTTTCCAATTTAGCATAATCAAAATTATTCATTTTGCATTTTGTAATGCTCTCTATCTCTTGTTGGTTCACGAATTCAAGTCATCCCACATTTCAGAAATGATCAAAGGATATAAATAGGCAGTTTTCAGAGGAAGAAATTAAAGATATCTATAGACATATGAAAAAATGCTCTAAATCACTATTAATTAGAGAAATGCAAATTAAAACGGCTCTTAGATACCAAATCTTTCCTGTCAGATTGGCTAACATGACAAAACAGGAAAATGACAAGTGCTGGAGAGGATGTGGGAAATGGGAACACTGTTATATCGTTGGTGGAGTTATGAACAGATCCAGCCATTCTGGAGAGCAATTTGGAACTATGCCCAAAGACCTATAAAAATGTGCATACCCTTTCACCCAGCAATACCACTTCTAGGACTGTATCCCAAAGATATCAAACAAGTGGGAAAGGGACCTGTATGTACAAAAATATTTATAGCAGCTCTTTTTTGTGGTAGCAAAGAATTGGAAGTCAAGGGGATGCCCATCAGTTGGGGATTGGCTAAATAAGTTATGGTATATGAAGGTAATGGAATACTATTGTGCTATAAGAAATGGGGAAGATACGGATTTCATAATAACCTGCAAAAACCTACATGCTATGATGCTGAGTGAGGGGAGCAGAACCAGGAGAACATTGTACACAACCACAGACATGTTGCCTCTCTGATGACTAACCTTGATAGACTTGGCTCTTCTCAGCAATACAAGGTTCAAAGACAGCTCCAAAGGACTCATGATGGAAAGAGCTATCTACGTCCAAAGAAAGAATTATAGAATCTAAATGCAGATTGAGGCAAGCTATTTGCTCGCTCTCTTTTTTTCCCTTCTTTTTTGGTTTTGTTTCTTCTTTCTCATGATTCATTGCATTGGTCATAATTCTTCTTTACAACTTGACTATTGTGTAAATAAGTTTAAGGTGAAGGTATATGTAGAAGATATATCAGATTCCTTGCCATCTTGGGTGGGAAGGGTGAGGGGAGGGAGGGGAAGAAAATTTGTAACTCAAAAATTTGTGGAACTGAGTGTTGTAAACTAAAAATAAAAAATCTAAATTTTTTTTAAATTCCTCTATTGAGTGATATTGCCTCCAAAAGACTTTCTGAAATTAGTATTGACCAATTCCAGCACTTTATCATGAGGCTGGCTAAAGGGCAGTGCAAAGCTTGCAATTCAGTTAGATGAAACAACTGATATTTCTAACATGGCACAGTTGTTACTTTATGTAAGATGTGTTTATGAAGGAAGGATACATGAGGAATTGTTGTTTTGTCATGCCTTGGAAGGGCACACAGGAGGTGAAGATATATATCTTAAAGTCAATGATATGTTTTTTTCACAAATGAAGGTTTACAGTGGAAAAAATTGCATTGGAATCTGTACAGATGGCAGCAAAAGTTAAAGTTGGTAGCAATGAACATATTTATACTCACTGCATGATCCATTGGGAGGCACTCATAGCCAAAATCATTTTACCAGAGCTAGATGTTGTGTTTTGCAATAGTATCAAAATCATTAAACTCATTAAAAGCCATGCCCTTAACACTTGTTTGTTTTCAAACCTTTGGAAAGACATGGATTCCAATTATGGAACCTAATTACTATATGCAGAGGTAAGGTGGCTTTCAAGAGGGTGAAGTTTAAACAGATTATTGGAATTGAAAGATGAAGTTGTTATATTTTAACTGAGCAGAAATATAATTTTGTTAATTTTTTTTCATAGTGACTTATGCCTTTCAAAACTATATTATTGGTTGGATTTTTTTTTAAAAAAATCAATGATTTTAACATGTAACTTCAAGGAAAAAATGTAATAAGTTTATGTTAAAAGATAAAATTGAAAGTTTTAACAAAAACATTAACACATGGAAGAATAGGGTGGAAAATAGTTCTTTAAAAATGTTTATAGCTACAGATGATTTTTATAATTGAAAATAACCTTCCCAATGATTTAATTGTAAGAGTTATAATTGATCATCTGAAGTGCCTGGAGACAGTTTCAGAAATACTTCCCTTCAAATTTTGATTCTAAAAACCAAGTTAGGTTTATAAACTGTATTCAACTGAAATAAAAAATTTCAGTCATCTGCCATTAAAAGTTCAAGAAGAATTTGCTGAGTTATCAAGAGACACAGATTTAAAACTTGAGTTTCCTAAAAAATCATTAAATGAATTTTGCCTTGTGATTGGGACAGAATTTCCAACAATTTCTGAAATGGCCCTAAACATACTTCTGTCATTTTGTACCAGGTATTTATGCAAAGCGTGGTTTCAGCATTGATGATTATAAACCAAAATATTGATCACCTCTGAAAAACATTGAAAATGCTCTATATCCTGCACTATCAAGTATTCTGCCAAGATTTAATTCTTTATCTAAAAATAAACAAATGTAATTCTCTCATTAATATGCAAATTTCCTTTCATCTTTAATAAATTATAAAATTATAAGTATACCAATGACTTGTTTCAAAATAAATTTATGACTTATTATCAGTAAATGTTTAATTTGTATACCTATTTTATATACTTATATATCCAGGGTTGCATAAAAATTTCTCTGGTGAAAAGGGGTCTGTATCAGTAAGGCGATAATAACAATGTAGATGATAATTGTCAAAATCCCTATGTGGTTCTGTATCACAAAGTATATAAGACTCTCCACATAGAAGGTAGAGGAAGTAAACCATTTATTCAGACACCAGAGGACAATATCCCACCAGCTATTTACCCAATCTATCAGAGCAGTAAAATATTCAATACATAATATCACAACATGGAGCCTTGCCACCCCAAAACTTCTCTGACCCCCTGCTGGGGTCTTCCCAAAAACAAACTTGCAGTACAGTTAAGTCAACCTGTTCAGTTCCAACTATCACAATGGCAGTCGTTAGCAGCCATAATTGCTCTCTCTCTCCTCTCTCTCTCTCTCTCTCTCTCTCTCTCTCTCTCTCAGCATTTCCTGTGACACAACTTCCTTTTTTCCTGTCAGGAAGTTCCTCCCACCACATGTAACTTAGGCTTCCTGTGACGGAAACAGGTCACATGGCCTATTAATGGGTGGGAGAGATCTTCAAATCTACATTGCAACTACGGGGTCACAAGTGGAAAAAATTCAAGAAGCCCTGGACTAGATCACTCAGTTCTAAATCTATAAACCTAAGCAGAAGTAGGGAAAGAATATACACTCCTGATAATGAAATGAAGATGAATGTTAAGTTGATATAATGACCAATCTTGGACCTGGAGACAGGAAGAAGAAATATAACTCCTTCCATTTAGTAGAGATACGCAGGATTACAGAGGAAAAATGTGGAATATATTTTCATTCAATATTTTACTCAGCTTAATTAATATATTTGTTTAAATGGATACCTAGTCATGGAGTCAGGAAGACCTGTGTTTAAATTGTGCCTTGGATACATTCAACTGTGTGAGCATGGCAAAGTCACTTACCCTGTCAGTGTTCCAAGCAACTGTTTAAAGTTGAAAGTTACAAATGAGTTGAATTTTGTCACAGGAAGTTCCTTATACCTGTGAATCACAGATCTAGGACACTGACCTCCAAAAAAGAAAAAAAATGATAAAATTCCATACCCACCCCACATGCACATTAGGAAAAAAAAGAGAAAACACTATTTTAGCTTCTAACATTGAGCAAATGCTTTATCCTTCTACTTAATGTTAGAGCCACGACATGTTATTTAGTTGTTTTCTTAATGGATTTGGTTCCAGGAAGAACCAGACAATTCCCCTGAAATCATCCTTCTTTGGATGATGGATACAGTGTAGTATAATGGAAAGAGTTTCAGCTTAAAAGAAGTGTCTGGGCTCTATTATTGCCTCTACTAATAATTTGTTTTTGATCTTGATCAATCACATCTCTGTCAATTTTCTCACCTATAAAATAAAAAGGTAGAACTAGTAGTTCTCTACAATCCCTACCTGCTCTAAAAACAAACAAAAAAACTCAATGAAAATGGATATTATATCTTATAGCACATGCATAAGCTGTTATCAAACTGCCTACCTTTTTCAGAAGAGAGGAGGGGAAGGAGGAAGGGGGAGAAATTTGGAACTCAAAATCTTATAAAAATGAATGCTAAAAATTTTCTTGATATGTAACTGGGAAAAATAAAATACTGTCAAATAAATTAAACAAAGAAAATAGATATCACATCTTTAAAAAATCATCTATGGATAGGTAAATGATTTCATTCATACTTTGACTCTCTGTTACTCTCCAGAAAGGATCTGGCCAAAACACTGAAGAACTTCCTCTGGTTGGTTTAGTCTTCTGCACTGTGGTAAGGTCAAACTCAAAAAGAAACAGGGGCTGCTAAACCATACATAAGGATTCTCATAAAGACTTAGTTTTAAAATGTAATTTTATCTATGTTTTATTATATTTTTTAAAAAATTTGTTAAGTATTTCCTGATTGCATTTTAATCTGGAGGACTATGTGTTTGAAACATCTGGTATAGTGGATAGAATGCTGGCCTGGTGTCAGAAAGGCCCAAGTTTGAATTGTGCCTCAGATCCTTACTAGCTTTGTGATCCTAGATAAGCTGCTTGATCACCATTTTCGATTTCATCATCTGTAAAATGATAATAATAGCATTTACCTTACAGGGTTGTTCTGATCAAATTATATAAAATATGTAAAGCAAATAGCAAAGTGCTATATAAACATAGATATTATTATCATAAATTATATTACAGAGATCAAGAATCAGTGTGTGGACAGAAAGGATGAAAGAGGTGAGGACCATAGATTGATAGATACCCTGGGTGGTTCTTGGATATTTCATCTGTTAAATCTTACTCTTTGTGCATCACTGTCTCACCTCTTTTTATACTCATGACCATTGTCGATGTTTTTATTCTGTTCCATCCCATATACCCCAGTGCTTATATCTTACTTTGTTGCATTCTACTTAGAACTCATCATTTCTGCTGACATTTGTCTCTTGTAGTTTTGGTTCTGAGTGATGTTCTGTGATTCATAGACATATGGCATCACAACAGGGAAAGGATATGTAGAATTGGTGTTAAAAAATTGAGCTTTTGTGACAATGAGCAATTTGGGAGCAATTAAAAATGCTGTGTAATTTCCCATAATTCAATCCAGCCCAATATCCTCCCTCTCTTTTATTCTCAGTTGATCTCATTGTTCTTCTTCAGTATTTGTCTAAGATGCAAGAAATGATGAACTAACTTTAAGGAGCTTCCTGCTGAATTTTATGTCATAAGTTGGTCAACAGGCATTTTTCATCCACGTTGTTTTTTCATGGTATACATTTAGATCAACTTCTTTTGAATAACTATGCCTTTCCTTGGCATAGTTATTCAATTGTATAATATCCAAATAATTTAATTTTTAAGAAAATAATTGAATTGTCCAATTCATAAAAATATATTTAGAAAATATTAACTATGTTGACTCTATAATGGTCTGGTTTTTTATATGACATCCTTGTTATAATTTCTAAAATGTTGTCTTATTTTGTTTTAGTCTAGGTATATGTTCTACACATTGAACAGATTTTTTAAAAAGCATATATCATTAATTTTATAGATGTTAGATAGATATGATGCTGGCATGTCCAGGTCACACTTGTTGCATGCCAAGAAAGGTATGCTAATTTTTACTTGGCAGTTGTCAGTAATATGCTCAGTCCACAATTGGATGAGACTCACCACGAATGTACAGTACTTGGGAGTCGCTGACTGGAGCATCTGATGGATATCAGAATTTTGTATTTTTTAGTTCTACATACATTATCTAATGATCCATTATAAAATAAGGCTGTAAAAGTATGTTAGTACCAAATTTCTAAGATTCGTTAATAGCATAAACTCTGGACTTACTCTCCATTCTTATTCACTGGCAGGTCAAATGACAGAATGTGACTGTCTTCCTTCAGAATCTATTGGTATGGTATCTGTGAGGGGATGAGAGGTGGTTTTCTAAATCTACAGTTTAAAAGCTCCCACCAATGCCCTTCCCCCCATGATCACAAATTGAGAACAATGTCAACCAAACAAATTAACTTAGAAAGGCATATTTACTAAATTGATATAATAGAAATAGTTAGTACAAAAATATCCTTCCAAAACTTTGCAACTCCCCAACCAGTACATACACAGTGCAGAAAATCATGTACTCAAGCTTAGAGAGAACATATGGTAAAGGAATAACTCACAGTTCCTTGTTTTTGCAAGTAATTTTCTCCTCAGAGTGAGTCTATGATGTTTGCCTTTGGTATGTTGTAGCTTTTATCCTAGAGCCTTGACAATGCCTTTCCTCATTTCAGACTGTTTATTCTTGACTCCCAGTTCAGGTAGTGATGTCCCTGGAATGATGCTAACATGTCAAAGAGAAGAGGTCCCACCTCTCTTCCCTTCAAAGTTTGCAGTCTTCTTCAAGCCAAGGGAAGTGGGCAGACCTAGGCCAGCTCAAAGGAAATTGCCTGTCAAAGGTTTGGCTAAAACCTTATCTCCCAATACTGACACTTGCTCAGATCTCTTGAGTCCACCTAGCTTGATGTTTTATGCAGGTACTAAAAGGCATGACCCAATTTCTTAGCCAATCTAAACAGACTTCTTGTCTGTGCCACTTACAATTCATCCAATTGCTTTCAAGCACTCTTCATGTGTAGTGTAAAGACTCCAATTTATTTGAATCAATTGAGATGTATTCTCACCTCATTAGGATATCAGGTCATAGAATCTTATCACTTAACTTTAAATGGAGTGGGATTATTGATTGACTGACTCAACTACTCCCACAATTACATTTTAATGCCTGGATAAAGCATTTTTAATTTACTTGGTAGGCATTGGAGAGACTCTAAGGGTTTTGAGCAGGTTTTGATCGGCATATTCCATTAGGAAAATAACCTGAATAGCAGTATGAATGATAGATTGGATCTGAAAAAATACTGGAAGTAAAAAGGCCAATTAGTGTTCTAATGAAATAGTTTAGGAAAGAGGTGATAAGTTTGAACTCTTTGTGTTGTTAAAGACTATATTATAGACATCAAGAATTTATACGCAGAGAAGAATGGTGAGAAGAACCCAGTCACAGAGACTGCATAAAGCAAGGGAAAACCATTTGATATAGTGGTCGTTATCTTTGATGCATCTTGTCCCCCAGGGTCTTGATTGCTACTACCCAGTATTCTTACACTTGGCTTCTGATTTCTGGCATCCTGCCTCTTTGGATCAGTTCCCAACTTCTATTGTTCAGACTCTCTGTGCCTATATCTGAGTCAATATATGCTGAGTCATGGATTGCTTATATGAGATGAGAAATAGATATATCCTGGTCCCTACTTCTAAGGGTCCCTATTTCTAGCTTTCTTGGGAATAATTCCAAATTGCTTTACATAGCGGCTAGACTAGCTCACTGCTCCACCAACAGTGCATTAACAGTACCTGCTTTCTCATAGCCCTTCCAATATTTATCATTTTCTGTTTTTGTCAACTTTGCTATTCTGATGGGTATGAAGTAGATCTTCAGAGTTGTTTGAATTTCCATGTCTCTATTAATTTTGAGTATTTGATAAGGTGATTGATAATGTAAATTTCTTCCTCTGGAAACTTATTTATACCTTTTGGCCATTTATTAATGGATGAACAACTGTTATTCTTATGAATTTAAATTAGTTCCCTATATATATATTAGAAATGAGATCTTTATCAGAGAAAATTGATGAAAATGTTTTCCCCATTTGCCTACTTTTCTTCTCATCATATTATTTGACATATAAAGACATGCTAATTAAGTAATCTAGTCAGTTCTTTGTGCTATTTTCTTCTTACAGAATAGTCTATTTCCTTTTTGTTCTCTACCTCTCTCTCCTCTTCCCTGTATCTCTGCTACTATATCTCTCTTTCCTCTTTGTTTCTCTCTCTATCCTTATATTGCTTTGTCATTTCTCACTAGCTAGATATCTTTTCTCCTCTCTTCCATTTTCTTTTTCTCAAAATACTCTTTCCTTTCTTTCAATTGTCATATTTCCAACTCAAATTTTCTCCCACTATTTTCTTTCCACTTTTTTTGCTGTCACATGTAACTTGTTACATTTTTCTCTACACTATTTTATATTAAAGTTTTATATTTCTCTTTAATTTTAAAAACAAATGGATTGAAAGATGCCATCTCTTGGTCTTTCACTGAAATCATTTTTCTGGTGGTTCATAATGATATGAAGCTGATCCTGTGTTCTTACAGACAATGCTAGCAGGATATAAGTTCTGGCAGGTCCTGCTAAGATAGAAAGAGCTTGAGAAATGTCTCAATGATAGATGACCATCCAAGGATAAGGCTGACTAAATTTAGAAAAGCTCATCACCAGAGGATTGGCCATAAGTGATGAAATTTTTATCCACAGTAACTTATGAAGCCATTTGGTCAGGTGTGGACCATTTTGGTTCTACTATGGGAGCAGCAATATCTACATCAATGATATCAGAAATTTTTTCAACCATTACAGTACTAGTGGTGGTGGTAGATTGTAGCATTTTGGGTATAGTTTCAAATTGCTTTTCAGACTGACTGGACTAGTTCATAGCTCCACCAATGAAAGGAGAACTTACAGAAATGAAATTACAAATTCATTATACTATTGGATAACTATTAGAACTATGTTCTGTTATTTTCAATATAAGGTTTTTGAGTTCACGATTACAGTGAGCTACTATAAGAACTTCCCTCTACTAATAAAGATCTTCTTCTTTTACCGTCATAGACAGTTGCCTGGGACAATAAGTGGGTAAAAGACTTCCTCAGGTTCACATAGCCAATATTAGTTGGAGATGGAACTTGAACCCAGGTTTTCCTGATTTTGAAGCTGTTCTATTTATTATGCTGGGCTGCCTCTTTCTATCTCTTGTTATTATTACTTCCCCCTCCCCAAAATGTAATAGACCAAAAATGATGTCCCATTCAGGTGTCCGGATTCAGATCCATGCTTTGCAACACAACGAAGAAAAGAAAAAAAGTCCACTTTATAAAATTTATGTTGTCAGGAAAGAAGCTCCTTTTTTGCCCAGATTTATGATTCTTTGTGTTGTTGCTTACTTGAAGTCTGATTGGCATTAAACACTATCCTAATAGCTAAGCATCCGGCAGCTGTGTCATAAAGATTGGGTTGTTTCCACCCATGTCTATTTATTTCCCTCAGTGACAGCAATAGTCACTTTTTAACTATAATCGTATTTTTTAGAAATATTGTTTCTTTGTCACACAGGGAAAGTTTTCACCTATTTTCTTGTCCTGAACTCTACTCCTCTTAATGCCT
Organism: Trichosurus vulpecula; assembly: GCF_011100635.1. Taxonomy (NCBI): domain Eukaryota; kingdom Metazoa; phylum Chordata; class Mammalia; order Diprotodontia; family Phalangeridae; genus Trichosurus; species Trichosurus vulpecula. The sequence goes on along the minus strand of NC_050574.1, from coordinate 256,568,900 downwards.
ACAATCACATGTCCCATCACAATGACACGCCCCAATCCCTGCAATCTCCAGAAGCAAACAGCAGCTTTGTTTTTCTATTGTAAGGGCACACTATTTGCTATTCCAAGAAAAGACCAGTGTAATGTTCAAGAAAATTAAAATATGTTCTCTGTAACACTGAAAAGATGTTCTGTTGATCTAATTGGTCTTCTCTGAGCTTCTTATATAAGCAACATCACATATTTCAGAAAGCATTTCATTATCTTTGGAGACACAATAATACTAGGGTAATATATCATAGTTTTCTAATAAATCTTAAATTTGCCAGCCCAGCAGAATATCAATAATGTTGCCTTCCAAAACATGGTTAGCAGCACTGTTTAAAATATCTCCTTCACGTGTTTTTTGTAGTTTATCACTATCACATATGACACCTACTGCAAATGATATTCCCATTGAAGACAATAATGAGCTACATCATGTACAGAATCCAAAGGTTCATTGCACAGATGCTTTGTTGTTGCAGTATCAGAGACCCTGAATTGGAACATGATTTGCTTGGGTTTGTCAGTTTCCACTTATGTTTTATAACATAAGCCGAAGGGATGAATCACTTTATACTTGGATATTTGAAAAATGGTTTTCAAGACTTGGAAATTTTTCTATTTTAAGTGGCTATTCTAGTAACTAATAAACAATATAAAACATAAAGTGAGAAATACCCTGAATTTTATAGCACATTAAATTTGACCAGGTACTCCCATATACATTTAAAAATCATAATAGTAATTAATGGGCTGATGAACAAATGCACCCCCCAAAATAGTGGTGTTAGGCATTTCTTAATCAAGGAGGCAGTATGGTATAGTAAAAAAAAAGAACTCTATCTTAATTTAAGTTTGAGGCCTGTGTTCAGATCTAAGATTTGCCATGCTCTATTTGCATGACCTTGGGTAAATCACCTCTTATTTCTTCATTTCTAAAATGAGGAGGTTAAATTAAAACACTTCTATATATTCTCTTTTCTTTGTTATTAATAGTCCTAACAAATAAACATAAACAAGCAATTTGGTAATGCTAGGATATCCTAAATGGAATTTAGCTTTTATAGATGTGGTGAATCTCAAATTAGAAGGCATTACTTTCCAAATAATTCTCATTTATTTTCTGTTGCTCCCTATACCTTTCATATTTCTCTATCACTCTTCCTGATCCCCCTTTATCTAGTCTCATTTTCTGAGTACTTGTTGGGTAGCAGTAAGGAAAGGAAAGTGAACAAGAATGACAAGTAGCCCATAGTTGTGTTTGCGTAGGCATGTGACTGCCACTAACATCCAATTACAGTGTAGTTTGTTTGTTTTTTTCCACATGCCTAATCAAACACAAATGTGGGTTTGAGGATCTTGGGACTTAAAGGCTATGCTAGTAAAAAGATGGATAGGGTTGATCCTACCCACCTAGAAAGCCTTCTGCAATGGATGTAGGGACACATAATTTTCTAAGAAATACTCTAGGTACGTAGAAGCTTATGCCTAAATGATTGGCATATATGTGTGTATGTACACATACATATATATTTATGTATAAGTGTGTGTCTGTATGTTTGGGTTTTTTTTGCTTTTATTTTTGTTTTGTCTAGGCCACCTATTGAAATCATCTGAGGTGTAGAGAGATTGTGATTGACATCGGTAGAGGTAGTGCCCACATTTGTGAAATCACTATTCTTTTGAAATATTAAAGTCAACATTGGTGTATTTATGTTTCAACAATACAGCTAGTAGCTGCTGTGGGGGTGAAAAACCAACATAAGCCCAACAACAAGAACGCTGCCAGCATAGGTTCTTTTCATCTGTTTTACTAAGGAAGGCAACGTTAAGGGGTTAAAAAACTTACTTTAATCCAGCATACAGACATCATTCACTTAGTTCAGGGGAAAAAGCCAGCACCCTGAACTTCAGAGCAAATACAAACAAATTACAAACATCAACAGAGAGGCCTTATTTGTTTCAAACACCAATACATAAGTTACCAGAGTGAGTTTAACAAAGTCCCAGCATCTGGGTTTATGAGCTGGAGGGCTCTTAGCTACAGCTGCCCAGAGTCTCCACATCATCATGCCACCAAGAGTGAGAGCCCTGAGCAAATGGCTCTGTCTTCCCTTTTTTATACAGTTTCAGATGTTTTCAAACTTCATCTGAGTGACCAGAACTTAGGCTCCTATGATTGGCTCTGGAGTTAGCACCTCCCCTTAGTACCCTGGGAGCTTCACACTCACATAGGCTTAGAACCTAGTAATTAGGGGTTCGGAGCAAACTTAGGAGCAAAGATCTAAGGAGGCCTCCCTTAGTTAGCTCCACCTGGGGCCCCACCTTAGTTACCAATTCACACCTACATAGGTTTAGCACCTAATAGGGTTTGGGCCTAGGGCTTAGCACCTAGTAAGACTCAATGAAATACACTGAATTAATCAAAGGAAAGAAAAGCCAAACTCTTCAAGGATTCCCAATATAATTTATCATGACCAGAAACTTTTTTCCTATTGAGATGAAAGTAGATGGTCAGATGAAGACAGTATCTGTGTTTCCAAGGGCCCAGGATTAGAGCTCAGCATAGAGAAAAGATAAGTCTTAAGAGATAGTAAAACAACAAAATGCCATTTCTCACAGGCCTTTCCCCCTTCCTTTTACTATTCTGCTATAAATTTGCTTTAAGTTCTTAAAATAGTTGTAACTTATTTTTTAAAAAAATTTATTTTAATTATAGAATAAAAAAGCATTTCCATAACATAGTACAATAAAAAAGATGATGGTTCATGAAACTGCAAATCTTCTATGCACAACTTACTATTCCTTTCAAATATACAACAAAACTATCATGTAAATTTATTTTTTCTCTCCTCCTCCCACCCTAGAGATGACTACCACTAGACACAAATAGGTATGTGTGTGTATGTATACATACATATATACACATACATGTATAATTAATCTATACATACTTCTATTTATCAGTTCTTTCTCTGGATGCAGATAGGGTCTTTCTTCACACGTCCTTTAGAGTTAATTTGGGTATTTTTAATAGACAAAATAACTTTCGAATGAATCTAATCAAATCCAATAAACATTTGTGAAGTGCCTCCTCTGTGTAGATACTATTCAAAGAACTGGGGATACAATCAATGAAAAAAGAAAGACATTCCTTTGCCATCAGGGAACTAACAATCTAATGGAAAGAGACAACACACAAAAGGGGGCAGGATAGGAGAAGGGTCCTAAAGGGGTACCCGGTGCTGTGGCATGTTGTTCTGTTCAGGAAGAACATAAGATGCAAGTGGAGTGAGCTGACAGTCCAGTTTCTGCTCTCTATTAAAGAAAGTGGGTAGCTAGGTAGCATAATGTACTTCAGACACTAGCTGTATGACTCTGGGCAAGTCACTTAACCCTGTTTGCCTCAGTTTCCTCATTTGTAAAATGAGCTGGAGAAGGAAATGGCAAACCACTCTAGTATCTTTGCCAAGAAAACCCAAATGGTATCATGGAGAGTCAGAAAGGATTAAACAACAACGATAAAGAAAGGCACCGGGAGAAATTTGGTACTCTACCCTCCAGCCTTCAAATCAGAGGGGAGAGGAGGCAGAGGGAGTTAGTGTCGATCAAGGCTTGAATTAACAGCATTTTGATGAAACTACAAGGGATGAGCTTAGCCTAGGAAGGACCTCTTGTTCCATGGAGCTGAAGCCAGGCAGAGAAGCAGATGCAAGGTGGAGAGTGATGAGCTCTTTAAACTGGATCTGCCTCAAACTCCTGTACTCAAAATCGCATGTAAGGTTGAAGTGATAGCAAAAATACAATTAAATTAAGCAGGTACTATGTACCAGGCATGGTGTGGTGTGCTAAGGAAAAAAAAGACAAAAATAAGGCAGGCCTTGCCTTCAAGGAGTTTTCATTTGAATGGATAGGAAATACATGACTAGAAAATGAAGTACAAAATAGGTAAAAATAATTTTCTAGAGGAAAGATACTTTTCTAGTTAGGAGCATGATGTAAAGGTAGAACGAGGATTCCAGAGGGCACTGAGGAAGAAGGATAGGATAGGGTATGATAGTGTAGAAGAGAATCAGACTGATAGATATGTTTATGAATGAGGGGGGAATGATGGCCAAGAAAGTGATTTTTAGTCTAGAGAGTTCATGACATAGAGTCATAGAGATTCTTCCATATATTGGCAAATTCTTCAAAGAAGCAACAGCAATGTAGTTATGTTGCTTTGATTATCAATCCGAGGTAAGAAGGGACTAGGGAATTCATGTGGCAGGGCAGACAAGTCCTTAGTCCTCCCTGGTGGTCAAAGCACTGATCCATAGTGTCCTGGGACCTGACAGAACACTGAACTACTTAAAATGCTCCTTTGCTTTTCTCTTATTGATATTCTAGGCTGTAGAGCTTAATGTTTCCTAAAGTTAGGACAATCAATTGCTTGTTTCTTCTGTTTAGAACTATGTACACATTTACCTCAACTAATAACCTTTGTGTGGGAATGAAAGATTAAACATTCATTTAATTTAGCTTAGTTTCAGTTTGTTTTCAATTAACAATAGAAAATCCTTTCAAGCACAAAAGGTTATTTTATATTTGTTTTGCTTCATTTATCAAACCAAATAAAGCTTTCAGGTTTATGGTCATTAATGCTGTTGAAAAGAAATTGTATTAAATAAATGGGTTGCAGTGACAAAGAAAACAATATAAGAAATAAAACATTAAATTAATTTGCATGATATATTTGCCATCCTTTTATAATCTAAATTTAGCAACAGTGAATGTATTAGATAAAAATCATAGAGAATTAATTTTTAATTGACTTCTTATAATTGTTATGTGCCTTTGCAGCATTCAGTACCTTAATCTAAGACAGTTCTATGGTGATCTGGAGACCTACAAATACCTTGAATTTTCTGTCATCTAGTATTCTTCTTATTTTTGGTCCAAAATAAAGGCAAGCCCTTGAATGGCAACTTTATCCACCCAGTGCAGAAGTTTTATAACTTATAGCCTTAGAAAGATGCCTAGGACACCAAGAGGTAAAGTGATCTGTCTAGGGTCACATTAACAGTTCAAGGCAGGACTCGAAACCTAGGTCTTCCTAACTCCAACACTGGCATTCTACCCATCATTCCAGGTTGTCTCTCTATTGCTATGTGACCTGTGTTTCAGTGTAGAAATATTCTGAAAGCAAGCAGAAAGCATCCGCCTATTTCAGGAGGGATTTTGCTAACAAATTTACTACTCCCTCTTGAACTTGGGTCAGAAGTAACAACATCCTTTGCGGTTCTTTCATAAGGAAGACATAGAGGGGGCAACATGGTTGTTTGGAAAGATCATTGAAGAAGAGTCAGACTACTCAGTTGAGAGGCAATAGCCCTGGATTTGTAGTCCATACATTGTGGCTTATATACCAACCTTGTCACTTATCTATATGACCCTGGGCAAGTGATATCACTTGCAGGTAGTTACCAACTCCACCTTGAATCCTCAAGAATTGTGATTTGGCATACCATTGACCAGAGTTATTCAGCTTTTCAAAGCTGCTTTTTCTTTATAAGCCAGACATTCTGGAAAACAATTTGAAACTATGCCCAAAATACAATAAAACTATGAATATTCTTTGGACACTTTGCCCCTCACCCATTCCAGTGCTGTGGAAACAGAAGTTTTCTTGGACTGTCCTGGCCACAGTTCTACAGAAATGAGACTGCCAGGGCCTGTATTCCCATAGTACCAACACTGAAAAGCTCTGAACTGCTATTGCCAGGTCAGAGCTCTGAGGAATAAAGGGAATATTCTAGACAGGTCATCAGAACAGGACCTAACAATACCACTACTAGATCTGTATCCCAAAAGAGATATAAGAACAAAAAGAAAAAGAACCTATATGTACAAAAATATTTAGAACACCTCTTTTCTGGAGGCACAGAATTAGAAATTGAGGGAATGCTCATCAATTAGGGAATAACTGAACAAATCGTGGTATGGGATTATGATGGAATACTATTGTACTCTGAGAAATGTTGAATAGGATGCTCTCAGAAAAACCTGGAAATACTTGTGTGGTCTGATGCAAAGTGAAATATAGTATACACAAAATAATAGCAATATTGTAAGGTGATCAGCAATGAATGACTTAGCTATTCTCATCGATACGATGATCCAAGACAACTCTGAGGGGTTTATGGTGAAAAATGCAATCAATCCCCAAAGAAAGAACTGATGGTGTCTGAATACAGAATAAAACATCCTTTTTTTAACTAAATTTTTCCTGAGTTTTTTGGTGTGTTTTCTGTCACAACATGAATATTATGGATATGTTTTGCATAACAACACATGTATAACCTATATTGAATTGCTTGCTTTCTTGATGTAGGGTGGAGTGGGGTTAGGAGGGAGGAAAAGAGAGAATTTGGGACTCAAAGTTTTAAAAATGATTGTTAGTTATTTTTACATGTAAATGGGGTAAAATAAAATACTAAATAAAAATTTAAAATAAAAAATGTAAAAAAATGAAAGAGAAGAGCTTATGGGGAGGCATTGAGGAAGAGGGTTGAAAGATTTAAAGGCGGAGTAGAGGAAGGAAGTAGTACTTAGTTTGGAGGTGAGAGGGGATTGCAGTGATGAATGTTTTTATGGGTAATGGCAGATATTGAAGAGTGATAAGGACCTTACATTGGATGAGGTTTGAGATTTGATGCTTTCAAAAGTCTATATGCTATACTTAGAGGGGTGAGTTGGACCACCTGAGGGCAACTTTCACCTGGAGGAGTGAAAGAGCATGGACGTAGGGAGGAAGTTTTAAGACAAATGTAGGGGAGTGGAAAGGTAACCGGGGGAGGGTTTAGATCAGCGATGGGATACATAAAAAGGGACATAGTGGGAGATGAGCCCTATCATGGTGCAGTGTCCTCTTTGATAGATACAATAGGGACATTGTTCTGGAAGTGTGGCACACTGGGGGAAAAAATGAATCCATGGGGCAAGCCCTGTAAAGAACTGGCAAAAACACACGTAGTGGATAGAGCCTAGAATGGATAACTTGAAAGTTTGATTCCTTGAAGAATAAAGAGAAAAGAGAGACAAGTTAATTACAGGTGTTATGAATCAGAGAAAGAGCATCTAGAGTAGATAAAAAGAGAGGATGGATAATGAAGACAGTCAGCAAAATCCATTTCGAAAAAGGGCATCAAAATGAAATTGAAAAAGAAAACTAATTGAACTGACTAGCTAAAATAGAGAAAAGGTGGAGGGAATTTACTTGACTAACTGAAAGGGGAAAAAAAGAGAAGGAAGATAGATATAAATGTATCAGGAGAGAAAAAGGAACCAATAAACAAAACCCTAAAGGGAAAATTGTAATGGACAGGAAGAGACAGGAATAAGAGGAAGATAGCCAGTGTGAGCAGGGCCACCAGTTAAAAAAATGATTACTGTAACTGAAAGAGTATAATACTGTGTGTTCAGAAGAAGAATGGGAAATAATAAATTAAAAAGGACTTATTTTAAAGACAGATGTAGGAAAATATAAACCTAACTTTTAGAATTTTAACAGTGAATGGACTAAAATAATTCAATAAAATTAAAAAGGAGCAACAAGTTTGATAAGGAAAAAAATCTTACAATTTGTTGCTTATGAGAAACACATTTAAAAATTAATATGTACAAACATATACACACACAAAACTGGGTGAATGGGGAAAAAATTATAAATCAAGTGACTCCCCCAAAATCAGGAGTAGCCATCATGCTCTGAGAAAAAGCAAAAGCATAATAAAAAAAGAACAAGAAAGCTCTAATATGATGAAAGGAACCACATTAATAAGCCAACATCAACTAATAAACTTATATCTTCAAATTTCTTTAGTATCTAAATTCATAAAGAAGCTATTATCTGAGCTTCAAGAAGACGTACATAGTAATGCAATAGTGACAAAAGGCTTCACTATCAGGATCTCAGTTTTGGTTATGTCTAACGGAAAGAAAAAAAGGAACTGAACAAAAAAAAGATTTAAGTAAATGTAGAAACTAGAGTTTAAATAAAGACTTATGACACTTTTAAATTGGATGGGAGAATAATAATATTTCTCTGCTCTACATGAAACTTTCACAAAAATTGGTCATGTATTAGGGCACACAGATATTTTTTAAATCATTGTTTATTTAATATTTTTAGTTTTTAGCATCAATTTTCACAAGAGTTTGAATTACAAATTTTCTCCCCATTTATTTCTACCTCACCCCCGCTATAAGATGGCATATATTCTGATTGCCCCTTTCTCCAGTCAGCCCTCCCGTCTGTCACCCCACTCCCCCCCGTCCCCTTTTCCCTTACTTTCTTATAGGGTAAGATAGATGTTTATGCCCCATTGCCTGTATATCTTATTTCCTAGTTGCATGCAAAAACTTTTTTTGAGCATCTTCTTTTAAAATTTTGAGATTCAAATTCTCTCCCCTCTTCCCTCCCCACCTCCTCCCTAAGACGGAAAGCAATTTGACACAGGCCACATGTGTATCATTATGTAAAACCCTTCCACAATACTCATGTTGTGAAAGACTAACTATATTTTGCTACTTCCTACCCTATCCCCCTTTACCCAATTTTCTCCCTTGACCCTGTCCCTTTACAAAATTGTTTGCTTTTGATTACCTCCTCCCCCTATCTGACCTCCCTTCTATTGCACCCCCCCCCCTTTTAACTCCTTCCTCCTTCTTTCCTGTGTGGTAAGTTACCCAATTGAGTGTGTATATTATTCCCTCCTCAGGTCAAATCCAATGAGAGCAAGATTCACTTATTCCCCCTTACCTGCCCCCTCTTCCCTCCCAACAGAACTGATTTTTCTTGCCACTTTTATGTGAGATAAATTACCCCATTCTATCTCTCCCTTTCTCCCATTCTCAAAATACTCCTCTCTCTCATCCCTTAATTTGATTTTTTTTAGATATCACCCCTTCATATTCAAGTCACTCTGTGCACTCTGGCTATATATATATATATATATATATATATATATATATATATATATGTATGTATGTATGTATATGTACATATATGTATATTCCCTTCAGCTACCCTAATACTGAGGTCTCATAAATTATACACATCATCTTTCCATGTAGGAATGTAAACAAAACAGTTCAACTTTAGTAAATCCCTTATGATTTCTCTTTCTTGTTTACCTTGTTTACCTGCTCTTGATTCTTGTGTTTGAAAGTCATATTTTCTATTCAGCTCTGGTCTTTTCACTCAAAAAGCTTGAAAGTCCTCTATTTTATTGAAAATCCATATTTTGCCTTGGAGCATGATACTCAGTTTTGCTGGGTAAGTGATTCTTGGTTTTAATCCTAACTCCATTGACCTCTGGAATATCATATTCCAAGCCCTTTGATTCCTTAATGTAGAATATTCCTAAGAGTTTTCTTTTTGGGATCTTTTTGAGGAGGTGATCTGTGGATTCTTCAATTTCTATTTTGTCCTGTGGCTCTAGAATATCAGGGAAGTTCTCCTTGATAACTTCTTGAAAGACAAAATCTAGGCTCTTTTTTTGATCGTGGCTTCCAGGTAGTCCAATAATTTTTAAATTGTCTCTCCTGGATCTATTCTCCAGGTCAGTGGTTTTTCCAATGAGATAGTTCACATTGTCTTCCACTTTGTCATTCCTTTGTTTCTGTTTTATATCTTGATTTCTCATAAAGTCACTAGCTTCCACTTGCTCCAATCTCATTTTTAAGTTAGTATTTTCTTCAGTGGTCTTTTGGACCTCCTTTTCCATTTGGCTAATTCTGCCTTTCAAGGCATTCTTCTCCTCATTGGCTTTTTTGAGCTCTTTTGCCATTTGAGTTTATTTTTTAAGGTGCTGTTTTCTTCAATGTTTTTTGGGTCTTCTTTAGCAAGTCATTGTCTTGTTTTTCGTGGTTTTCTTGCGTCATTCTCATTTCTCTTCCCAATTTTTCTTCTACTTCTCTAACTTGATTTTCCAAATCCTTTTTGAGCTCTTCCATGGCCTGAGACCAGTTCATGTTTTTCTTGGAGGCTTTTGATGTAGGTTCTTTGACTTTGTTGACTTCTTCTAGCTGTATGTTTTGGCCTTCTTTGTCACCAAAGAAAGATTCCAAAGTCTAAGTCTGAATCTGAGTCCATTTTCACTGCCTGGCCATGTTCTCAGCCAACTACTTCACCCTTGAGTTTTTTGTCAGGGTATGACTTCTTGTAGAGTAGAGAGTGCTACGTTCCAAGCTTGAGGTGATGAGCTGTTGCTTTCAGAGCTATTTCTATACAACCAGCTCTGCCACACCAGCACTCCCTCTCCTCCAAGAACCACCAACCTGGACCTGACTCAGATCTTAAGCAGGCTCTGCACTCCCACTCAGATCTGCCACTTAATTCCTCCCACCAGGTGGGCCTGGGGCCAGAAGCAACTGCAGCTGTAGTTCTGTAGCTGCAGCACCCCTGCTGCCCTGGGTTGGTGGCCGAACCACAAACTCTTTGCACTCTGTCCTCCGCACCTTTTCCCACTAACCTTCTCTGTTGTCTTTGGTGTTTGTGGGTTGAGAAGTCTGGTAACTGCCACAGCTCACTGATTCAGGGCCCTAGGGCCTGTTCTTCCTGGCTCCTGGTCAGGTTGGTCTGGGTGCAGCCCACACTGGCCTCTGCTCTGCTCTGCTCCCAGCTCTGTGTGGCATAGACCTTACCCGGAGACAATCCAGGCTGTCCTGGGCTGGAGCCTTTCTTCCCACTGCTATTTCGTGGGTTCTGCAGCTCTAAACTTTGTTCATAACCATTTTTTATCAGTGTTTGGAGGTTCCTGTGGGAGAGCCCTATGCAAGTCCCTGCTTTCCAGTTGCCATCTTGGCTCTGCCCCCCCCACCCCACAAACAGATATTAAAAACAAATGTATAAAGGCTGAAATAACTAATAAAACATTTACACACCATAACACAATAAAAACAAAAATTGTTTTAGGGTCCACAAACAAAGGACACAGGTTTAAGTGGAGACATAACAATAAAATTTTAAATAATGATTGAGGCAAAGAAAAAATTTTGGAAACAATAACTGTGTAAAAATGATAATGATAAGACCACAAACTAAAATTCCTGAATACAGCTAACATATTCCTCAGAAGGAAAATAATATCTTTAAAAATGAATTAACAAAGTAGAAAAAGAGAAGATTAATTATCTGACTATGCATTTAAAATACAAAACTAGCAAACTTAACATGGGCACAATTGAGATATTAAATATTACAGGAAAAATAGATAAATTACAAACAAGAAACTATAGTAATAACAAATAAAACTAAAAGCTGGCTCTTTGAAAAGACTAATAAAATTGATAAATCCTTCCCTAACTTAATTAAAAAGAAGAAAGCAGAAAAATCAATATAGCAAATGAGAATGCAAAATCATAGCAAAACCAGAAGAAATAAAAAGAATCATCAGGAGATATTGTGCATGGTTATATACTAAAAAGAAAAAAATGTTTTTAATCTTGCCATGGGGCTGAATTCCAAGCTCCAGGGTTCCTCTTCCTTCAGCAGGAATGCCCATGCAGGTAGCTCTCTGCTTTTTCTCTTGCCTCAGCTCATGGGTGCTGCTCCACCTCAAGTTATTCCTGCTCCTGCCTGACAATGGGCTCCAGGTGCTCCTGTCCGAAGTTTCTGTTTCTGGGAAAGCAAAACTCCACATGCAGGTAGCTGCTCCTGTTCCAGGCTCCACAGAATCATAGGTACCACAACTGGGAAAAGGTGAACAAATATCCCAGGCCCTATGCTTTCCTTGTAATTTGCAGATCCTACTGACTATGCCATTTTGTAACAACAGTGTTATTTGCAGCTACTGTGGCTGTGTAAGGCCAACACCACCAACACACAGGAGGGCTGCTAGCACAGATTTTTTGATCCGGTTTTCTAAGGAAAGCAACTTTAAGGTGTTTATACTCTCACTTTAATTAAACATACATATACCATTCACTTAGGTCAAAGGAAAAAGTCAGCACCCTGAACTTCAGAGCAAATACAAACAAATCACAAATGGAGAAAATATAAGCAAAGCAAATAGCACAAATCAACAGACAGGCTTCTAGCTGTCTGACCAAAGCTACACATACATAGTTACCAGAGAGAGGCACCAACATCTGGGTTTTCAAAGCTGAGGGGCTCCTTAATGGCTACCCAGAGTGTCTATACCAACACTCTTCCAATGAGTAAGCCCCAAACAAAATGCTAACCTCAGAGTATATATACACTTCTTCAGGGTCAGAGTGCTTCATGCCTCTTGAGGGTTCCACACCTCTTGTGACCTAACTAGCAAAAAGGTGTGGGCCTTCCTACAAACAAAGGCATGACTCAATTAAAGGCACTTAATTGCCTTAGTACTGAGAAACAGTCTGAAACAGTAAAGCAATAATAACAATGTAGAAGATAATTGTCAAAATGCCTATTTAGTTCTGTATTACAAAGTATTCAGGACTCTCCACACAGATGGTAGTAGAAGTAAACTATTTATTCAGACACCAGAGAACCATATCCCACAAGCCATTTATCCAGTCAGTCCGCTTCATCATAACAGCAAGGAACCCAAAACATTCAATACAGAATATAATAACCTGAAGCCTGGCCATCCCAAACCCTCTCCAGCTCCCTGCTGGAGTCTTCCCCAAAACAAACTCGTAGTACAGCTAAGTCAGCCTATTCAGTTCTAATAATCATGAGGGTGGCCATTAGCAGCCATAACATCTTTCTCTCTCTCAGCATTTCCTGTGACATAACTTCCTTTTCCTGTCAGGAAGTTCCTCCCACTACAAGCTTCCTGTGACATAAGCAGGTCACATGGCCTATCAGTGGGTGGGAAAGATCTTCAAATCTAATTGCTACCACACACTCCAAAATGAAAGACAACAAAAAGTCCCACTTTGCTTGCCATTACACATGACTAGGCCATTTCAAAATAAGAAAGACAATAATACTACCAACATTTACTTATATTTTAAATACTATGCCAGTCAAATTACGAAGGAGATCATTCACAGAATTTGAGAAAAGTATTAACATAATTACTTTTAATTATAATAAATGCACACTGATAAAAGACAGAAAATTTTGATCCCAAAGTATAGGGTTGGCAGATACTTCAATGAAGCTATACTTTTATAGATCCTGTGTAACTTCATTTGGCTACTACCTCTTTTATTTTGAAAAATAAAAGATCTAGAATGTCAAGGGAAATGCTGAAAAGAAGGACTAAAAGGGAATAACACTTCCAGACCTCCCAACTATGTCATAAAGTAGCAGTCATCAAAACCATTTGGAATTGGGTAAAGAATAGAAATATAAAACAATGAAACAGAATAGAGTGATTCAGAAACAACAACTAAAACCCAGAAATCATTAACTCAGTATTTGATAAAGTGGTGATAAAGTGGTTACCTAGAGCAAAACCTATTTGCTTTGATAAAAATTCTTTGGTGAATATAAGTTACCTAGAGCAAAACCTATTTGCTTTGATAAAAATTCTTGAAAATGACCCAATATTTCTTTGGTCTACAAATCTTACTCATCACACATTGGGTTGTGTCATGCCTTTGTTAAAAGGAAATTTTCATTTAAAGTAATTTACCCCAACTTTGAATATACCAGATCATATTTGTTTGTAGGTCATAGATTATAGAATCATAGATCTATAGCAAGATTAACTTATAAACAGTGTATTGCATTGATAACCAGACATTTTCAAGAAGGGCATCAACCAGGGTTGCATAGGATCAGAAGCCAAGGATGGGTCACTGTCTATTACATTTGAGGTACTAGCCAAATGAAGTCACACAGGATCCATAAAAGTATGGCTTTCTTGAAGTATCTGCCAGCCCTATACTTTGGGATCAAAGTTTTGTAAGTCTTTTATCAATGTGTACTTATTATAAGTAAAAGTTCCTTTCTTGGATTAAGTTTTTCTTACTATCCCCTTCAGTGTCACAGATGTTTTTTAAAGTTCAAGAATTTCCCTAATGTAATTTTGCTGAGTTTTTCATCATACCCAGTTCAATTTTAATCCATTCACTTAATGTGAAGAAGGTTACTATTTTGTATTCAGTCGTCTATGAAATGTAATTATTCTGCCTATATGCTCTTTCAATAGCAAAATTGCAAGTTAGTATGATAAACTGTAGTATAATCTTGGAACAGAGGAAATGATGAAAATCAAGTGAAAAATATTTGCATAGAAACATCTCTAGCTTAACTTTTGAAGTTTCAAACAATGAATACAACATCAGTCATGTGTATTTATTTTCTTCCATAACTGATTTATTCAGAGATCTGTGCTTTGAAATAGCATCTGACATATTGCATGTTGAAAGTAATTATTTCCTGGTAAAAAACATGTTATTCAGTTTTGTCATTTGCTGTTGTGTAAAAAAGGAAATGGGTAACATAATAAAATGCAGCACTGTGAAATGTGTTTGTGGTACAACTTTAGAAATGTCTTTTGGGACACTTTTCTAGAAAATGGGTTGTAGTGGTCCACGTTGATTCATTGCTTTTTTAGTGGCAGTAATGTTTCACCTGGATGTTCCCATGATTTAAAAGTAATTTACCTTGAGGATAATAAGGATTTTTATCTATAAAATGGTGTGTGAATTGAACTAAATTAATATCTCTGTTATTAGTTTTTATGTAACACTTGATGCTGTGATCTGATATTTGGTTTTTTGAAAAAAATAACAAATGTTTACTATAAATCATAGTTTTTAGTGAATATTTTAAGAATCCTCAAGTTCCAAACAAAAAAAATCAGCAATAGCAATAAAGTAGAACAAAAAGATGAGGTTTAAAAAGAGATTGGGGATGGGGTTCTTAAAGTTCCATTTGATAGATATTGCCACACTATACAGCCGAAGGAATTTACTTATGGGAAATGATAGGAAATCCTAATTGGCCTTAAAAAATAATAAATTTAGAGTATAGAGATGCCTGCCTTCCCTCATCAGTATTGTAAGATTTTATCCCACTGTGAAGTTATAAACTCTACTCTAAAATTTTTGACTGGTCATCCATTCATAAACTTATTGCTATGGAACTTGCTGTCTCCTGAAATACTATTTTGTCATGTGTCCTTTTGGAATATATGATTGACCATATTCAACAGCATTTATAAATACAACTTTAAGTTTTACAAAATGATTTGCAAATAGTATCTCATTTTATACTAATAACACCCCTGCAAGGTGGTTGCAGTTACATCCATTTAACAGAGAAGGAAACAAGAATTCCGAGTCACCAGGGAGAACCTAGGTAATGGAATGTAGCCTCTACTTGATGTGTCCTAGACTAGATCAAACCTGAATATTCCTACAGACATCTTCTTTCTCAACTCCAGCTAGATAGAAATCTCTGTATAAATATATGTTTCAATAATTAAACTGCTTAGACATTGTCTATATTGTATGTAGCTTTGGCTTTGAAAGTCATTTCCTGAGTATTCCTCTTAATTTTTGTGTCTTTCTTCTTGGTCTTCTTTATTTTTTTTATTTTTTATTTTTTTGCTTTTTGGCAGGGCAATTGGGGTTAAGTGACTTGCCCAAGGTCACACAGCTAGTACATGTGTCAAGTGTCTGAGGCCGGATTTGAACCCAGGTCCTCCTGACTCCAGGGCCGGTGCTCTACTGACTGCGCCACCTAGCTGCCCCCTCTTGGTCTTCTTTAACTACATAAAATCAAAAGTATTAAGAATCATTCACCAAAAGATTATTTAGAATGCAATAATTTCATGGTGTTTTTCTCAATTTAGGAGTAGTTATTCTGAGTTTGATGAAATTCTTTCAAAAAGAAAAATCTCCCATACTTTTTAAAGGAGAAATTCTTTACAAAGCTAAATAATTCAATGCAACCAAAAGCTTAACTCTGAGAATAATAAAAATAGGAGGGGTAACTAATAGTTTATCATGTCAACCAAAATTATGCTGTTGCAATAAAACTTGAGGACCTGAAGGATTTTCCTAATGTAACCTTTTAATCGGGAATTGTTAAAGATTGTTTCAACAGCTTAACAAGTATTAGAAATTTATTAACAATCAGTTACTGGAAAATAGTGTTCGCCTTGAATCACTTTGTATTTTAACACAGACATAATACTCCTAGAACACTGGATATCTCCTTTGCCCCATTACACTCTACCATGTATTATACTTTGTGCAGATAAGCTCTCTCCCGGAGCATGTAAATTACTTTAGGGAAAAGCTAGGTCATTTAAAAAGTTATATATCTTTAGCATCAAAGACAGTGCCCTGCACATATTAGGTGTTTAGTTAATGCTTTTTGCTGTTCTGTATAAGAGTTATAGATAGTGCAGTGGAATAGGGATGCAGGGATTAGAAACAATAATACTGTGTGGGGACAGATTTCTTCCCATAAGTATCTCATGCACTTCCAGCACCTGTTTCCTGTATCCACCCACTATTGTCTAGAAACAATAGCTGTTTTGTGGTTGCCATTCCCCTTATTGCCCCAATTACTACAATATAATTATCTCTTATCTTGGCAGCCCTGTTTACCTCTCCCCTCCCCCACCATAATTCCTGTTCACTCTTTCTCCCCTTCTACTGTGTCATTTATAGTTACTTCTTTATAACACTTTTTTCTTACTTTCTAATAACTTTCACATATCCTTCTACTTACTTCCATTAAATGAGGCTTTGCTTTTCCCTGAGCACCCCATATCTCTATTTGCTCATTTTAATGCTTGTTGAGCACTTTTCTATACTCATCCCCACACCGCATACAGAGAAAAACTCCATATAAACTCTATAGGTAGAGATGATGAACTCCTTGTTCCCTATAGCTACTTTCAGATTCTTCTCTTACAATCATCACTCAATCTCTGCTTTGAGGTTTGCTCCACACAAATCGCACACAATATGTGATACAATCTGTATCACACAATCCTAATCTCTGTCCTTGTCATACACCTACACAGAGCACTCTCTTACAGTGGCTGGCACCTTGTACATGCTTAGTCAATACTTGTTGACTGCCTGCCTGCTAGGAGAATCTATATATCTGTCCTAAGCTTCTATCTGATTGAGGGTTAGAAGATTTTTGTAATTCTTGCTTGATTGCCTTATAGCATCCTAGACTCCAAATACATTTCAAGAGATTATGCAAAAGGAAATCCTCAGAATGTGTGGTTCTGATCCACTGTAACTTTTTACCCATCCCAGGATAAGAAAATCCTGAATCTTACCATGCAAAGTAATCTAAGCAAGTACACAAGCTAGACTAAGATGGCATGAAGACATCATCTTCTACCTGCTAGACGGAATTCCTGCATTTACTATGTGAACAGTAACAAGCCTCTTGGTCTTTGAGATATTCTACATTTAAGTATGTGGTCTTATTTTTGTTGATCTTTGTATCCATGGTATATAACACAGTGCCTTACACAGAGGCAGCTGCTTAATACACATTTGTTGAATAACTTGTTTAAATTTGGATGTTAAAATGAAGCTTATAGTTGAAAAACAATTGTGAAGGTCTAAAAGAAAGATACCAAATGACAGTTTTATTTATCATATGTATTACTGAAGTACCACAGGTAGCATTTTTGGAGCTGCTGAATACAAGAAACCCTGAACTTAGTTGTGGTTTGGTTTTCTAGACAATTTACAGAAGCCCATTTAAAGCATAACACAATGATATTCTGTGGGAAAATGTGTTGCTAATTTTGAAGACCTGGGAAACATGTGTCCCCAGTGTCAGCCACTCTGAGAAAAGAACTCCATGGTACTAAAGAGAAGGGATATTACTCCAATTCTTCTGCCCATCACAATCAGACCAAATACCGGAGTTTCTTAAAAGTTTGTTGGGTAATTTTTGTTCCTCTTTAGGTCTCTTGGAGGGAACCCATTAACACCCTGGGCACAAAATCTCATTCTATATCTCTGACATCCATAAAATTAGGTGTTCAGAAGTCAGGAGATTCTAACAGTTTTCTGCTGTAGCAGTATTTAATTTGACCTGCATTTCCCGATATTCTTGCAAATCCAACATGGCCTGGTTGAAAGCTTTTTCCAATTATTTTCTATTTCCAATTATTTGCTATTTGTTAGAGAAATCAGTAGGATCTCTTTTTTCCCACTAGACTTTTGCTTGTTATGGAATCTAAGCATTTGGTGTGGAATTTTGCAATAATATTTAGCATTGTAAATGCTTTGAGTGATATAAAATGCTCTGTGACTTTGTTCCTCAAAGTTGTTTGTTCACTCCAGGAACACCTATTTCTGAAATGTAAAATAACAAAATAATAACTATTCAAAGTTGTCATTTAAAAAGCAACACTTGCTTCTTTGGGTTTTATGTAGTGGAAAATAATGGAAACCATTTAAAATAAACAACAGTACTTGGTCCCTTAAAAAAACAGATTTTGAAAACCTTTGAAAACTGGAATTGTTTTCAAATGTTTCATTTTGCAATAATGAAGGAGAGTGCCTGTTGGGGATATAGTATTTAATTCATTTGTGGCCTACTCTCCTTGTCCAATGCCTTATCCTGGTGGGAGGGGTTTTGTTCCCCCACTTTCCTTCTGTCGTGGCCTTTTGGAATTCTAGAGTAGCCTAAACAAAACCTGGATTTATTAAAGTATTTTACTCTGCCTGTATAATTTTGGAGAAAAGTGATAAAGAATGGACTTCTGTTGCATGAAGCATCTATTCGCCACTCTTTATGGGAGTGCAGAACTTTATTCAATTCAAGTTAACAAATACTTATTGATTACCTAGAGTGAGCAAACAGTGTAAGATATTGAGGATATAAAACCAAAAATGACTCAGTCCTTGCTCTCTAGAAATTCATTCTACTGGACACTGTATTCAGAATATACATCTCTCTGTCTTCTCATTGCCTTCATGGTTGCAAGCATCATTGCTCCCTTTACTGTCCATGTGTCATCTGTGTATGTGTCTAGCTGTTCTATCTTTTATTTTTACTTTTACTCATTTTGAAATAATTAGTATAATTTAATTTTATCTTGCTCATTTCCAATCAATTTAAGCTGCAAGGGCAACTAGTGGAGAGAGTCCTAATCTGGAGTCAGAAACACCTGTGTTCAAACATGGTCTCAGACATTTACTAGCTGTGTGACCCTGGACAAGTCACTTAACCTCTGTTTGCCTCAGTATCCTCATCTACAAAGTGGGGCTAAAGGTAGCACCTACCTTTCCAGGGTTGATATGAGGATCAAAAGAGATAATGCTTATAACGTGCTTTGCTGAATGCCTGGCACAGAGTAAATATTTTATATATATATATATATATGTTAGCTGTAGCTATAGAAGAAGGAGTGGGATGGGTAGGGAATCCTGTTTTGATAGCAATGCCGCAACAATTAGATAGCCGTGCCTCATTTCTTCCTTGGTTTTCTCACCTCGTTTCCTGTTACAGATGAAATGAAAAGAGGTTCACGGATGTTAAGTGATTTACCTCAGGCCACACAGATAGTAAGCTTTAAGAATGCAATTTGAAGTCAAGTTCCCGTACTCTGGAATCAGGAGTCTTTCCACTGTACCATCTTTCATCTCCCTATGTTTTTTACTCTTATGCCCTTGAGAAAGAATTCTTAAAAATAATATATTCCTTATCAATCTCTCCTGATTCCGTTTATTCTTTTTACTCCACCAATATTTCTTTAATATAGTGTTCTCCCCCTATATAACTCTCTCTTGTCATAAGGGGGAAAAAAGTAAAGCAAAAACAAAAACCAACAGCTACTACAATATATGCAACTTCTGACACATTCAGTGACTTCTTTACAAAAAATAGGGAAACTATTGGCATATTTTCTGCTTACTACCACTTGATTCTTTTATTTATATGAATCCCAAACCTTACTAATTCCAGTATTCAAATATATGCTTACTTATGAGGAGCAGCAATAAAAATAACTCTGTACTGGGAGCCACCCAATGTATATTATTGTACTAGTTCACTAACTAACTTTAATAAATAATATGGGACACCGAGGTCCTTTCTTGAATCAAACTGCTGAGTATTCAACCTCTGCTTCAGAGCACACAACTCCAAAAGGCTGGCCATTTTGTTTGAATGCAAAATGTACATTTGCCAAAAAGACTACTTTATAGGGAACCCACATAGGGCAAGCATTCACACGGCAGTCAGAAGAAGCAATACAAGGACACTTTCAAGGTCTCTCTTAAGAACCTTGTAATTTATTATATGACATGGGAGATGCTGGTACAGGTCTGCTTAGCATGGCTTGCCCACATCAGAGAAGGTGCTGTGTTCTATGAGCAAAGCAGAATTGAATAGCTCAGAAGAAGTGCAAGAAGCACAAATTTAAAGACTCTAGGCCCACATGTTCACAGGAACTCTTTGTGCCCGACCTGTGGTAGAGTATTTTGAGTTCATATTGTTCTGATCAGCCGCATTGGACACAATGAAACTTGACTCTAGCATAATGATGTCATTGTGGTCCTTTTCAAGGAGGAAGGACAACAACCAACCATATCATAAATAAATACATTTTTATTTATTTTAATTTAAAATAAAATACATCTCTGTCTGGGCCTCAGTTTCTTCATCTGTAAAATGTGGAAGTTTGGATGAAATGTCCACTACCATCTTTCTAGTTAAAAAAAAATAGAGAACACTTCATGTCAATTTCTAAACCACATGATCTATGCTTAGGCCATCATCCTCAGAGAACCTTGGACTCCACCCTAAGAATCTCCCTAGGCACTTATATGCCAATGTTGACCTTATCATGACTACTTCTAGTCCTCCACAATATTTCTCAGCCATTTTCAAACCATGACTCCTTTTGAATATTCCCTCTGCATACATGCACATGCGTGTGGACACATTTGTGTACATACACACACACAGAAGCACACACACACATGCACACACGTGTGCACACACACTCTTTCCAGCTCCTCTTTACATTTTTTAACTTTTCCCCATTAGAACGTAAGCTCTATGACAGTATGATACAATTCATTTGTTTGAATTTATATTCTCAGTGCTTAGCAAAGTCTGGTAATTAGTAAGTGCATAATGAATTCTCTGTCTATCTAGGTGGCTGAGTGGACAGAGTGCTGGACTTAGAGTAAGGAAAATCTGAGTTCAGATTTTGCCTTAGACACTTTTGTATGACACTGGACAAATCAGTCTCTATTTGTCTCAATTTCCTCAGTTGTAAAATGGGAATAAGGATAGCACCTATCTCTTGGAGGTGTTGTGAAGATAAAATAAGATATTTGTAAAATGCTTAGCAAAGTGTCTGATGTGTAGTAGCTATGGAAATGTTTACTCTCTCTATGTCTCTCTCTCTGTCATTCTCTGTGTTCGTGTGTGTCTGTCTCTCTGTCTATGTCTGTCTCTCTGTGTCTCTATGTCTGTCTCTCTGTCTCTCTCTCTTTTCTGTCTCTGTTTCTCTCTGTCTCTGTCTCTCTATGTCTGTCTCTCTGTCTCTCTCTGTCTCTCTCTCTCTGCCATCTAGAACCAGTGCAGTTATTGCCTTTCTTCTTAGTTCTTCTGTTTTCTAATGAAACTTTCATATACATTATGTCAGTTTTGTATATCATTCTTACGGTTTTGCTTTTTTTTTGTTTTTGCTTTGCATGAGTTCAGACATGAATCCATGTTACTTAGAGATCTTCCTATCAGTATTTTCTTATGTCATATTCATATTCTGTTGCATTTATATAACCCAATCATTCTATAATCTGTAGACATCCACTTTGTTTCCAATTATTTTGCAACCATAAAACTATTGTTATAAATGTTTTGTAATGTGTGAGTCCTTTCTTTCTGATTTTGACCTCTGAGTGAAATGCCCAATAGTTTGATTACTGAGACAAAGATTATAAACAGTTTTATTTCTCCTCAAATAATTTCAAATTGTTTATTTAAAAAAATTGTTGGACCAATTTCCATCTTTACCAAGTCTACATTAGTTTTTTTTTTTTTAACATGGTTCCTTCATGATTTCCATCATTTATCATCTTTGCCAGTGTTAAGGAGATGAAATAACAGGTCAGAGCTATTTCAATTTATATTTATTTCATTATCAATGATTTTGTTTTGTTTTTTAATTCTTTTAGAAATCTTATCCTTTGACAGTTTGTCTGTTAGACAGAAGGCAGCTAGGTGGAACAGTGGCTAGCATGCTATGCCTGGAATCAGGAAGACTTGAATTCCTTGAATAGTTGAGGGGCATTTCCTTGTATTTCTTCTTTGGAGCCAGATCTCTTCCTTGTAATTCTGCAACATTTACTTTTTTGTGGTTCTTTGTTTTCATCTCTATTGCCATATATATTATATTCCTGTTTCTGCTTAATTCATTCTATACTGGTTAATATAGATGTTTTCATTGTCCCTGTGTTTATATTAATAATTTCTTGCAACACAATATTATTCCATTACATTCATTGGTTTAGTTTCACAAAATAGCTTGTGAACTAATTCACAATTTCATTAATTGATGGGCTATAAATATTTTGATATATATGGTATCTTTCTTCCTAGCCCACTTTGAGGTATAAGCCTAGTAGTAGAATCTCTGAGTCAAAGGATATAGGCATTTTTGTCACTTTAAATGCATGATTCTAAAACATCTGTACTGATTCACAGCTCTGCCAACAATGTACTATTATACCAATCTTTACGAAAATCCTCCTACATTAATTTTTTTATCTTTTGTCATCCTTATCAACATTCAGGGTGTGAGATGAAATGTCAAGGTTGTTTTGATTTGCATTTCCCTTATTATTAATGATTTGGACTATTGGTTTACATGGTTGTTCATTATAGGTTGAAATTATCCTTTTGAGAATTATTTATTCATATCCTTGATTACTTGTCTATTAGGCATAGCTTTAAGTGTGTGTGTACATGCACACATGTATATTCCTTAATGTGTATGCATGCATGTTTTCTTCATATGTATGTATTTAACACATGTCCTATGTACATACAATCATGTGTAGGTTTGTATATATCTGCTGTATGTTTATATATGCATATATGTGATATTAAAGCCTTAATAGAGAAATTTAATATTAACACAAAAATTTCCCTTTCAATTGCTTCTATTTTTATCCTAGGTACATTGATTTTGTGCAGAAGCTTTTCTGTTTCATGTACTCAACAGTATTTTGTCTTTTGTAATTGCCTCAATCTTCCTAGTCCAGAGAAGAATGGGTGAGGAGGCAAAGGAAGAAGATATATTTCTTCCTTTTTTTAACCAATGTGGCATAATTTTGATGAATACTACTTTATAATGTCGTTGTCATTTGAGAATACAAGCACCTTTCCATTCATTCTTGCAATTTTAATTTTTAAAAATACTGTTATTAAAATAAAACTAATATGGTTATTGCAAAACTTATTGAAGCACCTGTCCTTGAACCTGAGCCTGCTATTGCCTTCAACCATTTTAAACTCTTTACCATTATATGCAAAATGATACTATGTCCTTAAAGACTATGCCAGTGTAACAGAAGACACATGCATTCCTAAAAATCACTACAGTACATGAATTGCAAAATAAAAACCACTGATTTTGTGAGAAGAAATGGAGTTAGCAGAACCACATTTTCAACCATACAGGTTTCTTTTATTTTTGCAATGTTTTCTCTGATCATCTACAATTTAAGTTTATCCTGTTGCTCAGGAGATATCACATGATCTCTTGTGTCTTGCAAAGTACTTTATTATTTCAAGCTTATCCTTAATATTCAGAGCTTTCCTTTTGGACATACTTCTTGGAGTCTTTGAACAAGGATGCTTAAACATGTTTTGATATTGAATGAGAGTGTTTTTTAATATAGACAAATTCACAAATGCAAAAAAGTAGCAAAGCACAACCTTGGAGGATAACACACATGATGAAATGAGTGAGTGTGTCTCTGTCTGTCTATGTTTTGTGTATTTGTATGCATCATAATTGAACTAGGTACAGTTTTCTACCTTCACCTAGTGTTTCTTGCAGGCAGAATTGCACATAAGCAAATGTGAAATTCACAAAATGCCCCAAATGTTTTATAAAATGTCAACTGGGTAGGAACATATTTGTGTTTTGAAAACAATCGTGTTAGCATAACTGACATCATTTGCTTGAAGAGTAGCACCTAAGAAAATGCTTTGTACTTAATAAATTCTTGTTGGATACAGTTGGAGGTTAATCATATGTCTGCCACTTGAGGACCTGCCTAGTTATATCTAGATGGGGCAATCCATTATGTTAATGGTTGGGTGGTAAGTATTTTGGCCACAGCAACTTCTAATGACTGACTCAGTAATAAAGGGTCTATATGTTGCCATCACTGGAGGGAACTCCCACAAAGGACACAGAACAAAACAAAATATGGATCTCTGAAATATCATATTGAGGTTAATTGCCAATTTAGTTTGGCAAACATTGGCTGTCCTCTGAACTTACTACTACTCCTTCTTTCATGATATACCAAAAGTTGTTATAAAAACAAACAAAAAACAGCATAGTTTTGATGAAACATGTGATTATTGAATGATTCTCTAATCATTTCAACCTGAACATAACAATGACATAACCATATCTCTTCTCTTCCTTAGGACTTTTCATTGGCATGCTTCCCAGCTTAACATGGCAGTGTTTCTAGAATAACATTAGATCTCATTAATCTAGTGGCCTCCTGGATGCTGTACAAATTCTAGCAATAATTCACATCTCAATTTTCAGGAAAGAAGACTAAGTCAAGGGATGGGATAGCGGGATTAGGCTGATTAATTTCAGTGTTCTTTGGCGACCTTGAGGAACAGTTTTAGGTCAATAAGTTACAAGGCAGAGTTTTCCCACAATTTTCTCTCTGACCTTAAAATAAGTCTCCTGGGTTAAAAAAAATGATGGAACATAACCCTACTATGAAATCCTTGGCCAAATGCTTCAAATCAAACCAACCTTCATAAAATGCCAGTGAAATCTGAGAGGAAACAAATAACAAGATTGTCCTTAATAGTTTGTTAATATCTCGGATTGTTTGGAGTACCAACAAGCAAGGGAAAGGGGGAAATGAGATTTAGATCACAAGAATAAGAGATTCAAAGCTGGAAGGGACCTTAGAAGCAATCAAGTCCAACCCTTCATTTTATAGATGAAGAAACTGTCACAGTAAGGTAGGATTCAAACTTCGGCATTTCTCATATCAAATCCAACTCTCTAACAACCTTGCCACCTAGATTTATCTAGTTTGAGTAATGCAAAAAGGAACAGATTTGTCTTCACATACTAAGCATTTCCTATGAGACAATCAACAGTTTAACTACCAAGGGACCCTGAAAATCCGAAAAATATAGCAAACAAACTTCTATAGTTGAAATGCTTTGACAGGATGGAAGAAGTATTAAATGAAAGCAGAATTTAAATGATTACTGATTTCTTTCTTTTATATTTAAGAAAATCAATTCTTTTTTTTCATTGGTTTATTTTTTATTTTTAGTTTACAACACTCAGTTCCACAAGTTTTTGAGTTCCAAATTTTCTCTCCCTCCTTCTCCTCCCCCCTCCCTCCCAAGATGGCATGTAATCCAATGTAGGTTCTACATATACCTTCACATTGAACTTATTTGCATAATAGTCCAGTTGTAAAGAGGAATTATAACCAATGGAATGAATCATGAGAAAGAAGAAATGAAACCCAAAAAAGAGAGAAAAAAAGAGAGCAAATAGTTTGCCTCAATTTGCATTCTGAATCAATAATTCTTTCTCTGGATGTACATGGCTTTTTCCATCATGAGTCTTTTGGAGCTGTCTTTGAACCTTGCATTGATGACAAGAGCCAAGTCTATCAAAATTTCTCCTTACAGATACCATGTGTCTGTAATCATGTATAATATTTTCCTGGTTCTGCTACCCTCACTCAGCATCAGTTCAGATACGTCTTTCCAAGTTATAATGAAGTCTGTCTTCTCTTCATTTCTTATAGCACAATAGCATTCCATTACATTCATATGCCACATTTTGTTTAGCCATTCCCCAGTTGATGGGCATCTCCTTGATTTCCACTTCTTTGCCACCAAAGAAAGAGCTGCTATAATTTTTTTTGTACATATTGGTCCATTTGCCACTTGTGTGATCTCTTTGGGATACGGCCCCAGAAGTGGTATTGCTGGGTCAATCAAACTATCAAAAATTATTTTACAGACCTGGATAAAATAATAAAAAAAGTTCATCTGGAAGAACAAAAGGTCCAGAATATCAAGAGAATTAATGAAAAGAAATGCTAAGGAAGGTGGCCTAGCTATACCAGTGTAGCAACGATCTGCTAGCAGCTGCTGTAGGTGTGTAAGACCCACCAACAACTAGCACACAGAAAGCTGCCAACACAGGTTCTATGATCTGCCTTACTAAGGAAAGTAACTTTGAGGGGTTAACAATCTCAGTTTAATCAAACATACATTTATCATTCACTTAGTTCAGAGGGAAAAGATCAGGCCCCTGAACTTCAAGGCAAATACAAACAGAAATTACAAACATCAACAGACAGACCTTGTCTGATTCAAATCACAATTCATAGTTACCAGAGAAGAACCAACATCTGGGTTGCAAAGC
Organism: Trichosurus vulpecula; assembly: GCF_011100635.1. Classification (NCBI taxonomy): domain Eukaryota; kingdom Metazoa; phylum Chordata; class Mammalia; order Diprotodontia; family Phalangeridae; genus Trichosurus; species Trichosurus vulpecula. The sequence goes on along the minus strand of NC_050574.1, from coordinate 256,542,277 downwards.
TGGGGGCAGTTACATCTTGCCCAGGGTCTCAACACTCCTTCCATGAATGTGCTCCGAAAGTCAAAAGCCCAGCTCCCCTCAATTATATCCTGTTCAGAGCTCTGAGGGCTCTGACCTCACCCAGGCTGGGTGAGTGAAAGTTCCCAATCCATAGTATCACATCATATACAATTCAATGACTCTATGATTGTCTTAATGCTGAGAAACACTCCAAGGCAAAATCCCACTTTATCTCCCCCATTCAAACAAAGGCCAGAATCCTTAAAGGCACTTAAGAGAAGAAGAGCAAAAAGTCCCACCTTAATTACTATTACAATCAGATATTAAGCTATATTATATAGCAGCAGTCATCAAAACTACTTGGTACTGGCTAAGAAACAGAGTGGTGGATCAGTGGAATAGGTTAGTACACAAGATGCAGTAGTCAATAACTATAGCAATCTACTCTTTGATAAACCCAAAGAATCCAGCTAGTGGGTTAAGAATTCACTATTTCAGAAAAACTGCTGGGAAAACTGGAAAATAGTATGGCAGAAACTGGGCACAGACCAATATCTTATACCATATACCAAAAAAAGTCAAAATGGGCTCATGATTTAGGGAGAAAGGCTGATACTATAAGCAATTTGGGAGATCAGGGAATATTTAACTGTCAGATTTATGGGAAAGGGAAGAATTCATGACCAAACAAGAGATAGAGAGAATTACAAAATGAAAAAGATAATTTTGATTATGTTAAATTGAAAAGTTTTTGTACAAACAAAGCCAATGTAATGAAGATTAGGAAGGAAGCACAAAATTGGGAAAGAATCTTTACAACCAGTGTCTCTGATAAAGGCCTTATATCTAAAATATACAGGGAACTGAGCCAAATTTATAAGAATACAAGTCATTCCCCAATTGAGAAATGGTCAAAGGATATGAACAGGCAGTTTTCAGAGGAACAAATTAAAGATATCTATAGGCATATGAAAAAATGCTCTAAATCCCTATTGATTAGAGAAATGCAAATCAAAACAATTCTTAAGTACTATATCTCTCCTGTCAGATTGGCTAAAATGACAAAACAGGAAAATGATAAATGCTGAAGAGGATGTGGGAAAATTGGAACACTGTTACATTGCTGGTGGAGTTGTGAACTGATCCAGCTATTCTGGAGAGCAATTTGTAACTATGTTCAAAGGGCTATAAAAATGTGCATACCCAAGAAAATCAATTCTTAATGATCAATATTAATAGAAGATAAATATTGCAAAGGAAATGCACTGATAATCTCAGTTTCTCCTTTAAGTAATAGTTCCAATTTCCATCATTAAAATTTTGGTAAGAATTGTTTAAAGTTGAAACAATCAATTTATGCCTTTCTTCTTTCCCTGTTCTCTGTATAGTTTTATGTGGCAGAGTTAAAGAGTATTGAAGTGCTTGAAAACAAGAACAAATTAATTTGGCATTATTCCTTACTCCAGAGGATTCCAATGCTTCTGTAGGAAGCCACAGATTATTGAGAAGAAGGCAAAGTCACAAAGAATCTCTCAATAAGATTATTGGCCTGTGAAAATTAGAGTTTATTGCAATGTTTCTAACTGTTTCACATTATCTTGAGAAAAGATAATTGTTTAACTGAAAGTCAAATTAGAAATAATGGCCTTTTAAAAGGTAATTAAAATATGGGGAGAGAAAACCAAAATTACAATTGACACAAAGATGAATCTTGATTTTTTTCAGAAAAAGAAGTCAATATCACAAATAATAAAACTTCTGCCCATTACCCCTCCTGCTTTATAAGTGGACGAAGCCTTAGGGATTATCTGGTCCAATTCCGTCATTTTATAGATAAGGAAACTGAGACCCAGAGAAGCAATGAAACTTCACAAAGAAATTATTATTTTTTTTAATTGGAAGGGAACCTAGAGATCATCTTGTCTAACCCCTTCATTTTATATACAACGAACTTGAGACCAAGAGAAGTTAATTGACCTCCCTAAGTAACAAAGGACAGATTTAAATCCGGGTCTTTTGATCCTAGAACCAACGGTTTTTCCACTGTACCAAACTGCCTCTGCAGAAAGTATGGGAGTATACATTCAAAAGAAATTAATTTGCAAATCATAAACATAGAATGTTGGATTTCATGGTAGTTTGCTATATCAGGAAGCAGGAAGACCTGAGAAGGGTATCTCTGCCATTTAGTAGCTGTGTGAAAATAGTCAGCTTTTCTTACTCTCAGTTTTCTCTTCTACAAGATGAGAATCACAGTACTTACTTACCAAGGAGTGTTAATGTGAGTCTTAAATGATATAATGTATGAAAAGCACTTTGCACGTTTTTAAATACCACATATTTATCAAATAAAATTATTGTAAGAGGTTCAGAGAAGAACAATAATTTGTTGGCCACTGCATAGATCAAAAAAATGTTAAGTTCATGAAACACCTATATACCCAGCCCTGTTCTAGGCCTATGAAATGGTACAATGTAGATTAATATGACATAATACTTATTGTTAAGTTTAGAACTTATTCATGGAGCCAAGGGTAGCAAATAAGAAACAACTAGAATGTGTGTGGGTTTTTTCCAACCAGCTAGCTTTTTAACATTGGCCAAATCATTTAATCTGCTTGGGAACTTCTCTATAATTAAGAGATTGAACTAGAATCTTAGAATCTTAGATTGTCATAACTGGTAAGCATCTTAGGTATTCTTTAGGTTGATGATGACTCATCTATCAGTCAAATTGAAACTTCTCTGTGCAAGTCTCTGAGATTACAAAGACAAGATTGAAATAGACATTGCCTTTGAGGAGCTTAATTTCTATTGAGAGACAACTTGTGCATAATTAAGTACATGAAAATATAAACAAAGTAAATGCAGGATATATGGGCAGCTGGGATGTGCAATGGATAGAGTGCTGGTCCTGAGGTCAGGAAGACTCATCTTCGTGAGTTCAAATCTAACCTTTGACATTTATTAGCCATGTGACCCTGGGCAAGTCACGTAACCCTTTTTGCTTCAGTTCCTCATCTGTAAATATGAGTTGGAGAAGAAAATGGCAAAATAATCTAGAATCTTTGCCAAGAAAATCCCAAATGGGTTCACAAAGTATTGGACACAATGCAGACAGGTGAACAACGACAACAATAAATAGCAAGATATATGCACATATAAACATATACACATACATATGCATATAATATATACGTATACATATATGTGCATGGATATAAAACATGCACCCACGTGTCTATATGTCCACATAATATATGTATGTAGATACATTTGCCTTTGTGTATACATGTATATACATATACATGTGTATATGTATATACGTATATAAGCTAAGTATGCATGTAAACAGAATAATTGTCAATTAGTTTGTCTAATAAGACAAGCGGAGTTTTGAAGTAGAGATTCTATAAGGTTAAGACGAAGAGGAAGTGGAATTCAGTGCTTATGTATCTATGGCTCTAAATATATGTATATGACAGGATAAAGTTGAATGTCTCATGCATTTTCTTCATCCAAGTCTTTTTTAAGTCATTGAATATAAAAATGACAGAATTATAAACCTTGAGATGATATCTACTCCATCTCTGCCTAACCATGTTTAACCTTAGTCTCATCTTTACATCTCTTACAAGAGAGAGCAAACTCTAAGTTATATCTCCAATTAGGGTGGGATGACTAGCTTAGAACTCCAGCACTGAGATGATGATCCATGTTATCTATCTCTTATTTTATTACTCTAGACAGGTATAATTAATGATTTCATTAAATTGATAAAAATTACCAGTTTCATAAAACTAATATAATAAGATCATTACCATTATATCCCTTCACACTTTTGCAAGATTATATTAAATTAGGTATCTTATCAGAATTATGAATTGAACAGGAAAAAATGTGGAGCAACCTTTTCTGAAACTGTCAAAGATAATTTTGAACTGTGCAGTGATGGTTTTATTGTAAGTATTCATTAATGGTTTTTTGAAATGGGGTAATACAACTTTGGGAAATGACCTCCCTGGCCTCTAAATATATAGAGATCTCAATGTTCCATTCCCCTTCTCTGAGTTGGAAATGTGGCACAATATGTAAAGTTGGAAAAATTAGCATTTGATAGTGAGGCAGGAATTACAATTCATTATACTGAGAAATTTCAGTGTTCCCTTTTGTGGTCTTATGTACCATCCCAATTTGATGACATTCCCAATTTCCTTTTTACCAATTAGAGATTAAAATTAATAGCTCTCATGGTCATAATTGGGAGGATACATTTGTTATCCTGTTCGGGGAATAGAGGCAACATTCTCTAAGACTGACCTTTTCTATTATCTTACAATGGGTGAAGAGAGATTTCAAATTTCCCTGAATAACTTTGCTCTGTTACATTGGTTTCCACATAATCCATGAATCTATGCTGTCTCTGAATGGAAGTTTTATGACCATAAATATTTGTTTGGTTTAATTTGAATATATTAATTTTTTTAAAAAAAATTTCAATGGTATTAATGTTTTCAGGCTGTTTTCAAGATCATAAAGTCTCAGATTTAGAGCTAGAAAGGACTCTAGTGGTCATTAGGTATAATCTGTTCATTTTAGAGATGAGGAAACTGATGAGATAGATTAAGGTACTTGCCCAGGCCACACAAAAAGTAAAGGGCTAAGGCCTGGTTTGAACTTGGTTCACCTCCAGCTCTATTCACTATGACTATATATATGTATATATTTGCATATAATATATGTATACATGTATGTGTGTACATATGTGTGGGTATATATGCATTTGTATCTATAGATTTTGTTTAAAAGGAACCCTAAGTTGAGCATATTCTTCAATGTGGAATCCCCTGGTTAGTTTATGTGTACCAGATACTGTACTAAGTATTCACAATACAAATATAATGAGATAATCTTCCTCTCTGCATCTGCTGCTCTGCCTGGTTTCAACTTTGTCTAACAACATGCCCTGACCACTTTCTTGCCTCCTTTTGAGTGTTGTCTCTCCCCTTCCCCCTCCACTAAATTATAAGCTCCTTGAAGCCGTCGACAGTGTTTCTTTATAGTAATTGTATCCCCAAAGCTTAGTATAGTTCCTAGCATATAGAATGGAATTTAACAAATGTTTACTGGATTGGATTGAATAATCTCAAGGAGCTTCCCTCTTAATAGAGAAGATAAGATGAAACAGAAGGAGAGGAAGAGAGAGAGGCAGAGAGACAAAGATAGAGAAGAGACAGAGACATAGAGACAGATGTAGACAGACACACAGGAAGACAAAGGCTTAAACAGGGAGATAGAGAATAAATACAAAGTTTATTAAAAGTAGTTGTAAGAAAGGACATTACCATTTGGTGGGATCAGAAATAACTGAATGTAGAGAGGGGTGCTTAAGCTTCACATTGAAGGAATAGGAGGATTCTCTGAATTAGGGTATAGGAGGGAAGCATTCCAGGCCTATAGAGTGATAGCTAGAGACACAGAGATGGGAATGCCATGTGTGAAGAACAGAGAGAAGGACATTTGGAAATGAGCTAAGAATGGAAAATAATTTTCACTGAATGTAAAAATAAAATTTGGGGGCTCAGCTTTAAAAGACAAACATAGGAATTTATATTTTATTCTGGAGGCAATAGGGAGCCACCGGAGGTGATTCAGTAGTTGACTGACATGGTCAGATTAATACTCAAAGAAAATTATGTTGGAAACATTGTGTACAGTTGACTAGACTGGAGTGATAAGAGACTAGAAGAAAGGAAACCAATTAGGTGGCTCCTTAAGTGAGAGATGTTGAGTCTTGAAATAGGTGTAAGAGATGTTTTAAGTTAGATGTAGCAACTGAGAATATTTGGAGTGATGGAGAATAAGGATTTGAGGATAATATGGAAGTTATAAACCCTGTAGCCTGGAAGGGTGGTGGTACCTTCCCCAGAAATAGGGATATTTGGAAGAAGAGGGGGTTTGGTGAGCAAGTCATGCTGAGTACCCCCATATAGGATTGTAACGCCAATGCAATACCCACAGCGGCTGCTATGAATAGCCGGTGTATTTATGAATTGCAAAATATAACACACTCTCTCCATGGAAGATGAAACCAAAACATTTTTTTCAACACCAGAAAGACAAGTCCATCACAGCAACAAAGAAATCCATCATATTAACCAAGAAGTCTATACACATTACCAATGCAGGGGGTACCGCCATCCCCAAGCCTTCCCTCTGTCAGGCTTCCCTACAGAACAGACTCCCTTAAGCAAAATCATTCCCTCTCTCACTCACACTGCTGCTCTGCCTGCTCTCTCTCCCAGCTCCAACTCCCTCCAACTTCCTGCTCCACCCATTCAGCAAGCTCCACCCAACACAGGCTCATGTGACTCAGACTCATGTGACTCAAGCAGGTCACATAGGCCTATTAATGGATGGGAAAGATCTTCCCATTTTCATTAACATAACAAGGACATATGTGGGAAAGGGAAAGAAGATAGAAGCAGAGCCATAAGTGATCCTTTCTTGTGCATAATGAAGACAGTTAGTCATAAATGGAGGCTGGGAAGTCCATGTGATCTGGACCTCAAGCTTAAAGGGATATCAATTTTAACAGTTAAACAAATATCACTGTTCTTTGGTTTGTGTGCTTGAATGGCTTAACCAAGCTTAATATCAAGTGATATACTACACAAAAGCTAGATTTTCCTTCAAAAACTAGTGTATTTGTGAAATATGTATACACCTATGTGTGTATTCATGTGTATATGTATTCAGGGATGTGACAGTAAATATTTAACAGCCAGCTCTCAGGGGAGGGGAGTGTATATACCTCACACTTGAAGTTTAATCTGCATTATTACTATTTTCCATCATTTTCTAATCTAGACAATACACAAAACATTAGGTTCAGATTTATAGCACTGAAATTTTTGAGATATAAATGCACACACCTAACATTTAATAATTGACTCAAAGTCAGTATGTTTGCATGTATGTAGATATGTATGTGTGTATATATATATATATGTATATATATATATATATGTATATTTTTTTTACTTTTTTTTCTTTTTCTTTGTTTTTCTTTTTTTTGTTTTTGGTACTCGGAAGCTGGAAGGGGTCCTGCTGTCTCTGAACCAGTAAATAAGTGTGATACCCCAGGGCAATTCTTACTCTTTTTTTTCTCCCCCTCTATCTATCTATCTATCTATCTATCTATCTATCTTTCTTTCTGTCTATCTACCATATTTCCCCATGTATAAGACACACCCTGTTTTTGAAAAATTTGGGCTCTAAAAATTGGGTGCATCTTATACAGTGGTTGTAGATTTTTTTAATTGTATTTCCCACTTTTTCGCACTTCTTGTTTTTGTACTCATTGTTTCGCATTTGTTGCTGGTATATTAGGTTACATTTTGCCACATTCTGCCCAGAAATGGCCCAGAAAAGATTTTTGTACAGTGCTGAATGCAAGTTTAAAGTGATCCAGTTTGCACAAGTGAATGGAAATTGTGCTGCTGAACATAAGTTTGGTCTTTCTCCAAGTGAGAAAACAATCCAAGCTTGGCTACTTGAAGAAGAAACCCTACTGAAAACGCCATGGCAGAAGAAGGCCATAAAAAGCAAGTCAGCAAAATGGCCTGATTTAGAGAAGGAATTGAAGATATGGATTGAAGAGCAAAGGGCAATTAGAATTCCTGTGTCCACAAAGATGGTTCTGCATGAGGCAAGAAGAATTGTTGATGAAAAAGAAGTTACTGATTTTAAAGGAGGACACAATTGGTGCTTCAGGTTCATGAAACGGAATGGACTAAGCATGTGTACACACACTAGACTTGCCCAAAAGATGCCTGAAAGCTATGAGTAGATGAATAAAACTTCAGTTCAATAACTGTATGTAATACATTTTTTTTTCAAATTTCGGGCCCCAAAATTAAGGTGCATCTTATATGTGGGGAAATGCAGTATCTATACACACATATGTGTGTGTGTATGTATACATACATATCTACATAGATATGTATGTGTGTGTATACTTATCTATATGACTGTTGCTTTTCCACAACTGAAATCTTAGCTCATTGAAATCAGAGACTGTTTTGGTTTTGTCTCTGTGTCCACAATCCTAAGCCACCTTACTGGCTTGTGATGTGGTAGGCACCCAGTAAATGCTGATTGAGTTGAACTGAATTGAATTGATCACAGCTGTTAGAGCAATTAGGGGGAAATTCTGCATTCAACAATCGGTCACAGAAGTACTTGAAGGACAAATGAAAAGTTGAACAACCAGAGAAACAGGCCTTTCCCTTCTCCTCAGCTCCCACCCCTTATTCGCAGATACATGTTATCACTAAAACTCTATATAGAGAATAAAGAATGGGCTCAACATTATCTCATTTGATCCTCACAATAGCCCTGTGAGGTAGGTGCTATCATTAGAATCATTTTACAGATAAAGAAATTGCAGTCAATGGAAGTTAAGTGACTTATACAGGGTCACATAGTTAGTGGCAGAAGCGGTATTCAAACTCAGGTCCTCCAAACTCCAAGTCCAACGTACAATGCTGCTACAGAGAAATGGTGGAAAAAGTGATTCTGTGTATTAAAAAGGGCACTTTCTCTCACTTTTTTTTAATTTGGCAGACAAATATAAGCCACCAAAGGAAGGACTCACTTGCTGCTGAAAACAGGATGGACTACTGTTTTTGGTGTACTATGGAAGATATGGATCAGCACTACTTGATGGGTTTTTTTTTGTTTGTTTGTTTTTAGTACTCTTGTGTCATTCAGAACTTTAGTCCTAAGGAATATCTATTCTCTGTAGTCATCTTGAAGAATCTTTTACTGCTGGTCTTTAGTGTAAATTTCAGGTTTCCCAGGTGAGACCTAAGTCACAGTTTCTGGCCTTTTTGTCAACTGCCCCCACCAAAATACACAAAACAAAAAAAAACAAAACATTGAGCAAAGGGAACAATGAGTTAATTTGTTATGACAGTTTTCAAGATGACAACTTGTTAGTTTTCAAAAAGTGACCATTTTCAAATACTCCTTCATGTTGCAACTTAAATGTTCCAAGTTGTTCTATTTTTTTTCATCTTAACTTATAGCAGATAATAGTAAAACCCGTTTTCTTCTGTACTTGCTCTTCTTCCAAATTTCCTCTGTTTGTGTGTATTTCCAGGGCAACAGAATTCTTCTAGTCGTGGGTCCATCAGTCTGTGTTCATCTGAGGGGTGGGGAAAACTCAGGGACCAACTTAAGCTGATTCTTTCTTCAAATGAAGGTGGCTGTGAAAAATGTAAATCTTAGCTCTGAGCGAGACTTTGAAGTAGATGAAGTTAGTCTTCAGTGTGCCTAGCATCCTCATTGTATGCTTCCCCTGGATCTCATCAGGTGGTCATACTCAAACGTAATTGTTCAAAATCAAGTCAACCTTGCTGAAGGTCTGAAACAAGCATTTATGAAGTGTCTACTGCGTGTCCCGTACTTAGCCAAGCATTTTACGAATACCACCTCATTTGGTCCTTACAACAACCCTATGGTGTAGTTGTTATTATGATCCCCATTCTATATCTGAGGAAACTGAAGGATACAGAAGATAAATGTTTTGCCCAGGGACACATAGCTAGTAAATATTTCAGCTTGGAATTGAACACAGGTTTTCCTGATTCAGGTCCAGTGAAGCATCCACTGTACAGCTTAGCTGCCTCTAAGGGATCTGTGCTTGGCTCTATACTGTTTAATATTTTAACAATGACTTGGATAGATGGCATGCTCAACAAATTTGCTAGTGATACAAAGGTAAGTATGATAGCTAATATATTGGATGGTCAGAACCAAAAATACTGTGACAAGATAGAGCCCTGGAATAAATCTGAAAAGTCAGTCAGTCAGAAAGCATTTTATTAATTGCCTGCTATGTGCCATTGTTTGCATTTGTGTATAAAAATAAATCAATTTCCTTATATTTGTTTACCTAAAGAAGACCTGGGGATTTAAGTGGACCAAATGTTCAATACATGTGAGCCACATGATATGGCAGCCAGAGAAAAGCTAAAAGAAGTCTTAGGGGGTGTAACCAGAATGGCCTTTGTTTTCTTTGAATGACTCAGCTTACCTCATTGAGCCTCTGGACACTGTGGCTTGCTCTTCTGGGGCAGGAAGCCCAAAGAGCATTCCAGGAAGCAGACAACTTCCTGTGTGAGGAGTCATGGGGCTGGCTGAGGGGAGGTGTTAACGGCTATGCTAGGGGGAGGGGCCAAGTCAGGAACCAATCGGCCCTGGTCATTCGGGCGGAGCTTGATGATGTCAAAAACCCTATAAGAGGGGAGAGGACAGCTTGAAGATCTTCTTTTCCTTTTCCGGTTGGAGCCAGCGACAGTTACATCGTCAGTTACAGCGACCGTTACATCGTCAGTTACGTCAGTTTCAGTTACAGACACAGACACAGCTGAAGCAGGAGCTGCCAGTAGCAGAGCTGACCTACGGGAGGAAGCTGAACAAAGACTTCAGGCCAGTGGGTAATCTTATTACCATCGAGGGGGAAACATGATTTTGCTTTACGCAATCATGCTTCTCTGTAGCCTCCTGGTTACTCTTGCAAGGCGTACTTATTGGGCCTGGAAGATTTTGATCAACATATCAAAATGGGGCTTCTGGTTCATGGGTTGGTTACTGTGGAGCCTAAATAAATGTTTTGATTCTTCTGCCTTCTACTTTGAGAGTTTCTTATATCCGGCGGTTCCGAACCTTTCAGACATGTTTATGATCCTCTTTGAGATTATAAACTCTGCCCTCCTGATACATTTGGCGTCACGAACAGGATCGCTAGGTATAAGATCTCTATTTAGAAGCAGAACAATTTCAGAGGAAGAGATGAATATCCCAGGATGGGAGGATCCATTTTATTCCTCCCTAGCAAAAGAATTGGCTAAAAAAGCTGGACCCTGTGAAAACTGGGAACCAAGGCTACGGAGAGGAGATCCTAGGGATTTGGAAAAGTGTTTACGAGAAGTTGGGATTCAGTCAGGGGCATCACTATCTAGGCAAAGCTGGATAGTGTTATCAGCCTACCGGCTAGTATACGAAAGATTGAGATTAAGTGAAAGACATGGGGGCACTCCTACCCCACAGGAAGAAGGGAAATCTCAGATAGCAGAAGACCAAACTGACTCAAATGAGAACTTTTCTATTAATGTGGCTAAGAGCAACAGGAGACCAAAAAAGCCCAGAGTGCATTTCAACCCAGCCCAGAAAGAGCCTGACTGCCTGCTTCGTCCTAGCCATGGTGGCAGAGGAAGTGAGTGGGGAGAGAATAAGACAATGTTAGGGGCTGAGGCACAAAACACTACTGGGGTTCAGGATGTGCCTCACACAGAGAATAGGAGATGGTTAAATGATCAGACAAGGGCTCGACCCATACAAAGGAGGAAGACAGAAACCCGAGGTGAAGATTCAGTTACAAGGGAAATTCAGGAAGATTTCTCACCGCAAGAGGTCACAGATATTTTGAGTAGATTCAGCCAAAGAATAGGAGAACCATTGATATCTTGGATGGTAAGACTCAGTGATCAAGGGGCCGGTGGAATATCAGTAGATGGGACAGACTGCATGAGATTCATAGGTATCAGCCATGATCCTCTAGTTCAACAAGCTTTTAGGGAACATCATCAGCAAGGAGATGGTGATAGCGGGACTACTCTGTTGGCATTAGCCGCTGTGGGATGCAATAAGAGATATGCTACTGATTCTATGTGGCCCACTGAGCACAGACCCTGGTATTCACTTAGAGATTGTATCATGAGACTAAAGGAGGAGGTAATGAAGACTGCCATTATGACAGGAACTGCAGACAAATATTACAATGATTCAATGGAACTGCCTCATAGGAATTTAATAATTAGGACAGCTCCCCCTGCTTATAAACAACTAATTTTGAATTTATTACTTGGAGAAGTAGGGAGCCGTCTTACAACAGTGATAAATAAGATTTTACAGTTATATGACTTAGGTGACTGGGGAAGGGATAGATCTCCTCAAGAGAGAAGAGTGAATAACCAGCAAACTTGGCGCCAAAGGAGAGTAACAAGGAAAGAAATGTTTACTGCTTTATTGAGAGCAGGGGTAGGTTTTGAAATGATAGATGGAATTCCAACCAATGAATTATACAGAATGTATAGAGGACTTGATAACACGAGAAATAGGGAAATAAGAACTGCTCCTGCAAGCCCACAAGCCACTCAGAGTGAAGGTGACCTTGTGTGATCAACGGATGAAAACTTGTACATCTGGGGAAAGGCTGGGAGGACAATCTTAGTCTATATCTAGGGTGGGATCCTCTTGGCTTCCTCATTATGTTCCTTTTGAAAAGAAACATTCCCACCTGAGTTTGGCTCTGATGTTGGATCTTTGCATAACTGAAATCTCAACCAAACTTGAGATGATTTTATTTGAAGAATTATAGTCCATACTTGTCTATTCTTTTTGTCCTTTGTTTTGGCTAACCTTGTTGCTAGTTTTGTTTCCTTCAGGCTTAAGCACCCTGCACTTTCCGGTGACTGCCTAAGCATGTAGCATTCTTGGAATTCCTGCCAGCTCGTTAAAGAAATGACCTCTGGAATGGGACTTTTTGGGGGCAGGGCCATCTCTACATCCAATTTCAGCATGAAGAAGCTATGGAAAATGAGACCTTCACCCCTCACCCCAAGATTTTGAGCCCCAATCGTTCAAGGGGGGTGGAAATGATGATAGTGTTCTGTTTACTATTTTGTGTTATCCTTGCTGTGTTGTTTTATTGTTATGATATTATTGATCCTATGTAATGGATACAAGGATTTAGGGGTGGACATTTGAATTATTAATAATTATTTTGGGGATGATTGATTGAAGAGATTATTTTGCTGGGATCTAGGGGTGGATTGCATTTGAATCGTTAACCAATGTTTGGGAATGTCACTGAATGATATGTTTTGCTTTATAATGAATGATATGTTTTAGTTTCCTTTGTAATTGGATCACAATGTATGTTCTAGGATACATGGCTGATTAGATTATGTATCCTATAACAAGGGGTGGAGTGTAACCAGAATGGCCTTTGTTTTCTTTGAATGACTCAGCTTACCTCATTGAGCCTCTGGACACTGTGGCTTGCTCTTCCGGGGCAGGAAGCCCAAAGAGCATTCCAGGAAGCAGACAACTTCCTGTGTGAGGAGTCATGGGGCTGGCTGAGGGGAGGTGTTAACGGCTATGCTAGGGGGAGGGGCCAAGTCAGGAACCAATCAGCCCTGGTCATTCGGGCGGAGCTTGATGATGTCAAAAACCCTATAAGAGGGGAGAGGACAGCTTGAAGATCTTCTTTTCCTTTTCCGGTTGGAGCCAGCGACAGTTACATCGTCAGTTACGTCAGTTTCAGTTACAGACACAGACACAGCTGAAGCAGGAGCTGCCAGTAGCAGAGCTGACCTACGGGAGGAAGCTGAACAAAGACTTCAGGCCAGTGGGTAATCTTATTACCATCGAGGGGGAAACATGATTTTGCTTTACGCAATCATGCTTCTCTGTAGCCTCCTGGTTACTCTTGCAAGGCGTACTTATTGGGCCTGGAAGATTTTGATCAACATATCAAAATGGGGCTTCTGGTTCATGGGTTGGTTACTGTGGAGCCTAAATAAATGTTTTGATTCTTCTGCCTTCTACTTTGAGAGTTTCTTATATCCGGCGGTTCCGAACCTTTCAGACATGTTTATGATCCTCTTTGAGATTATAAACTCTGCCCTCCTGATACAGGGGGCATAAAGATTAAATTTATTCTGCTTGGTTCCCAATGAAAAAGTCATTCTATTTTGAAGAGAAATTAAGGCTTGAGATAAAGGAAAACAATACAAAACAACACCATGATAACAATATAAACCACAACTAAAACATTCTTAACTTTTACAGATACCAAAAAGGGCTTTCTCAGAATATGGTGACGTCTACAATTGGAGGCTGGATGACTTCTTGTTGGTATAGTAGAGAGATGATTCCTTTTGGTTATGGTTTGGGCTAGTTAACCTGTCAAGTCTCTTCCAGTCATCATGTTCTGTGATCTGCCCATGTTCACATGGCAAGTATGAGTTAGAGGCTAGTTTTTCCCTGACTTCAAGACCTAGAGTCCTTTTACTATATTGTCTAACACATAAATGACAAATACCACCTTAAAGTGTTAACCATTAATAAGTATATTTGCATTTTTATTAGAAATCAAAGCCATAAGATATAAGAAATTTAAAATTATAGGTATCAATCAGCAGATGGCTATCAGGTATATAGGGGATTGGGGATGAGAGCTAACCTTCTGAGTCCTTCCAAAATCATATCATCCATGTGTTTGGAAATGAAGTATATGCATGTGTACACATATGTGAATGTGTGTGTTGGGGATTAGGCATTATGCAAAGAATCGTGTGGGACATAAAGATTGGAGGACATAGGAACACAAAATTTTGCCTACTTCAGTTTTTCCTAAGTGTGCTCTTATTGCCTTTTGACAAAGCACAATTTGAACCATAAAGCAAAATGCATATCAGTTTTCTAATTTGGAGTGCCTTTCTAATATCTATTTCATATTTTGTTATTTATTTTCAAGAATCAGGGGTCAGGCCATACCTTGTGCTCCAGCCACATAGTTTTATAGAATTGTTGATCGTGGACCTAAAAGTGGAAGGAGCTTCAGAAGCCCTCTATGCCAACTCCTTCATTTTATAGATGATGGGACTGAGGCCCTGGAGTGATTGCCTTTTCCAAAAACATACGTGTTAAGTTATCAAAAGCAGTACAGTGTGAGGCAGTATTAGAGCAAGAGCTGAGACATCTCAAGGTGACACTGCCTGCCCTAATGTTTCTCAAATAAGCATACTCCATAAAGTTTCTTGGGTTTCTAAAACATGATAATCTGCAGGTACATTTACAGTTGATTGTCATCATTTTCTCTTCATTTGATAATCAAAAAATCTATTAAACAATAATAGCCCTTTTCAAGCAGGAGGTGCTTATGAAACCAATTTTTCATTTCAAGAACCTTTTTTATCTTTTCTTTAATAAAAAATGCTCACGCATGAGAAGATTTATTCAGAAACGACTCCTGAGAGGCATGCCTTCTAATTCACAATAGACCTATACACAATGTGTCCAGAAATTCTAAAATCTTAGTGTGAGGCACTGGAATATTTAAAGCTACATAAAGAAATATTATCAAACTTTGCAAAGCTGTTGGCAACTGCCAATATTTTTCACGTGCATTGAAGTCTGAGGAAAAAAAACAACAATAACACCAACAACACATAATTAGCACCTCCTAGTTTAAGGAGTAAGCTGGGTTCTCTGTTGACATTATGCCAGGAAATCGATAAACATAGCAACATTCTGAAATTTAATTTTCATAAAACAAGTTGTGGGTGTTAATTTTGAACAGGCTTGTGTTAGCATTAATCTATGGGTGCAGCTGTGCAGCATAGGCCCAGTGAAATTCCAAACCCTGACTCTAGCAATTCTTGGTTGAAGTTGTTGTTTTAAAAGGTTTTCAAATTACTATGAGCAGATGCACTTGTTTCAGAGTGGGTTGCTTTGCTAAATTAACTTATTTTAACAACTCAAACACACTAACACCATACCTACTGCAGTCTTTAAATCTAAGCCCAATATTTCTTACCAGTAAAATGCATAATGTGGGAGGATTAACAGGGATCATGATTCACTGCTACCTTTATGAGTAGAGTTCCTTTTCAGAGGAATGTTAATGGATTGTATCAATGAGGCCTATCCTGCAGGATTTCTGCTTTATTGCTTTGCTTCTCAAACATTAGATGTAGACCTTTTCTTAACTCTGTTCCCTGCCTCCACCCCGCCCCCCACTCTAGTTAGCTATGTAGATGATGAACTTATGTACTGATGGAAATGAGGAAGAGGAGAAGGGAAAAAAAAGGTGTTGATAACAACAATTGCCCTAAGGAAGCAGTGGCAACAGAATGATGTGAATGCCTGGTGCTCTCTAGATAAGCTTGATGAGTTTTTCCTTAGTTTATGTTCACAGAATAAACAACTGTCTCCTAATAAACTATACCTATGGTGATGAGTGTGAGAGATTGTTTTTCTTCTCCTCACATGTAAGGAATAAAAATTGGGCCCTCCTTGCATCTACTCTCACAGACAACAGCCAGTTTTGCCTAGTCTGGAGTCGGATTCATTGGCAGCAACTTCCCTTGACAATCTGACTGTGATCAAATCAGATTAATTACCTAGGGTCCCCCTTTGGTCAGCCAAATATATATATATATATATGTGTGTGTGTGTGTGTGTGTGTGTGTGTGTGTGTGTGTGTGTATACATATATCTAGATATCTAGATAGATAGATAGATAGATAGATAGATAGATAGATAGACGATCCTGTTTTGGTTATTTTCTTGAGATGCTGACAAAACTCTTACTCCAGGATCATAATTTCAGCTCTCTTTTTCCATCCTATGGAAACATCGTTTTCACATAGGTCTCTATGAAAAGAAAAATTCTCAAGTAAAGAAAAACTCAGCTAGCTTTGAGGTACTTTTAAATTGACTAAACTGTGGGAGTTTAAAAAAAAAGCAACTTCTAATGAGAGAGGTTTGGGGCCACAACATTAGGATAGCAGTCCTAACTAGTCCTTAGAATTATCCATTCTCGATTGATATGATGTGCCTATCATGTACTCGAATGGTACAGCAAACTGAATGTGATTAATAATTGCTTGTTGATGAGTTGACTCATTGAACTAGACCTGGAGCATAAGGTGTTCTTATATAACTAAGGAGGCCCTGAACCGTGCCCATTGTCTCTAATGATTAGAGAAGGAACTACCAGTTGACACCTAGTCCTGAGATAAAGTGCATTGTAGTCTGCATACTTAACCATTTTTTTCTAATTATCATTATTCTCACAAAAATTATCATTATTCTCTGCCACCAGAGAAAAAGGGAAGATGAATTTTTGGAAATAGCATACATCACAAGACCTATCATTATCAGGAATTCAATGGAAACGAACAATTTAGAAGGTTATCCAGTGTTCAGAAATGGTTTTTAGTGTCAGTAGTAAAATTGCATGGTGATTGTCATTTAGCACCCACGTTGATTCTGCCATCCAAAAGATCTCACTTTCACTGTGGACTAAACTATGAGCTATATTGAGCTTTTATTTATTTCTTATGCTCCATTATGCGACTAATGCAGCATGACCTCATTGTTATGAAAGGTCAGAAGATTCCACTTCGTAATTTAATAGTTTAGATTAATTTTAAACTTCTTTGTGTATTCTTTGTTCATGTATTTTTAAATGCCATTGTTTTACCCTTTGCAAAAATTAGTTCATCCTATTGTTAGTTGATTTGGATTAGATTATGATGATTATGTGATGTGTTGCATATGAACAAAATATAGAACAGAAAATGCTGGTCACACTTACTAAATGTTTAATCAGTACACAACAGGTAATCTACTGAATCCTGTGCCCTATGCTTCAGCTACAAACTAATTGGACAGTTGTTAATATTGATGTAGTTGTATGATAGTTAATCAGTTAGATTGAATTCTTATGTTTTAGTAGGCTTACTAAATTAGAGGACCAAATTGGTGTTGAAAATTATTATTGATTTGGGAATGCTGATGAAACAACAGCATACCAACAAAAGGGATGTTTATCAGTAGGCTGCTTACTGGAGTGCTCATTAAAAGACAATCTGAGCCCATAATAATGGTAATGCATAGCAGATCTGAATAATGAATCAGTCCCAGGTGGACATTTTGAAGCTATGGGAAGTATTGGAAAAGTGTCCTCAGAGAAGTGTTAGTAGGACTTTTCTCAAGATGGCATTGCTTTTACTTGAAAGGGATCATAACATTCTCTGTGGATAGCAGGCCTGACTACTACAACAGTATATTGAATGAACTATCGATCTCAGATACAAACTGTCTACCTATGATTAAAACAATCTCTATTGTAGTTCTAAATATGTTATTATATGAAGATTAGTTACATCTCGGATTAGCAAAACTATGCCACCAAAGTCTGTAATTCAAAGAATAGCTAGGAAAAGATCACCACCATAAAAGTATTTCTACCTTCCCTGCTCACAGGTATTTGTTTTAGTTCTTCAAGAAAATACTCAACTGTTCTTTGATGACTTTTTTTAATGAAACTAACTTATTTCATCTGTGAAAGGAATATGTACATACATATATGTGTACATATACATCTATCTATCTATCTATCTATCTATCTATCTATCTATCTATCTATCTATCTTTGGAAGATCACAGTAAACTAAGAAGAGAAATTTTAGGAAAAAGAATATTTCTAAGATAGGAATTATTTTAATAGAATTATTCTATCCATCATGGCAGGAGTAAATCATTGAGGAAGAGGAAGAGAAAGAGGAAGAGTATAATCTTAATAATGTCTTAAAATTTACCAATTTCCACATTTATTTTGTATCTCAGTGGTTCTTTTATTTATACAACATGGTTTCTCAGTCCTATAGACTAGTAAAATTATTCTCAAAAGAAATCATTCAAATTTCCTGAAGTCAACGTTTACTGAGCCCTTGCCAATGAAAATCATTCCTTGACAATTTCTGGACTAGGTCTTAATGAATCTGATTCTCATTTTGGATCACTAATATCATTGTGTAGCTTATCATTAATAATAATAATAATGATAATAATAATAATAATAATAATAATAATAATAATAATAATAATGAAACACCCTGGTGGAGTAGAAATTTTTAGAATCTTTGAGGGAAGTGACCACACCACCTTAAAACTAATGATAACAAAGAAGAAAAAAGTTGGGCATAATCTCCCGTGTATCCTACATTCTGGAGAACAGATTTCAAAGAGTTTATAGATAGGAAGGATAGATATTATATCTCTATCTATCTATCTATCTGTCTGTCTTTCTATCTGTCTTATCTGTCTGTCTCTATCTATCTATCTATCTATCTATCTATCTATCTATCTCTGTCTCTAACAAATAATCGATATGGGAAGAGTGACCAGAAAGTATTTCTCAAGAATTTTCGAGAATGCATGTTTAAATAGGAAAACCTCTAATGAGGAAGAAAATCAAGAGTCATGCAGAGTTATTGAAAAAAGAAGAGAACCAGAGAGGTATGGATAGAATGATGTTGTTTTGGTTGTTGTTCTACCTTCGTTTTTGAAGAGGACCAGTGACATCAGGAAGGTGATGTCCTGACATGTGAATGAATTGGGTTTGAGTGAGGCAGAGCTGCAGTCTTCACCCTTGCTCTTTCCTCCAGAGTCATTAAAGTGTAGCGGCAATACAAATGTCAAAGTAACTGATGGTGGTCCAGGATGCAGTAGGTGATCTTGTCCTAAATTAAGGTCCTTTCCAAGACTTAGTTTGTCTGAGGTTACACTCATTTAGTGACTAAGAGCTAGGTAAGAATCGAGACAAAAGATGGCCCTATTGATCCTCACAAATATCTCACTCACTCATATCTAAACTATACAATTGCATAATTAGAACAGGCCCTTACTTCATCTCTTTGCCTCAAGTGTTTCCCTGTCTGTTTCACTATACGCACACAAATATGTGTGTATATGTATACATGTATATGTATATATAATGTGTGTATGTATATATGTGTCTGTCTGTCTGTGTATACACACACACACACACACACACATATTTTTGTTGTTGAGCTTTTTTTTTTCAGTTGTGTCTCATTCTTCATGATCCCATTTTGGGTTTTCTTGGCAAAGATCCTGGAGTGGTTTGTCATTTCCTTCTCCAGCTCATTTTACAGATGAGGAAACTGGGGCAAACAGGTTTAAATGACTTTCCCAGGGTCACACAGCTTGTACATGTCTGAGGCTAGATATGAATTCAAGAAGAGGAGTATTCCTGACTCAAGGTCTGTCCTCTCTTCACTGTGCCAGCTAGCTGCCCATGTATACAGATGTGTATACATATAAGTATATGCATGTATATGTGCATCTAGACACACATGTAGTCTTTTATGTATATATGCACACGTGTGGGCAATGCATTTATGTACACTTGCTTGCACACATATGTATGATTGTATGTATTTTCCTATAGCATGGGCCTAACCATGTCCATTGCTTGATCAGTAAGTTCCAGTGACTCCCTATTGCCTCAAAGACATCTAGTTCCTGCCTATCTTGCCAATCATATTACACATTACTCTCTTTTGCCCCCTCTAAATTTTTGTCAGGCTGGTCTATATATTATTTATATTTGATGATATTTCATATACTGCCTTCATCCTGTTATATAGGTTGTCTCTCATGCCTAAAATGCAGGGGTTTTTTTGTTTTTTACCTCTGACTTATAGAACACCCAACTTTTCTGAAAACTCATCTTAAATGGCACTTCCCATAGGAAGCTAATTCTGATTTCCTAGACCGTTGTGCCTCCCCTGGGAAATAACTTTTTATCTATTTTGTTTTGTTTGCTTTTTACATTTGATTTATCTATTTTTTTGCTTTAAAAAGTATTTTATTTTTTCCCATGATTACATATCAAAAAAATTTTAGCATTCACTTTTACAAGATTTTGAGTTCTAAATTTTTCTCCCACCCTCCCCTTCCCTCTCCTCTCCTCTCCTAAAAAGGGTATGCAATTTTATATAGTTTATATACATGTATATATATATATATGTGTGTGTGTGTGTATATATATATATGTGTGTATATATATATGCTATCAGCTGAAATGTATTTCTATATTCATAAGAATTGTGGAAGAAGATATAGAACAAAAAGGGGAAAAGGAGAAAGAATAAAGTAAGTGAAAAAAATATGCTTCAATCTGCATTCAGAATCCATCATTTCTTTATCTGGATATGGATAGCATTTTCCTCTGTAAGTCCTTTGTACTTGTCTTTGATCATTGTGTTGCTGAGAAAAACTGAGTCATTCATAGTTGATCATTAAATGATGTTGCTGACACTGTGTACAGGGTTTTCCTGATTCTGCTTGTTTTGCTTTGCATCAGTTTGTATGAGCCTTTCCAGGTTTTTTTTTTTCTGAAATCTGCCTGTTGATCATTTCTTATTGCACAATAATATGACATTACATTCATATACCACAGCTTGTTCAGTCATTCCCCAATTGATGGGCATACTCTCAATTTCCAATATTTTGCTACCACAAACAGGGAAACTATAAACATTTTGTACCTGTAGGTCTTCTTCACTTTTTTTATGGTGTCTTTGGGATACAGACCTAGTAGTGATATTGCTGGATGAAAGGGTATGTTCAGTTTGGTTGCCCTTTGGGCATAGTTCCAAATTGCTCTCTGGAACAGTTGGATCAGTTCACAATTCCATAAATAGTGCATTAGTGTCCCAATTTTGTCACATCCTCTCCAGCATTGATCATTTTCCTTGCTTATCATATTAGCCAATCTGATTGGTGTGAGATGGTATTTCAGAGTTGTTTTAAATAGCATTTCTCTAATCAAAAGTGATTTAGAGCACTTCTTCATATGCTTATAGATATCTTTGATTTCTTCATCTGAAAACTGCCTGTTTATATCCTTTGACTACTTATCAACTGGGGAATGGCTTATATTCTCATAACTTTAACTCAATTCCCTATATATTGGAGAAATGAGGCCTTTATGAGAGACATTTGCTATAAAGATAGTTTCTCAGATTTCTGCTTTCCTTCTACTCTTAGTTGCTTTGGTTTTGTTTGTACACGAGCTTTTTAATTCAATGTGATCAAAATTATCTATTCTACATTTCATAATGCTCTTGATCTGTTATTTGGTCATGAATTCTTCCCCTTACTATAGATCTGACAGGCAGATTATTCCTTGCTCTTCTAATTCATTGTCTATGGTACCTTCTGTCAAAACGTATTTTCATTTCTTATCTCTTTTAAGTAGGTCTATTTTTGTTTTCACTTTGTCTAAGATCAGGATTGCTACCCCTCATTTTTTTTTACTTCAGCTAAAGCATAATAGATACTGCTCCAGCCCCTACCTTTATTCTGTGGATGTCTCTCTGTTTTAGGTGTGTTTCTTGTAAGCAACATATTATAGACTTCTGGTTTTAGATTCACTCTGCTATCCACTTCCATTTTATGGGAGAGTTCAACCCATTCACAATCACAGTTATGATTACTACCTGTGTATTTCCTTCCATCCTATTCTTCCTCCTGTTTGTCTTCTTTCTTCTTTCATCCTGTCCTACTTCCCCAGTCTTTTGCTTCTGTGTATCCCTCCCCTGCTCTGCCCTCTTTTCTGTCCCCCCCCCAAACTTTTAAAAATATCTTCCCCCTTCTACTTCCCTGTTAGGTAAGATAGATTTTTTATTCAACTGATTGTGTATATTATTACCTCTTTGAGTCAATACTGATGAGAGTAAGGTTCAAGCAATGCCCATAGCCCACCCTTGAATCTTCCTCTCCACTGTAGTAGGTCTTTCCCTCCTCTTTATGTGAAATAATTTACCCCATTCTTCCCCTTCCTTCCTTCGGCACCCATTGTACTCCTCTTTCTCATCCCTTAAATTTTTATGTCATTCCCTCAAATTCATTTTATACCCATACCCTCTATTTATATTCTTTCTAACTGTACTCTTATTTACAATTTTTAAGAGTTCCAAGTATCATCTTCCCATGTAGGGTTATAAACACTTTTGCTCTATTGAATCACTTGTTTTCTTTTTCCTTTTTACCTGTTAATGCTTCTCTTGGGTCTTGATATTGAAGGTCAGATTTTTGGTTTAGTTCTGATCTTTTCCTTATGAAAGCTCAAAATCCTTCTATTTTGTTGAATGATCATTTTTTCCTTCATATATTATGTTTAATTTTGCCAGGTAAGTGATTCTTTGTTGTAGTCCTCATTCCTTTAAACTCCAGAATATCATGTTCCATGACCTCTGATCCTTTAATGTTGCAGCTGCCAAGTCCTTTGTGTTCCTGATTGTGACTCCCTGATATTTGAATTGTTTCTCAAGTTGTTTATCTCTGGCCACTTCCAGTATTTTTCCTTGACCTAATGGCTCTGAAATTTGGCTATAATGTTCCTTGGGCTTTTTATATTGGGATCTCTTTCCTGAGGTGATCAGTGGATTCTTTTAGTGTCTATTTTGCACTCTGGTTCTGGGACACCAGGACAGGTTTCCTTGATAATTTCCTGAAAGATGCTCTCCAGGTCGTCCTTTTGATTGTGGCTTTCAGGTAGTCCAATGATTCTAATAATGTCCTTCCTGGATCTATTTTCCAGATCAATTGCTTTTCCCATGAGGTATTATATATTTCTTCCATTTTTTCATGCTTTTCAATTTGTTTGATTGATTTGTGATGTCTCATAGAGTCATTAGCTTCCACTTGCCCAATTCTAACTTAAGATGTTTTAGTTTTTGTACTTCCTTTTCCATTTGGTCAATTATACTCTGTAAGGAATTGTTTTCTGCAGTGGATTTTTGTTTCTCCTTTTCCATTTGGCCAATTCTCCTTTTTCAGCAGTTTTCCAAGCTGTTGACTCTTTTTTTCATAAATCTCTTGCATCACTCTCAAATATTTTCCCAAATTTTCTTCTACTCCTTTTAAATGACTTTTGAGCTCTTCTATGAATTCTTTCTGGGCTTGAGAACACTTCTTGTTTCTCTTTGGGGTTTTGCCCATAGTGTTGTGACATTGTTGTCCTCTTCTGAGTTTGTGTCTTGGTCTTCCCTGTCACCATACTAAGTTTCTATGGTCAGATTCTGTTGTTGTTGTTTTTGGTCATCTTTTTTGGCCCTTTTCCTTTCTTTTGAATTTGATCCTTACTTCCAGGGCAGAAGGGAGTCTTTCTCAGACTTCTTGTGCTAGTGGCTACAGGTCCTGGCTGTTTACCTGGTGTTGCACTGATGTTGCCTGAGGCCCATGGGGGACCCTTATGTCTGGTGCTGTATTGAAGGGGTGGTTTGGGGAACGTATGGAATTGCTGGAGGCTGTGGGGATCTGGCAGCTTACCTAGTGCTGAGCTGGGTTCCTAGTGATGGTGTCTGGCATGTGCTAAGGCCAGGTAGAGTTTTTTTGCATTTCCCTGAGGCTTCACTGAAGCATGTGGAGGTCTGTCCACTGGAGGATGCCTGTTTGCCCTGGCCTATGATGAAGCATGTGGAGGTCTGGCTGCAGCAGGACACCTACCCACCAAGGGCTATGCTAAAGCATGTGGTGATTCTCAAAGCTGGAGTCTGTTGGTTCCCCTGGTTATGCTAAGCCACATGGGAGGTCCTGGTGTTAGTGTTTGCCTGCTCCACCACATGGGGCCACAGGATCTCCCACTGTTTTTGCTGAGGTGGGGCTTGCTGCTAGCTTGCTGGAATGCTTCCTGTCCTGAAATGTGCTCCTCTTTTCCTCGAGTAAGATAGACCTTTCTTGCCAATCCTCCAAGTCTTCTAGGTTGAAAGACCGCTCCACCCTATCTTTCTGTTGGCTATTTTGTTCCACGATTTGTTTTGGGGCATTGTTTTATGGTTGTTTGGATTATGGTTGTTTGGAGGTGAATAAAGAAGAACTACAGTGATTTACTGCTTACTCTATGATCTGGCTCCCAGAAGTCCCGTCTTTTGGCAATATTTTGTATGCCATTTTTATGTGTATATCATTTATCTTGATAGAATATAAACTACTTAATGAATTATATTTTTGTTTTCATTTCCTGAGCATCATGTCTAGTGAATGCTTAGTAAGTTCTTATTCGTTGATTGAATGAGTCAATACAGCAGCCAAAAAAGTGATCTTATGCTAGTCCAGGACTTAGTAAACAGGCATACTACTATTCCCTGGTGAGACTACTTACACTACATTAAAGGAAAGTAAATAAAAATAGTGGTAAATGGTTGCCACTGAGAAGACAAATTTAGGATAATGCTCACAAACATACAAAATCACAAGAATTACTGGTATTAGAAATTGGAATGTGTTGACTTGAGAGGTAATGAATTTCTTCTCATTGAAGGACATCAAATAAGACTTGCATGACTGCTTGGAAGGTTCATTCAGATATTGGTTGGACATTGTTCACTTCATCTCCTTCTTACTCTGGAATCTAAAGGGTTTCAAGAGTATGCCATATTAGAATAAGTTGAAGATGTTAGACATTTTTAATCCAGAAAAAGAATACTCAGGGGAAAGCATAACTCTCTTCAAATATTTGAACATTTGTCATGTAGAAGGATGTAATTTGTTTTGCTTAAAACCTGAGTGCAGTACTAGGAACAATGGAAGAAGTTACAAGGATATAAGATGTGATGTAAGGAACCACTCTTAAACATTTAGAACTAACACAAAGTGGAATGTGTGGTTTCAGGAGGTAGCTGGTATTGTTCACAAGAATAGACCTTAAGGTTTGAAATAATTTTAAAAGTAATTTATATTTATTCATTTGGAAGCGAAGTAATAGCCAGGAAGAAGGGATGTCTCTCTTCCTAGATTCAGGCAGGTTTACATTTCATAGGATTTTAATAGAGGAATTTACATGTGAGTCACACATGAATCATTTGATAAGGGTACCTGCAATCAAGTCACGCATGAATTACATGTACTTTAGTTAAGCACTTTTGCAGTTGGATTTAAATAGTATGATAATTTTTCTGAACAATATAATAAAGTGTTTTCCCACATTAGTTTCTCTTAATGGAAGTTATTGTGTAAAGGCTAGATGGTCACTTGTTAAGGCAGTTGTTAAGCCAAAGAACAGGTATAAACTGACTTATATGGCTTCTGTGGTTCTTTCTTTTCAACTATGATATTTCTTATTCTGATCTAGATAAATAGTGATATAACAATTGAAATAGCCCAGGTAATGCTATGGGCTATTATAAGGGTAACTTTCCTAGTTTCTTTTCTACTTATAACTTGTTGCTAATTCAGGAAGTCCATATTGCTATCAACAGAAAAAAAATAAGCTTCATCCATTGGATTTACTTATCCTCTCCTAGGACTGTTTTGGGAGTTAGTAGTTTGGAAAAACTAGCCAGTGGGTACAATATGGAGGGCAACAATTGAATACTGACTTCCTCATTCAATATTCTGGGCCCCTATTGGGGAGGGAGGAAAGGAGAGAGAGAGAGAGAGAGAGAGAGAGAGAGAGAGAGAGAGAGAGAGAGAGAGAGAGAGAGAGAGAGAAAAGAAGAAGAAGATGATGATGATGAAGAAGAAGAAGATGATGATGATGATGATGATGAAGAGGAGGAGGAGGAAAAGGAAGAGGAGGAGGAAACATCTGAGCTTGCCTAAAATTCTACTTTACTGCCTTTCATAGGTATCAGCGATCCCCAGTTCTTGCTTTCTCCTTTAGAGACACCTTGTGCAAAGCTAACTTTGGAGATTATTTTCTTGAGGCAGTGATAAAGCCTTTGGCCAGAGTCAGACTTAGATGTATTTTTCTACACACACACACACACACACACAAAATCTCACTAGCAGACAGGCCTCATTAAAAATTTTAGAACAAAAGTCTAGCTGTAAAGTACTTTTCTGCCTAGCCCCAGAGTGGTAGAACAACCTTTCCCCAAGAGATAACCACAAGACTATATTAACACTATTAATTCCTGGTTGATTTAATAGAGCCTGCTATTCACACAATTGATCAGAAATCTGGGACCTGGATCTTGTCGGCTGAGTAAGCTGCTGTCCAGGGTCCTTATGTCTTCACTCACCAGTTGAGAGCTATTTTTAATGAAACCTTGAAATAAATTTCTGTTCATTTTGTAACAGACTGCAGTAAGGTCATTTCTTGTATCTCCTAATTCAAACAGAGCACTGATTGGTTTGTCCATTAAGGTAATGGGGGGAGGGGAGAGAGAGAGAGAGAGAGAGAGAGAGAGAGAGAGAGAGAGAGAGAGAGAGAGAGAGAGAGAGAAAGAGAGAGAGAGAGAGAGAGAAAGAGAAGGAGAGACCTAGGGAGAGAAATCATTGCTTTTACACCATTTTGTGGAAAGTCCTAGTAAATCTAGATTTAATTGAAAGGTTCAACAGTCCTCCAAATCCAAGTTTATCTTGGTACTTAATATGCTTAGTACCTTCAGAATTATCTTCCTCCTTTGTGTCTAGAAATGGAATCCTATCTAAGGACTGAATTTCTAAGGCAATTAGACTAAAGCAATTTTTTCTAGTCCTCTCTGGTCCAGGAAATCATTTCTGAAGTACAAAAACCTGCCATAGCTACCCTGGAATGAAGGCCAAGGGATTCCTACAACACAATATTACTATAGGAATTCACATGGCTGCAGGGAAATTAGATGATATTGTTGAATAAATAATAAAAGTTGATGTTGATGGGTAGAAAACAGAATGGGGGTCCCATTGTGTCTTCTGCTAGGAACATTTGTGAGATTTTCAAATAATTTTTCAGGTGTCTTTCTGACTTTTGTAAATTTAATTTTACAACTTTTCAACTTACTCAGTAAGCAACACCTATTGGTAGGTGAAGTAGTTGGTTACTTACACAGTATGGTTTGAGACTTAACTATGCAAATCCAAATGCTTGCCATTTTTGCCTAGGACCAAACTATTTGGGATTCTTAAATATTTTTTGTCACAGTATTTGCCACATTGAAGCTTACTAGGAGATTTTGCTCTGTCTTTTAACAATGCTTCAATTTGTTCTACAATCATTTATTCAGCAACTTACAAGACAGTGCCTAATATGTTTAAAGCTTTGTGATACCTAAGCAATTACAATAGGCATTATGAAAACACACATTGCTTTTTATGATGCTTTTGTAGACCTGCTTCTTGATTCTCAGTGAAAACACAATGTGAATTCTTCTAGGTTTTGTACAGATCAGGGTTGATATCTTCAACATTTATAAAAACAAATCTTTTATTCTACCAGTAAGTTATGTAGATGTGGGTACTGCTTTTGGGATTGTGATGTGGAGAATCCAGATCCTATTCTTTGTTCTATAATATTTAAAAATAGTAAAAAAAAAAAGTCTTCAAGATGACGGCTGGTAAGCAGGGACTAGAGTGAGCTCTGTACCGAGTCCCTCCAAAAACCTATAAAAAATGGCTCTGAACCAATTCTAGAATGGCAGAACCCACAGAACAGCAGAGGGAAGCAGGACTCCAGCCCAGGACAGCCTGGATGGTCTCTGGGTGAGGTCTATTCCACACAGAGCTGGGAGCTGGGGGCTGGGAGCTGGGAGCTGGGAGCTGGGAACGGAGTAGAGCAGAGCCCAGCTTGAGTGGCATGGAACAACCAAACTTGGAGTTGGGTGGATGGGGCCCCTAGCGCCCTGAATATGTGAGCTGCAGCAGTTACCAGACCCTTCGACCCACAAACACCAAAGACTGCGGAGAAGGTTAATGGGAAAAGCTGCGGGAGTGGAAGGAGTTCGGGATTTGGCTTCCAGCCCTGGGGGCAGCGGAGGTGGGGCAGCTACAGTTGCTGCTGCTTCTGGCCCCAGGCCCACCTGGTGGGAGGAATTAAGTGGCGGATCAGAGCAGGAGTGCACAGCCTGTTGAAGATCTAAGCCCAGCCCAGGCTGGGGGTTCTTGGGAAAGGAGTAGTGCTGGAGTGACAGAGCTGGCACCTCCCCCCCCCAAACGTGGAACATAGAACTCATTAGTCTACAAGCAGTCATACCCCATTGGAAAACTCAAGGGTCAAGTTAGTTGGTTGGGAATATGGCCAGGCAGTGAAAGCACACCCAGATTCAGTCTCAGACTTTGGATTCTTTCTTTGGTGACAAAGAAGACCAAAACATACAGCCTAAAGAAGACAACAAAGTCATAGAGCCTACAACAAAAGCCTCCAAGAAAAACATGAACTGGCCCCAGGCCATAGAAGAACTCAAAAAGGATTTGGAAAAGCAAGTTAGAGAAGTAGAGGAAAAATTGGGAAGAGAAATGAGAAGGATGCGAGAAAACCATGAAAAACAAGTCAATGACTTGCTAAAGGAGACCCAAAAAAATACTGAAAAATACACTGAAGAAAACAACACCTTAAAAAACAGACTAACTCAAATGGCAAAAGAGCTCCAAAAAGCCAATGAGGAGAAGAATGCCTTGAAAGGCAGAATTAGCCAAATGGAAAAGGAGGTCCAAAAGACCACTGAAGAAAATACTACTTTAAAAATGAGATTGGAGCAAGTGGAAGCTAGTGACTTTATGAGAAATCAGGATATTATAAAACAGAACCAGAGGAATGAAAAAATGGAAGACAATGTGAAATATCTCCTTGGAAAAACCACTGACCTGGAAAATAGATCCAGGAGAGAGAATTTAAAAATTATTGGACTACCTGAAAGCCATGATCAAAAAAAGAGCCTAGATACCATCTTTCAAGAAATTATCAAGGAGAACTGCCCTGATATTCTAGAGCCACATGGCAAAATAGAAATTGAAAGAATCCATCGATCGCCTCCTCAAATAGATCCCAAAAAGAAATCCCCTAGGAATATTTTTGCCAAATTCCAGAGCTCCCAGATCAAGGAGAAAATACTGCAAGCAGCCAGAAAGAAACAATTTGAGTATTGTGGAAACCCAATCAGATTAACCCAAGATCTGGCAGCTTCTACATTAAGAGATCGAAGGACTTGGAATGCGATATTCTGGAGGTCAATGGAGCTAGGATTAAAACCTAGAATCACCTACCCAGCAAAACTGATTATCATGTTCCAAGGCAAAATATGGATTTTCAATAAAATAGAGGACTTTCAAGCTTTCTCCGTGAAAAGACCAGAACTGAATAGAAAATTTCACTTTCAAACACAAGAATCAAGAGAAGCATGAAAAGGTAATCAAGAAACAGAAATTGCAAGGGACTTACTAAAGTTGAACTGTTTTGTTTACATTCCTACATGGAAAGATGATGTGTATGATTCATGAGACCTCAGTATTAGGGTGGTTGAAGGGAATATGCATATATATATATATATATATATATATATATATATATGTTTATGTAGATATATATATATATATAAGTGAATGTTATGTATGTATATATCTATGTGTATATGTATGTATATGTGTGTGTATGTGTATATATGTATATGTGTGTTTATATATGTATATATATATATACGTAAAAGAGAGAGAGCAGACACAGGGTGAGTTGAAGATGAAGGGAAGATATCTAAAAGAAATAAAATGAAATTAAGGGATGAGAGAGCAACATACTGAGAGAGGGAGATAGGGAGAGATAGAATGGGGTGGATTATCTCGCATAAAGGTGGCAAGAGGAAGCAGTTTTGTGGGAGGAGGGGAGAGGGCAGGTGAGGGGGGAATGAGTGAACCTTGCTCTCATCAGATTTGGCCTGAGGAGGGAATACCATACATACTCAGTTGGGTATCTTACCCCACAGGAAAGAAGAGGGAGGAAGATAAAAAAAATAAAGGGGGGCAATGATGGAGGGGAGGGCAGATGGGGGTGGAGGTAATCAAAACAAACACTTTGGAAAGGGGACAGGGTCAAGGGAGAAAATTCAATAAAGCAGGATGGGTTGGGAAGGAGCAAAATGTAGTTAGCCTTTCACAACATGAGTATTGTGGAAGGGTTATACATAATGATACATGTGTGGCCTAGGTTGAATTGCTCGACTTCTTAGGGAGGGTGGGTGGGAAGGGAAGAGGAGAGAGAATTTGGAACTCAAAGTTTTAAAAACAGATGTTCAAAAACAAAAAAAAAGTTTTTGCATGCAACTAAAAAATAAGATACACAGGCAATGGGGCATAGAAATTTATCTTGCCCTACAAGAAAGGAAGGGAAAAGGGGATGAGAGGGGAGGGGTGTGATAGAGGGGAGGGCTGACTGGGGAATGGGGCAACCAGAATATATGCCATCTTGGAGTGGGGGGCAGGGTAGAAATGGCGAGAAAATTTGTAATTCAAACTGTTGTGAAAATCAATGCTGAAAACCAAATATGTTAAATAAATAAATTTAAATTAAAAAAAGACTTTCACAAGATTATCAAAGTAAATGAAAGTACATTCTGAGGCTATTTGGAGCTGTTTTTAAGGCTAATCATGGATAAATATATATTTCCTATTTAACAAAATCAATGTTTAACTAATGGTTAATGCTGAGATTTTTAAGAGTAGAAATATATATATATATATATATATATATATATATATATATATATATATATATATATATATATGCATTATATTTTATTTGAAATCCAATGGGAGAAGGATTGATATGATTTTCCTGTCAGCTATTCCATTATTTCAATAAAATAAATAAACCATGGCAACATATCTACTTTGGTATTGGCAGAGCCAAGGCAAGTATAGTACTAATAACTAACCAGTCTAAGCTTGGAGAAATACAAATAACTTTTTCTTAGTGATTAATTATTTTGCAGCACAAAACAACACCTGGTCTGTGAAAAAAGAACTCACAAAAATGCTTACAACTGCTTTTGCATTGTATTAATTAAAAGAAAATTGGAGGTATCTGTGTTTAGTGCTTGAAACTAACTTGTGGGAAAATACTATGGAGAAGGCAATAAATGTTTATTAAGTACCTACTGTATGCCAGGCAGCATATTAAGCACTTTACAAATATTTTCTCATCTAATCCTCATAATAATCTTGTGAGGTAGGTGCTATTATTACCCCCATTTTACAATCAGGAAAATGACAGAGAGAGCTGCAGTCACTTACTCAGGGTTAGGCAGCTAGCAAGTGCCTGAGGCCAGATTTAGATGCAGGCCTTTTTGACTCCAGTTCCCTGTTCTCTGTCCACAGCACCACCTAAATGTTGTGGGCACTCTGTCTTTCTCAGTGGTTTCATTACTACGTCCATGGATCCAAAATGTGCTTTTTCTTAGTATTATCTGTTATATATATTCAAATTTTTTGATACTCCCCTTACTTCTTGGCAACATTTGAAAATAATTACAGGTTTTCTTCTGACTAGATAATAGCCATGTAAGATGCAAAAAAGGAAATTTGTATTCTATGGCTATGCTTTGGGTCTAGACAGTTACAGATGTAGTAAATATAAGACAATTGTCTCTGAAATGTACACATATTTACTGCTTAAGAATTTCTACAGTTTGCCTCTTGGAAAGTGTCTAACTTCCCAAACTTATAATTAAAGGAATTCAGCACAATACCCAAATCAACATGTTAACCACAAACTACCCTAAAAGCCAAACACTAACAGCACCTCTCAATACCATTTATAATTATTTTTTCTTCTGTATATATTTTATTTAATACTTTAGTTTTTGTCATTGATTTCCACAAGGTTTGGAGTTACAAATTTTCTCCCCATTTCTACCCTCCTCCCATTGCAAGATGGTATATATTCTGATTGCCTCATTCCCCTGTCAGCACTCCCCACTTTCACCCCATTCCCCCCCATGCCCTTTCCCCTTATTTTCTTGTAGGGTAGGATAGATTTCTATGCCCCATTCCCTGTATATCTTGTTTCCCAGCTGCATGCAAAAAAAAAATAAATTTTTTGACCGTCTGCTTTTAAAACTTTGAGTTCCAAATTCTCTCCCCTCTTTCCTTCACACCCACCATCCCTAGGAAGGCAAGCAATTCAACATAGATCACATATGTATCATTATGCAAAACACTTCCACAATGCTCATGTTGTGAAAGGCTAATTATATTTCCTTCCATCCTATACTGTCCCCCTTTATTCAATTTTCTCCGTTGAACCCATTTCTTTTCAAATGTGTTTGCTTTTGATTACCTCCTCCCCCATGTGCCCTCCCTTCTATCATCCCCCCTTTTTTATCCCCTTCCCCTTACTTTCATGTGGTTTAAGATACCCAGTTGAGTGTGTATCTTATTCCCTCCTCAAGTTGAATCCAATGAGAGTAAGATTCGTTCATTCCCCCTCACCTGCCCCCTCTTCCCTTCCAACAGAACTGCTTTTTCTTGCCACTTTTATGAGAGATAATTTACCCCATTCTATCTCTCCCTTTCTACCTCTCTCAATATATCCCTCTCTCACCCCTTAAATTTATTTCATTTTTTAAGATATTGTCCCTTCATATTCAACTCATCCTGTGACCTCTGTCTATATTCCTTTCAACTCCCCTAATACTGAGAAAGGTCTCCTGAATTACAAACATCATCTTTCCATGTAGGAATGTAAACCTAAGAGTTCAACTTTAGTAGCTCCCATATGAATTCTCTTTCTTGTTTACCTTTTCATGCTTCTCTTGATTCTTGTATGTGAAAGTCAAATTTTCTATTCAGCTCTGGTCTTTTCACTGAGAAAGCTTGAAAGTCCTCTATTTTATTGAAAATCCATATTTTGCCTTGGAGCATTGTACTCAGTTTTGCTGGGCAGATGATTCTTGGTTTTAATCCTAGCTCCCTTGACCTCCAGAATATCATATTCCAAGCCCTTTGATCCCTTAATGTAGAAGCTGCTAGATCTTGTATTATTCTGATTATGTTTCCACAATATTCAAATTGTTTCTTTCTGGCTGCTTGCAGTATTTTCTCCTTGACCTGGAAACTCTGGAATTTGGCGACACTGTTCCTAGGAGTTTTCTTTTTGTGAGCTTTTCCAGGAGGAGATCAGTGGATTCTTTCAATTTCTATTTTATCCTCTGACTCTAGAATATCAGGGCATTTCTCCTTGATAATTTCTTGAAAGATATATCTAGGCTCTTTTTTTGATCATGGCTTTCAGGTAGTCCAATAATTTTTAAATTATCTCTCCTGGATCTATTCTCCAGGTCTGTGCTTCTTCCAATGAGATATTTCACATTGTCTTCCATTTTTTCATTCCTTTGGTACTGTTTTATAATATCTTGAATTCTCATAAAGTCACCAGCTTCCACGTGTTCCAATCTGATTTTTAGGGTGGTATTTTCTTCAGTGATCTTTTGGACCTCCTTTTCCATTTGGCTAATTCTGCTTTTCAAGGCATTCTTCTCCTCATTGGCTTTTTAGAGTTCTTTTGCCATTTGGGTTAGTCTATTCTTTAAGATGTTATTTTCTTCAGTATTGGGTCTCCTTCAGCAAGTCTTTGACTTGTTTTTCATGGTTTTCTTTCATCCTTCTCATTTCTCTTCCCAATTTTTCCTCTACTTTAACTTGCTTTTCCAAATCCTTTTTGAGCTCTTCCATGGTCTGAGACCAATTCATATCTTTCTTGGAGGCTTTTGATGTAGGCTCTTTGACTTTGTTGACTTCTTCTGGCTGTATGATTTGTTTTTCTTTGTTACCAAAAAAGGAATCTAGAGTTTGAGTTTGAGTCTGAGTTTGAGTCTGAGTTCGTTTTCACTGCCTGTTCACGTTCCCAGCCAACTACTTGACCCTTGAGCGTTTTGTCAGGATATGGCTGCTTGTAGAGTAGACAGTACTTTATCCCAAGCTTTAGGGTCCAAGCACTGCTGTTTTCAGAACTACTTCTGCTCCACTGTCACCCCAGGCTCTGTCACAGCAGTGTTCCTCGTCCCCCAAGAACTGGTAACAAGGACCGAAATTCAGATACAAGCAGGGTAGAGCAAGAGAATCTGCCTTTGTACCCACAAAGTGCTCCTTGCATTCCTGCTCTGATCTGCTGCTAGATTCCTCCCACCATGTGAGCCAGGGACTTGGGAAGCTGCTCACACTGGTGCTCTGGAGGCAGCCTCAGGAGCTTCCTGCTACCACCACCACTGCACAACCTCCTCCACCCTGGTGGCTGGACCACTCTGAACTTGATCCTACGGTTTTCCCCTAACCTGCTCTTTGGTGTTTGTGGGTTGAAAAGTCTGGTAACTGCTACAGCTCACTGTTTCATGGCCCCAAGGCCTGTTCTGGCTGGCCAATTCAGGGTTTGGTCTGTGCCTACACGGCCCATGCTGGGCTGCCCTCCGTTCTCAGCACCGTGAGATAGACTCTTCCCGGAGACCTTCCAGTCTCTCCTGGGCTGGAGATCTGTTTCCCTCTGCTATTTCATGGATTCCGCAGCACTAGAATTTGTTCAGAGCCATTTTTACAGGTGTTTGGAGGGATTGGGGGGGGGAGCTTAAGCAAGTCCCTGCTTTTCTGATGCCATCTTGGCTCCACCCCCTCTATAATGAATTTTTAAAAATTATTTTGAGGGCCTCATGCTTTTCATGTGTGAATTACAAAGGAGTTTTAATAGTTTTTCTAAGAATATCTTTCTTATTAAGAAATATAAAAATTTAACATATAAACTACCTAAGATGAGTACAAATTCACATTTAACATTTGGGTGGGGTTTCCCCCATAAATTATAAAGAAATAGATATCCATAAGGAAAGACATTTTCAAAGTATCATGTTTGGAGAAAGACATTTTCTGAATGTTCTATTCAAGAGAATTTAACTTTATCACTCAACAAATAATAAAACTTATTGTTGATTTATAGGAAAGAAAATTATTCTTCTCATTGGATCTTCTGCCTAGGAACATTTGCATTTTTTCCAGGTAAATGTTTCAGATGTCCTTCTGGCTTTTGCAAATATAATTTTATACTTTTTAACTTACCCAACAGGCTAATTTATTTATGGGTTGGTAGGGTAGGTGGCCACTTAACTGTTATGATTTGAAGACCTAGGTATTCAGAACTTCCTCCCAAATGTCTGCCTAACACTAAACCATTGGAGAGTCACTCTTTTTGTTTAAAGCACTGTATTTCTAGGAATCCCCTGTGAGGGGAAACCCATGAAGCCATTGCTAACCATTGATAATATATAAAGGAAAGAGGGGAAGAATGAGAGAGGGGAGATAGTTCTGCCTAAGGAAAAACCTGTGTCTGTGAACTGAATTGAAGATGCAGTTTATGTTACATGTGAATTAAATTTCTGTTTCATTCATTTTTATCTATTCCAATTAAATCATATTGGATAATAATATTGTAATAAGGGCATTTGATGGATGTTTATAACAAGAAAAAAGTAAGTATATAGGGGCACAAACTAAGTGACTTGAATGCCCCCATACTAACAGTAGAAATCATTGTAGGTTAGTTCAGGATTTGTATACAATGACAATCATTAGAGTTTTTACTGAGAAGGATAGGCAGCTTAACTAGGGGTCAGCATAAAAGAAAACATTTTACCATGAACGAGTTAGTCAAATGTTACTGCTGTTTAACAGGTTTTGAAAGTGAGCAAAACTATAGCAAGAATCAAAAAATAAAATTTATATCACTGGAAGGACCTTTTCTAGACTAGTCATGTATTAGACAACAGAGGGAAGTGATGATTGTAGGAAAAAGAAACCAGTACCCTGTCTTGCATAAGTGCACTTTTAGTATATGAATTGAATATTTGAGTAACAATAATCCTCTGAGAAGCCTCAATATATCCAAAATCACAAATGTACTTTTTAGGGAAACCCCTATTATATATATATATATATATAATAACAATATAATAATATTATTATATATAATATCGTATTATATATGATATATTATAACCCTTTCCGTATCATTACAGATTTTTTATGAGTTGCTTTGGAATTCAAAACAACAAAATGACCTATATTCTAATGGTTTTGATTTAGAACTAGACGTAACCTCATATAGTCCCCTAATTTTATAGATGAAAAACTTGACTCCCAAGAAAGTAAAGTGACTTACCCAAGGTCACAAATGTAGTAAATGGCAGAGCTGAGATTCCAGGTAAGGTCCTAGGACTCTAAGTTCAGTAGGGAAGTTTCACATTCTTTCCGCTATACCACATTGCTTCTCCTGAAACAGCACACTGCTAAGACCATAGAATCATAGATTTAGATCTGAATGGAGGCTCAGAAGCTATCTACTCCAAATCTCTCACTTTATAAGTAATGATACAGAGAAGTAGTGAGAGCTTGACTAAGTAACTTGACTAAGGTCACACAGGTGCTAAGTCTCATAGGATTTATCTTGAGCCCTGTTGATGTAGCATGTGTTCTAAAAATGTCTGTGTGAGGTATTTCTGTTCATTACAGTTCAGAGTAATATCAAACAATGAAAGTAATCTTTGACAATCTTGACAGTTTACACTGGAGAAAATAGGACTCTAGTATAAGGTAATTTTTAATTAGCACTAAACCTATGTCCTCTCATGTCTATCTTTCCAAATACTTAACTACCACAAGTTCTCCTTTCTCTGTATTCTATGAAGATAATAATGAATATTTTATGAGCATCTAGTAATGTGCTTTAGGCACTGAGTTGTCTACCAAAGAGCAGTTGAAGAACATAATAAAGACACCATGAGAACTTGACTCACTGAAAGCCAATGCCTCTTGTAGATGATAATTTTTCTCAGAAAAGCAGACTTTAGAATGTAAGAGGATTAAATGGGTGGACTTCAAGATAAGGAACTAGATGACACAGTGGATAAAGCACTGGACCTTGAGTCAGGAAGACATGAGTTCCAATCCAACCTTATTTACTAGCTGCGAGACCCTTGGAAGCCATTTGAATTCTCTGCCTCAGTTTCCTTGTATGAAAAGAATTGGAATAATAATAGTACCTACCTCCCAATGTTATCATGAGGATAAAATAAAGTAGTATTTGTAAAGTGTTTGGCAAACATTAAAGTACCAAAGAAGCCCTAACTTTTGCTTATATATATATATATATATATATATATATATATATATATATATGTGTGTGTGTGTGTGTGTGTGTGTATATATGTATATATATATACATATATATGTATATAAACATACTATATACACCACACATATGTGTGTGTGTATATGTATATGTATATATACATACATATATATATATATAATTGTTTTACATACATTATCTTAAGGTTTACAATGACCCTGTGAGATAACTACAATGGGCACCATAATTTTTCAGATTATGAAACTATTGTTCATGGAGGTTAAAAGATTTGTCCATGTTCCCGTAACTAGTAAACATCAGAGGGAAATTTGAACCCAGGTGTTTCTGATTCCAAATATAACACACTCTCCACTTCACCATGTTGCCTCTCACCCTGTGTCATAGATATCTGATTCTACTTCTCAGTAACATGGCAGCACAAGTATCAAGAGTAACTAGGCCTACCTAGAACTTCTGACTAGACTAGAATATGGTGTTGACAGTTAGCTACCATCGTTTTATACTTTGAGGGATATAAGAAAAAAAACGAAAGTTGGTGTGCTGCCAAAAGATACCAGTCAGAGGTAGAGAAATTCCCCTCCTTTCAGGCACATAAACTAATTGCTTGTAGGGTGGGAGAAAGATATATTTGGATTGATACATTATTTTTGGCTTCCTGTGGCTGCACTGTATAAATTCACCAGATATATTGGGAAACAGCTTCTGAAACATTCCCCTTCTACCACCTTGATTCAGGGAGAGTGGAGAGAGGGGAGAACAAAGTCTTCCCAAACTATCACCCTGGAAACAAGAGGAAAAAAAAAAAACAAATACAGTTTATCTCATGCACTTTAAAGTCTGGCATAATTCAACAACTTACCCATTAAATGGAACTTAACTAATGGGAAATGTAATTTATATTCATTGACATTTTACTAGATATTGTAAACCACAGTGACCCTTATAATAAAGGAAATTATTTGACACTTGTGAGGCTTATTTTGCACTGGGGAAGGGAGATGTCACTGGTGCTCAGTGAAAGAATATTTCTTCAATCTGTCCTGTCTTTTCTTTATACAATTATTTAACAATAAATTAGAAATACATTTGTACTAAGTGACTGGAATGGATCTGTTAGTTTCAGTTGAACATGCTGACTTGCAGATTGTTCCAAAGTAAGCTTCAGACTGAAAACTGTCTGTTTTGATTCTGCTGATGTATTGTGCTGGACACATTTTAATTTGAAATTTTCCTATGCCAACTTTAAATTTTTTTTCTGGGAATTCCAGAGTTTTAAGGAAATTCTCTGTAATTAATAAATATTCAACTTATTTTATATAAAATACTTTGCTTATTCTATGAGATCAAAAATTAAAAATATGAGAGTCCAGTGACCCAGATAATACTTTTTTTTTCTATTAGCACATATTCTTCACTCCCTATGGCCATTTCCAGAATCTCTTTGAGGTTTGATCCATTTAAATAGATAAGACAGTCCACATAAAAGTTATTCTTCCTTATTTCAAAAGATATCCAGCATGTGGCTCACAATCTTCCTTACCACTCCAGCTCCCACTGTTAAAATACAATGCTTCGACATACATATTGATGTTCTCTAACATCTGATGTTCCCTAACACTTTAACCTCCTAATTCCTCAATCTATCAAGTTCCCACAACCTGCTTCCTCAGCTGCACACTGAGATGGCTATACTAATAGGTCTGTACTCAAAGTCAGCAAGACCTAATGTTGAATAGAAGTTGGAGCTTGCTCAAAATGGCTAGGGAGATCAGATTGTTAAATTTTCAGTGTGAGCATTTACACCTAAAAACCCAATAAATTCTACAAATCAGGGCTTTTTAAAATTGTTTTCTTGATTATTTAGACTTACAAAAGTCACTAGAAAATGTTGGTTATACAGATTAACTTAAAAGGATGTCATGGGCACCACTTGGGTGTGTGTGTGTGGAGGGGGAGGTTTGAGTTGTTATGTCATGTCTGATTCTTCATAACCTCATTTGAGGTTTTCTTGGTAAAGATACTGGAGTAATTTGCTATTCCCTTCTCTAGCTGATTGTACAGATGAAGAAAATGAGTCAAACAGGATTTTTCAAGGTCGCACAGCTAGTAAGTATCTGAGGACTGAGAGTTGTTTTCTTAAACATTTCCCAGTATACCACTGCTTGAAATCTTCCTTGAGATGCTTTTTAGCTATCCCTTAATCTCCCTGGGCACTGTTTCCTCATTTGTAAAATGGGACAAAAATAGTACTTATCTCACAGGGTTGTTGTTAGGATCAAATATGTTAATGTATGTAAAACATTTTATAAACCGAAAAGCCCTACTTAAATATTAGTATTCTGTAAAATGTTGGAATGCGTGCTCAATAACTGAGATTTTATTATCTGATCATTACGTTCTCTCATTCCATTTTCTCTTATGCCTTACTCCCAAACCTACTCTTCCCTCACTGTGACCTCAGGTCCCTCCATGCTTCAATATTTTTCCAGGTCAGCATCTCTGGTCTGGTTATACCTTCTTTATTTTCCTAGTCTCAACCTTGTAATTAGCTCATTTCTATGTTATACTTTATATTCAAAATTCTTTGCTACTGTGTCTTATTACAACTCACTCCTTGTGAAAATTCAAGCCTGAATTGCCTGCGCCATGTTTTATTTACTCCTACTTAACATATTTTTTAATAAGGCTAGAGAAAATCACATGAACGTGCTGAATAAGTCCAGCACAAATTGAGGTTATACGATCACAATTAACCCTCATTGAAGGAAGGCAATCCTTTTACTTCTCTCTCATTTATACTCTATTTTATTCTATACAGTGGCTATATCAAACATTTGACTCTTTTTTAAAAACCTTCTGTTACCTACGACATTGTTTCTCACCATCCAGCCAACTGAAAACCCTTTGTATACTTACTGAGAAAGGAGACATCATTCATAGAGAATACCCTTTTCTATTCTCTTCATCTTAAATATGGTGATGGATTGCACATTGAGATGCACATCAGGGTATCTGAACAGTACACATTTTTCCTCCACTTTGCTTTTCCTCTGTTGAAGATCAGATGAAACTTTATTAGGTAGTTCTAGTTCTCTTCCCAAAGGTTCTCTGAGGTTCTAGACCACAATACATTCAGCAGAATGCTATCTGCAAACAGTGAAGGAAAAGTACCTTCTACATGCCAGGCATTGTACTAAGCATTTTACAAAAAGTATCTCATTTGATCCTCTCAACAACCCTCAGAGGGAGGTGTATCCCTGTTTTATAGCTGAACAGGGCTATCTAGAAAATTTCCCCATTCTCAGATGATCTCCTTTCACTTTACATTCTATGTTTGATCACTGGCATCATATTGGCAAACACCTTTGGGGAGCCTATATCTCTGTGTTTTATGTCATCCCGATACTTGTGATCAAAGAGATATTTAATAATTTCATCCATTGTTATATTTTTTGTGGAATCTCACAGAGTATTGATGCATGAATGG
Organism: Trichosurus vulpecula; assembly: GCF_011100635.1. Lineage (NCBI taxonomy): Eukaryota > Metazoa > Chordata > Mammalia > Diprotodontia > Phalangeridae > Trichosurus > Trichosurus vulpecula. The sequence goes on along the minus strand of NC_050574.1, from coordinate 256,501,229 downwards.
GAGATACCTTGTTGGGAAAAACAAATTCAAATTCAAAGGTGGTATTTTACTCTTCTGAATCAAATACTTTTTCATAATCAACAAATAGACAAAATGATCTTTCTCTACATCTTTCAGCCCACTGGGAAATTGTGGTAAATTTCTGGAAGTTATAAAAACCTGCTTATTCTTCCCTACTAATTATCTCACATATATGACATCAATTCCCTTATAGATTATTCACATAAAGATTTTCTATAGAACAGAGAGTAAGCAAATAGGTTGATGGTTATTGATATTTAACAGCTTCTATTTTGGGGGGGTGTATTAAGAAAGCCCAAGTTTTTCATGTATTTATTATTTCCCTCCTCTTCAGATACCTTGAATATAAATACTCATACGCTCATAATTATGTACACTAAACATACCACTCTTGTTGCTGCTCCTGTCTTTGCTTTCCCTGATGCTTTTTCAACCTTCCCTAAAAGTATATTTGAGATTATGATATTAAGTTCCAAAGGTGGTGGTTCCATTGTCTTTGGTGGTACAATTTATTTTTTATAGTAATACGACATGGGTATTTGTGAATCCCACCACTACTCATAACTTAGTTAATATAGTTATAGGATTTAATGTCAGGAAACACCAGGTGCTCCAAAATTTCCCCATAAACACAATAAAAAAGGTTAAGTACTTTGTCAGGATTTAATACAGCTAGTTTGTGTCTGAGTCGGGATTTGAACTCAGGTCTTCCTGACTCTAAGATCAACAATTTATCCATTGCTCCACCTGTTGCATCCCACTTGCCTTTCCCCTTCTCCTCTCTCTCTCTCTCTCTCTCTCTCTCTCTCTCTCTCTCTCTCTCTCTCTCTCTCTCTCTCTCTCCTCTCTCTCTCTCTCTCCCTCCCCCTCTCTCTTTATATGTGTATATACACATACGTGTATATACATGTAAATTTTTACTAATTTGTACACCTGTACATAATGAATATATTAAATATATGTGTAAAGTGTACATAGCATATACACATATATATATAGGTATATGTGTATATACCTATATGTAGCAGATAGACAGATAGATAGATAGATAGATAGATAGATAGATAGATAGATAGATATATGGATAGATAGACAGATAGACAGACTTCCTTCCAGACTCAGTTCAGTTGCCTCTTTTGCAGGAGCCCTTTGCCCACCTCCCCAACTACTAATGCCTTTCCTCTGAGATAACCTCCTATTTAATCTTTATGTATTTTATATGTATATGCTTATTTAAATGTTTATTTCTGTTTAGAATGAATTCCTTGAGGAAAGTCACTAGGTGTTTGCCTTCACATATCCCTGACACTTAACATAATGTCTGATTAATAAAATAATTGCTTCATAAATGCTTATGGTTTAACTTAAGGTGTGGGATGATGGTAGCAATAAGCAATACAATATGATCTCAGAATATATGAGGAGAAAGAGAACACTGTTACCTTGAAGGGGATGGAGGGAGAGCTTAGAAAAGGAATATAGAGGAGACGGCTCATGGTTTGAGCCTTGAAGGAGGATAATGATTTGAAACCAAAGAAGAAAAAGCACCTTTTTAAAGCTTAGGGAATACCTTGTGTGAATGCGTAGAGGGGATAGATGGCCCACTGAGTTAGAGGAAGAACTAATAATAGCCCAATACTTCAGAATATTAACTTATTGCTACTATTAAGCTAAATAATTATAATGGTTCCCCTGTCACTCTACTCAGGAGGTGATGGATTTAAAGTGCACAATGAGACATACATTTTTCGACAAGGCTAATGTGAGAACTTGTTTTACATATTTGTTACAAGGGTTTATATTGTTTTTTTTTCTTTGTGTAGGAAGGGGACGAGAGTAAGAGAAAAAACATGCTTGTTGAAAGAAAAATATTTAATTTTAAAAACATCTCATTTCTCTGTTGCAATCTGTGTACCTTACAGAGAAGTAGTTTAAAATTCCCAATCATAGTTCAAGTAGGAACCATACCATATACATTCTCCTCTCCACATAAATAGTTCAAAATCAATAAAAATGTAACCATAGCTGGCATTGTGGCACATTTTTATCATGACAATATTCCTCTTTCTTCATGAATTACCCATTAAATATAATCATCATCATTATGATAGCACTTTACAATTATTATCTCATTTTATTCTCATACCAGCTCTGTGAGGTATGTATTATCATCTCAATTTTATAGAGAAGGAAACTGAAGTTGTCCAGGTTCACACAGCTAGTAAGTATCAAGAGCAGGATTAGGTATCCCTGACTCCAGATCTAGTGCTTACCCATTGGACCACTTTGTTGCCATGTGACTCCAATGTAGCTCATATTTATTTTGCACATACTTTTATGTACTTATCATCTCTGCCATTAGAATTTAAGCTTCTTAAGGACAGAGACTGTTTCAGATTTGTCTTTATATCCCCAGCAACTAGCATGGTTCCCTTACCTTCTAGCTTCTTGATTGACTGACTCTTAGCTTCATCTTCCAACATTAAATGTTCAAGGTTGCTCCCTGCCCCCAATAGACCTCTCATGTCTAGTAACAAAATCTTTCACAAGTTAATCAAGGAAGCAATTATCAGTTTCCCAGTTTAATTTTTTTTTGGACATTCTGCCTGAGAGTTAACCATTTCAACATAAATATGTTTCAAATGTATAAAACAAGAATAACTCTGTAGACATTTAGAATAGTAATTTCATCATGTTTTCATAACAGTCTTCATTTATCATTCAAGCAAATCAATATGACTTTTTTGCATATCCACAACATTTTTAAGGAGAGTTTTAAAATTGAACATTTAGCTCCTCCTTGCCACAGAAAGACATTAGGACCAACTGTATTTTTCCTGTATAGTTTATTTCAATTGGACATATTAGGCAGGTAAAGAAAGAGGAAGGTATACTATGGGAAAGAACAGAAGTATTTACAATGAAGAACTACTGGGGAAAAATCAGAATTTCCTGCTTTCTTAAAGATCATTATTTGCAGAAAAGATTTTCAGAGAAACACTAAGGCTCATTTTTGCTAATGTGAAATTTGTACAATGGGATGATTTTTCACAGAATTATTTTAGTTTTCTATGAAGTAAACATAAGAATATGAATCATGAGTGATAGAGAAAAAGTAGCCACTATAAAACACAAGTGGATGATAAAATAGATGCAGAAATCCATCCTTTTTTAAGCTAAACTTCCGTTTGTCCTTATAGAGTCTTCTTAAAGAGAGTATATCAGTAGGTCACATGAGCAGAGTGGGGATCATAAAAATGTTGTAGCTAGACTGTCATTATTCATTTAACAAAATATACCCACATACAAATGAAGCCACTGCTTATACAAAGGCTTCAAAATCTCCATTGGAATTTCAGAAAAAAATACTTTTCTAGTATAGATGTGCCTTCATTAAATTCACATAACAAAAACACATTCTTAAAATGAGTCCCCATCTTTTTTTTTGTTTCTTGAATGTCACTATCTGATTGGAAAAATAAGTTTAACCCCTCATTTTGTGACCTTATCAGGGTGTTTCCAGTAACTCCCCAAGGGACATCACTGAAGAATTTCAATTTAGTTAAAACAGAGCATATGGCATTAGAGCACTTGTATGAGAGACAGAGTGTCTCATTGAATGTGGCAGACACTAAAAGTCATTCATCTTTTCAGAATAAAACTTCAAACTCTTTTCAAGAAAAAGTACATAGTTCCCCAGTCAAGTTCTGAGATGACTTGGTAACTATCTCCTAAAATAGAAAAGTAAAGTCACAAGCTATCACCTGTAGTTACCACCTGTGCCACTGCCAATTTGAATACATTCCTCTCTCTCCCTCTTTATGTGATGGCTAACAATATCATATAACCCTATAACATTACAAGGTCCTGGGTTTATCCAGAAACAAGAAGAGAACCCTTCTGAAGTTAGGCCATGTCATCAGGCTAGTTCAAGAAGATAGAAAGCATAGTAATGATCAAGACATTAAGATATATCTGTAGTAGTTACTGAATTTGGAGGACTATTGTTTGTCACTCAGACAGGACTTTCAGATTATCGATCTTTAAAATGAATAGTTTCTTAACTGAGTATGTGTCAGCCTTCAGCCAGAATGAAAAAAGTGTCAGAATTAGTCAGCCCTAGCTGACAAATGAGCTGCCCCCCAGTCCCTTCAGAAATTTCATTTACCTTTTCTAAAAAGAGATAATTTTGATTTGTGGAAGTATTTAACTTGCATATTTAAATCTATAAATTATTTCATAAGTGGAGGAATGATTAGCAGTTGTTTTTGTTTTGTTTTGTTTTTCCTTTTGAAGGGCAACTTTTATTTTTGTTGCTTGGAGGCATTGGCTAACCTTTCTAGCAAGGGTGATGTCCATTAACTCATTAATTTCTGTAGTAATAAATCAATCAAGACAAGGTCTCATTAAAACAATTCTTCGCTAGTGTTGCTTCCCCCAGATTCTTACTTATATTTTCTTTGGAGGGGATATGTATTACCTTGTTGCAAGTCCCCATGAATTGCTCTCTGAAGAGAAGAATTTGTGCATTTCAAATCACCACAAGCAATTGCAATGGCAGACAGGTACAGTGGACAAAGAAGAAAATAATTAAAATTAAAATTTAATCTAATTCATTTGTAGCATTTTAACTAGTTATTCCACTGGGAGAGCAGCAACTGTAAAAGTTTATACAAATGACTATTATCAAATTATTTAGTTATGTGATTATATAGCCCCCCACCCACAGTGGTAGTAGTGGTATCTACAACTGATGATAGTTTTCAGATGGCAACAATACAGGATCCTTTTTGACTCCTTTTATGTGAACATAATTTTCATCAATCCCCTCTGCATGAGAGACACAAATGGAAAGCTTTTATCTCAAAATGATCCCTTCTGGTACTATAAACACAAATTAACATATTGGGCTTGGTCCTGAGGTATATGTTAACTACTATTGACTTCATTAACAATTATGACCATAGAAAGCTGTATGAGTCCAGAAATACTAAAATGACAGTTAATAGTTAAAGCTGCCATTGTCAATGAGTTCTTGATGCTTTTCTATTTTTGTACATAAAAATAAATATTTAATAATGTTGACATAAGCTCTCATTCTGTCATTTTTAAAGTTCCTTAATTTCCTAATAGACAGATCTTACCATGTCATTTCCCTGAGCAAAAATATCTAATGGTTCATATTGCCTCCTCCTTCCTTCCTTCCTTCCTTCCTTCCTTCCTTCCTTCCTTCCTTCCTTCCTTCCTTCCTTCCTCAGGAATTTATCAAACACCTACTGTATTCAGAGCTTTGACTTGGTGCTGGAGCCATTGCAAAGTTTAGGTAAATCTCATTCACTTACCTTGTAGAGTTTAATGACTCAGAATTAACAGAGTTAATGATAATATTTTACATTAAAAAAACAAGAGAGGATTGTGGCGGGAAAAGTGTTCTATGTGGTTTAAAGGAGAATGTTGTTACTATTTGGGAGAATGAGGCTAGTAGGGTTTGCTCTGGACTTTAAAAGATACATAGAAATTTAACAGGTAAGTTGAATGTGGAATGAGAATACTCCTGTAGGGCATTCTCAGCATAGAGACAGCATGGTAAATGACATAGAGGAGGTAGTGGGCATGTAATTTTTTGGGGGGGTGGAGAGGCAGAGAATAGAAAAGTTTGGCTTGAGCATAAGCTACATGCATAGGGACATATCAAAGTACAGTATGAAATCAGATTATAGAGATCCTTAAAAAATGTACACAATTTACAGTCTGGAATTTGAGGTCATCATAAACTTCATCTAACCTATTTTTTCAGGTTTATCTTATACTACTTTTTTACATTTTCTCTGGTACCACCAAACTGGAAACTCCATAATTCTCCACCTCTGCTCTATACTTTCATGCCTCTTTGCCTTTATTCACAAAACAAAACAAAACAAAAAACCTTATACCCGCTCCCCAAAGCTTGCCTAGTCCTCCATTCCTAAATCTTATCACCTTTGAGAAAATTGGCCCTACCTCCTTCAGGAAAATTGGCCCAATCACTCTAGTAGAAAGTTATGTTTCACATATGGATGTCTCATGCTATGTTATGCATAATTCTTTTTATTTTTTAACTTCATTTTAGGTTTTTTTTAGATTTTCTTGTTTTTTACTACTCTCTCCCATTTTCTACTGTTGGCTTGTTGAGGGGAGAGACCAAAGCTTATTCATTTTTATGTCTTCCATTTCACTTAGTTCAGTGTTTTGCATGCATGTCAACCATGAATCTGAAATTATGCAACCTGTAACTCTGAACCTTGGTCCTTAATCTAGTATCCTAGGCTTGCTTTTAGTACACGAATCTCATTAACTCTAACTCTACTTCCCTGTCTCAGAAACCAGTGACCCAGCTCTGGGAGGCAGTTTGAGGATTAATAATGCCACACACAAGGGAAAAATGAAAGGGAAAAGATTCTTTTTGGGGCACGTGAATTACCTTTCCAATGTATAAAAATAAAACTAAGGACTCTGGGATCTGCTTTACACTTTAGTTTAGTAAGCCCACCTGCTTTCAGCTTTGCTTATAGAGGAAAAACAATGGAGGATTGCCAACTGATGTGCCATGCAATAAAATTGGAAATTCACTGAGAACCCCTTTGGAATATGTGATAGTAAAGTAAATGGCTGTGGCAGCTGCAGAGCTATCCATGTCACATTTTCCCAGAATGTTTTACAAAATGTAAATTGGAGCCTCACAAAATTTAACTTTTATAGAACTGTCCTTTTTACTGAAGCAGATGATGGCTTCTTTAAGATTGTTTAAGATAAATAACTGACTTCCAAATTGAGTACTAGTAAGCCATTTTTTTTAACTTGGTAAATGGGTAATGATTATATGAGTATGATAATCAATTGTCAAAGGATGGAACTCTAGGAAGACAAGATATCATCTTCAGTACTCCAAAGAGTGTACTAATGTGGTAAACATTCAAGGACAGGAAAAAATCTAGGTAATAGGAAGATACTATAATGATAAGCTAATATATAATTGACTGACACATCCTCTTCATTTTCCCGTTATTTTAATAAGATGCTGAATTCCACACTAGCAACATTGTATTAATGTGCTTGGATTTAAAAAGATTACTAATAACCACAAATATTCTTTATAAAGCCCATTATTGAAATGATATCCACCAATCATGGACATATGAGTAAATTGTACCACTAAATGTGAACACATTAATTGTGTGGCCAGACTTAAAAGTCACTATTTGGATGTACTTACTGCCCCTAAACAGATCGGAAGCCACCAGTCTAATTAATAATCCATTATATTAAGTATAACATTGTCAATGAAGATATGTGATGATGTTTTATCTTTGACCTTTGGGTAGTTGACAGACTTTAGTTCTAACATATACACTAATATCTCAATGTCTCACGTGTAAACAGTCAAATTCTAAGTCCCTTTGTTCTCCCTTCTTGATCTGTAATGGGGAAAAGTCTCCATGTTCATGATCTTGACAAAGGAATGAGGAACTCTTAGAAACATTAATAATAAGGAATGTTGAAAGAAGGAGAAGAAAGAGAAGAGGAAGAAGAAGAACAATAACAAACAACAAGAAGAGTAAGAGGGAGAACAAGAAGAAGAAGAAAAACAAGAGGAGGAGGAGGAGGAGAAATGGTGAATGATTACTGGCCAGCAAATGGAAGTAATGTTGTATATTTGGGGCTGTACCTGAAATGTTTTTACTTGTGCTTTGTTGAGTGCAGTGGACTATGTGCCCATGGAATATTGTTAGATGATCTTTTACACTTCTCTCATAGAAGAAATAAGTTCAAAGAGAGGTGTTTGAAAAGGATAGAAAGCTAGCTTTTAAGTGTCTAAGCCAGGTTGCACTTCAGAAAGTAAAATGAAATACTATCAATCATATAATAGAATTAGACTGTGTAGATATGCAATATACACTGTAAAAGCCAGGACATTACCTACTTATCTTTATCGGCTTGACTGTCATTTGCCAAGAGACAGCAACTAATGCTTTTGATGATAATTCAGAATCAAAGAAATTCTTGATTTCAGTCTCTCCTGTTTGGTTCAGATTGGCCAGATTGACTGACTTGCTTGTTTGATGAATTGGAATCAAATCATTTCCATCATTCTAGTTCACTTTGGGTTATACAGATCAGGCCAAATGAATAGAAATTATGGTACAAAATGGAAATTAAAAGGCAGGAGTTATTGTTTGCAAATATTCATGCCTGGTACTTTAAGCTCCTAGTACATGTGACACCATTCCTTCCTCACATTCCCTTCTCATGATCTACCCTGTAGAAAAAAAGTCTAATATGGCTTTGTATAATTTTTATGTGTAACGATTTTCCAAATTACAATTGAAGTTATACAGCAGTATAAATTAATCTGTAGCAAACATCTTTTGTAAAGTAGCAGGAATGTCAGTATTAGTATTATTATAAAAAATGTTCAGCAAATGAAATTTTAAAAAAGACATCTGTTATATAAACAGAATTAAAGTCCTTATTTACAACTTTGTAGACATTGTGTGACTTTTGCTGATTATGAATGAGATTTTGAAAATCATTTATAACGTACAGGATAACTATTCCTATGAATACAAACTTCATTTATTGCCTTAAATTTCTAGAAAGGGTGCATTGTTAATCACTTTCATTAATTTTTAGTAATGTTTTTTTAAACTTCTGGTAAAATAAATTGATTTAAATTACTATCATTGGAGTCAGCCATAAGGAAACTGATAAAGGTAGAAGAGTTTACCTCTGATTTTCTATTATTACTTTAAACATCTCTCTTAAGTATCTTTCTATACATCATTTGCTCTTAACTAGGTGTCAGTCAATCCACATGAGACACCATTGTTCAACTCTTAGCTGACATTAAGAATCAAAGTTATTTTTATCATAGTAGACTCTTTGAAACTAAAAAGTTATCAATATTCAAATAAATATGCCATAAGATTTTAGTCACTGTGACCCTGTAATATGCAGCAGTCACCATGCTAGAAACACCTTAAGCTATCTAGACATGAAGCAAAAAGGAGTGGGAAGCAATAAATGAGAATTTTTTAATATAATGGTCAGGAAGTTTTAGTTTCAGTTATAACTTATCATTATGTAACAAATCTTGGCTGGAACTTAGCTGAGCAAACCAAGGCTAATTGGGAATTCATCATGTTTAAGAAGATAAGAAGGTCCTGGAAAAAAGGGATAGGAGAAAGGACTGAAAAGGCTGAATTTAAAGGTTTATGTCAGGTGGCTTTATGTATCTGGAAACCAAAAGATCATGGTGGACAGGAAGTTTTCCAGTCCATTCAGAAAGGGATATGAAAAAGAACTATAGTTTTCTTTAAAATCTAACGCATTTGAAAAGTGAAAGAATTGGTACTTTGGCTCTTAAGGATAGTGTTATAATTGTCTTCCTGCTTCAAGCACTCTCAAACTATGTGTCTATTAACTTCAGGCATGAATTTATGCTCTGGAGAGGATGAAGAGTTTCAATGCAGGAAGGGAAAAATAGCTGATGAAGGAAGCCTGGATGAAAATGCAAGGGAGCAAGGAAGTGAGAATCAAAACTGGTTTAAAGAGGTTGGCAAGTATAAAATCTTGACAAAAATAAGACAAGAAAAGTGAATGACTAAACTGTAGGAATTATACTACAGGAGAATTATAGCTCTCCTAACAGAGTATAATAAAATTGGACCTTTAGCAGAAGTAGAGTCATCAGTTTCCTATAGAGAAATAAAGTTAATGCATAGTTATAAGGAAACATTATTAGCCCCAGCAGGAAGAGGGTTTTTGTGGTACTTGTTGATCCTTTTGGGTGTGTGGTAAAAGTACAACCTTAGAAATCACGATTAGTATCTCAGAATTGTGTAAAACAAGTAAAGGACAGGCCCATGCTTGGGACGTATATTGCATTATGAATGCTTGAAAGACTTTAAACTATTGCAAATAATAAAAAAAAAGACTTTAAAAGGCAAACAGAAATAGAGTGGTGGATTAGTGGAATAGATTAGATGTACAATACACAGTGGTAAATGACCGTAGTAATCTAGTGTTCGATAAACCTAAAGACCCCAGTTTCTGGGATAAGAACTCACTATGTGACAAAAAAAAACTGCTAGGAAAACTAGGAAATAGTATGGTAGAAACTAAGTATAGACCAATATCTTGAACAACATACCAAGATAAGGTCAAAATAGGTACATAATTTAGACATGAAGGGTGATGCCATAAACAAATTAGGAGAGCAAGGAATATTTTACCTGTCAGAGCTATGGAGAAGCAAAGAATTTTTGATGAAACAAGAGAGTGTATTAATACATATAAAATGGATAATTTTGATTATATTAAATTAAAAATGTTAACTATTCTCAGCAATACAATGATCCAAGACAATTCCAAAAGATTTATGACAAAAAAATGCTGTTGACCTCCAGAGAAAGAACTAAAGGAGTCTGAATGCAGCTCAAGGCATACTACTTTTTGCTTTATTTTTTCATAGTTTTTTTTGTCTGTGTTTTCTTTCAAAACATGACTAATATGGAAACTTGTTTTGCATGATTGCTCAAGTATAACTTAAACTAAATAGGTTACTTTCTCAGGAATGGGGTGTGAAGGGGAAAGAGAATTTGGAACTCAAAATTTAAACAAATGTATTTTAAAATTGTTTTACTTTTAATTGGGAAAAATAAAATATTGTTAAAAGTGGTAAACAGAAGAGAATTGTTGATCCTGGAGGCAATATGGAGCCACTGGAGTTTATTGAGTATGGTAGTAACATGGTCAGATCTGTGCTTTAGGAAAATCACTTTGATAACTGAACGGAAGATGTACTAGAGTGGGGAGAAATTTGGGGTATTTGACAGTTTATTGTAATTTCCTTAGAAAGAACATGGAGAGGTGAGCTTGATAGTGTAGTTTCAGTGGATACATAGTTCATTGATTCATTATATCCAAAGAATTCTGATAAATGTAGCAATGCCAAACTATTGTTTATATTTTTGTCTTCTTCCTCATCATCCTCCCCTTCACTATTCTTCTCAACCTTCTCTTTTTCTTTCTCCTCCTCCTCTTCCTCAGCAGTTTTGGTGAAGATAAAGAACGTGCTTATCAAATGTTTTGAAGCCACATAATTGCTGGGGGTGGCTGATGTGTTGGATGAAAAAAAAATAGGATCCAGAAAAAACTTTACAGACTGAGCTAGACTTGAACTAAGGAGATTAAATTCATTAGAAATAAATGTGAAGTCTTGCTCTTAGCTTCCAAGTAATCAACTACCTAAATGTAGTTTAAATGAGATATAGCTTACCACTACTTAAAATTAAGAGTTAGGGGTTTTAGCTAATTACAAGATACATGCAAATCAACTATATGATATGGTTATTAAAAATCCCAATATAATCTTACTTGCCGGTAACAGAAGTACCTTATAAAGGAAATAATACTTTCTGTTTGTTTGGGTTTTTAATTTTTTTTTTTAATTTAAGAGACGAATCAAGCATTTCCATAACACAGTACAATAAAAAGATGATTGTGTATGAAACTACAAATCTACTATAAACAACTTACTATTTTCTTAATGTATAGAACATTATCATTTATTTTTAAAATTTTTTTCTTCCTTCCCCATTCCCAGAAATGGCTACCATTAGACACATATATGTATGTATGTATGCACATGTACACACGAGTGTATACACACATATATGCATATATTTATAATTTATTGTATAAATTCTTCTATTTATCAGTTCTTTCTCTGGATGCAGATCATGTCTTTCTTCATATGTCCTTTAGAGTTAATTTGGGTATTTATAATAGATAAAATAACATTATCTCAATGCCATTCTTAAAACGATATTGCTGTTACTGTTTACAATGTTCTTTTATTATGCCCAAAGGGTATAGGTTTTTCAATAATTCTTTGGGCATAATTCCAGATTGCTCTCCAACATGGTTGGATCATTTTACAATTACACAAACAAGAATTAGTTTCCCAATTTTTCCACATCCACTCCAACATTTGTCACTTTCCCCTTCTATCATTTTAGCTGATACGATAGGTGTAAACTGATATCTCAAAGTTGTTTTAATTTGCATTTCTCTAATCAATAGCGATTTAGAGCATTTTTATATGACTATAAATTATTTTGATTTCTTCATTGTAAAACTACCTTTTCATATCCTCTGACCATTTATCAATCGGGCAATGACTCATATTGTTATAGATTTGACAAAGTTCTAATTAGTATTTGTGAATTTCCCTCCATCTTATTTTTACTCACAATTTTCCTTCTCAGCCTCTTTTCTTACCCTATTCTTCTTACCTTATCTTTTCCCTGGAAAAGTCTAAATCACTTGAAGGTCTAATCAAGGGCACTGTATTCATTTTTATTCACAACATTTTAAGAGAGACATTGACAAACCAGATTATGTCCAGAGTAGGATAAAGATGGTAAACATAAACTTACAAGGTTATTGAAAAGTTAACTGAGGCCTCCAGAGTGGGGTGCTGACAGCAAGTCTAATTCTTGCTAAAGCTGATTGTTCAATATCCAGTGTCTTTACACCTTGGAAGTGAGCAAACACTATGTACCATGGATTGATTTATTCCTTTGTTGATCACCTGGACTTAAGAGTGTGATGGATAAAATGTTAACAACATAGATTAAACTTGAAAGTATGAAAAAAGATGATAATAATACTAAAACCAAGACCCGTAAGGAAATATTGAAGGTTTTAGGCTGGAGGAGAGAAAACATGAAAACTTCCCTCAACTATTTGAAGGACTATAATATGGATAGAGGATTGGGTTCATTTTGTTAGCTCTAGAAGATCAAGTTCACTGGGAAAAGTGATAAAATAGATGATTTTAAAGCAACATGGAACAAAAATAAACAAACAAATAAACAAAAAATCCAACTCTCTAACTCCCCAGAAACTGAGAGGTCTAAAAATGGAATAGGTTGCCCTTTTATTTAGGAAGTTCTACATACACTATTGGGAGTGTGTTCAAGGAGAATGTGCTTGGGAAACTATATAAATGGTTTAAAATTAATTTCTCCATGAGATTAGAAACTGAATTACAATATCTCTAAAGCCTCTTCAATTCAAAAATGGAAAGGAAGCATTTAGTATCAGAAAGAATATTGAATCTATAGCCCGGAGCCATGAGCATGAATTCCTACTGTGTGTCTCACTACCTGAGTGATTTTTGGATCTAAATTCTCTTCTCACATTCTGTGATACTGGTGTGTCTGAAATCTGCCATTCAACTAGTTGGGATTATAACTAGACTAAGGCCACTGGAACTTTACCTCAGAGCAGACAATTTAGAGGATTCCTGCAACACTATCTCTGAGAATACTTATACTCTTGGCTCTGGCAACTTATCTGTTGCCTTGTCATAGAGCTTATTTTGATCCCCTTTAGCAACCTAGAAACCTTGTGGTACTTGGCCCCCACTGCTTCCTGATATCTGCCCCATTTTCTAAAGTGGCTAGTTATGGTTGTGTTGCTATTCTAATACAAACTACATTTATAAAAGTAATAATCTTTTTGTTCCCTTTAACAAATCATAATTTCACATAAACAACAAAACATGGATACATTCTTTTGTTCAAATATGTTACTGCCTTCTCATGATATTCATAGGTACACAGTCACACTTGGAACAAAGGGTGGGGACACAGCAATTCTCCCTCTGTGTCTGCTAGTTGTGCTGCAATCTAAGAAGGCTGCTTATATATCCTAAAAGGAGAAGCATACTCCTCTAATTGACAGTAACAATGAAATGTCCTACTGCTTGTAAACTGTTTTGCCAGTATAGTGAATTTGGGAAGAAATCTTCAATTTTTCTCTTGAGGTTAACCCATTTGTGAGCTAGATGTGGGACAAATATGTTAGCAACCAAGTGACAACTCGTTATTGTTTTCTTTGTATTAATTTGTTCTATACTGAGCTGAAATAATTCCCAGGCACTAAAATAGACGTGGCACCACATGTGCAGTGCTCAGCTGCTGAATGCCCCTAGAAAGCAGAACATTTAGTTAGGAAATGCTTTGCAGTATTAGTTCTGTAATATATATTTGGAGGGGGGTTAGTTGAGGAGGGGAAAGTTGCCTCAGTGAAATACTGCTTCACTTCAAGATGCATATCAGCTATTATCTTATAGCGGAATACTTTCAAAAGCTCTTCATTTCAAAATGTAATATAGTTGGCTTAGTGATTAATTTGGTTGAATAGTAAAAATCCTAAGAACACTGTCATAGCGAGAAAACTAAGTTAGGAGTTTAATTTCACATGTGAATCTTTCTTCCCTTTCTTTTTAAATTTTCAATTCATTCACTGTTCAAGAGATCAAGGGAAAGAAACACTATGCAAAATTTAACAAAGTACTAATAATACAAACTTCATGAAAAATGGACCAAAAGCCCTTAGAAGAGCTCTTTGAATGCAGAGAAGCTACAATTCATTCCAAGTTCTGGGTAATGCAAAAGTATTTGCATATGAAAAGTCTTTGTAATATTTGCTTCCATTCTTGTAAGCCTGGGATGCATTGACTTTGATTTTGCAAACTGTAAAAAGGAGCAGCAACAACAAAAATTATTTTCTCCAGATGCGTGGAGATGCTTAGCCTACAATATCTATTTTCCCACACCAGCTGCTGAGGGATATTCCATGGTTGGTTTGTTTCCATTTTACCAAGACATTGTTTTGCATGCAGCTTGACTCTGCTTAGGCAGTGTTTTGGGGGTCAGGATAAGGTATCTGGAGTTAAACATGCTAGGTAGCCAAAAGAGCAGAATTACAGGTGAGCCAAGACATTAACACATTCCAGAAGCTGTTACATTTTCAATTTTTAAAAACATACTCATAGAATAGTAATTTTAAAATATAAAATAAAAAGAATCTGTGCCTAGAAAATTCACAGAACTGCAACTTTAATTGCTTCAGTACATCCTGTCCTTGGTTATGAAGTTTGTCAAGCTTCTTAGTTACATAAAGTTTTCTTTGGGGTAATTTTAATTATTTGTGTTTTATTGAGGCAGGTGTTTATCTGAAGGAGAGATATAAAGACACCATGCACAAAAACCAGAAGTGAGTTCCATCCGCTCAAAATTCACTGAAGATCTTAATGCAGCTTGAATAGGAAATGAAAGCCTGGGCCCAAGAATGAAAGAAACTTACCTTCCTTGTCAAAGCCTAAAAGAGCCAATATTTTCTGAAGTTACAGCATAACTAATGTTCCATGCTTATTAAATCGTATGATGTTCTTATTCACAGTCCATGACTTTTACATTTTTCTCAATTACACAACAAATGTAGTGTTTGTGTAGGGCATGGAAGGATAAACTCCTGTATTTGGGCCTCCTCCAGATGACAACAGATGGACCATTGGTACTACTTTGTCAAAGAACCTCCTGTGTTCTGATAGTACTTTCTTACATAATATTTAGTGAATTTGAGCTTTATTGGGTGAATTTTACTCTACTAAGTGAAGTGTGACTCCAAGAAATTTTTTTTCATTCTATGAAGCTGTCAGTAGTTCAGATCATGAAATCTCCTTCTAGATATTGTTAAGCCATATAATTAGTTTACTTCTTGAGTACTTTGCACAATTGAAAATGCATCTGAGCATCGTGAATAAAGAGACAGAAAACTGCTTAAGTCACATGACAATGTTCATGAATTCATGAACTCACACACACATAATCTTACTTCCCAAGACCCGCCCCCATATCTTTACTTCGAAATAGGAAAGAATTTATGTAAACATCTAGGTCATATTTTCCTACCACATTTAGCATCCTTCATTAATCTTTGAGATTCTCAGCTGGATTTACTGAAGAACATTGACAAAGTTAACAAGTGGCAAAGTTAATTGGAATCTAAATCTCCTAGCATTTCTCCCTTCCATCAGCATTTCCTTGAATGCCCTTTATGCAATTGAAGCAAGGTGGTGTGACTTCTTAGAGAAGGCTATATTAACATCTTAGTGATTATTTTATGGCAGTAAAAATAAACGTGTGAATGCATTAGAGGAGGAAGGAATTGTGAGTGGATGGGAAGAGGGGAAATTTTCTAAATTTTATTCTCAAAGTGTAACAATTAGAAGATGAGTTGAAATTCAGCTAAACATGATGCAGAATGTTTATTTTTAATAACACTATTTTCCAGTGCTATATGGCTATAATAATAATAACAATAACTATCATATTTAATATATCATATTTAACATTTCCAAATTCTTTACACACACACACACACACACACACACACACAAAATCCCATTTTATTCTCACAACAACCTTCGGAGGTATGTGCTATTATTGTCATTTTATGTATGAGGAGACTAAAGCAGACAGAGGTTAATGACTTGCCCAGGGTAACACAGATAGTAAGTATCTGAGGCTGGAATTGAACTCAGGTCTTTCTGGCACTAGGTCCAAGCCTCTATCAACTGTAGCATCTCAGTATTCAAACAACTGAAATTGAGGACCAGAGGTAATAGAGATACATGGTAGGTATGAACAAGCTACAAAAAATTTTACAAGCATTTGTAAAAGAGGCCATCAAAGAAATGTATGAATACAGAAGATGGTATGCTCTCTACGTGGTAAGAAGAAAGAATAGACAAACTATTTCTTCCATTTGTGGCCATGAAGTAAAAAACCAAGAAACAAACAAACAAAACCAGTGACTCTCTCCAGTATGTTAGGTTGACTCTGCATCCAATTTATGGAGATATGAACAAGAGAATCCCAGAATAGGCAGGCATGGATGGATCACGGGAAAATAGATTTAGACCTAAAAGGGGCCTTCCAGTCCCTCTAGTACAACCCCCTCATCTTATAGACAAGGAAACTAAGGCCCAGAACAATTAAGTGGCCAATCGCTCCCCCAGTCAACCAATTCTATTGACTCCCAAGTGCATATAACTTTAATTGTATATTCTTCTGTTTAGCTTTTACAAGCATTCCTTTACAGCCTGGCCCCAACCTTTTCTTGCTGTTTCATTAGACATTATTCTTTCTTCCCCAATCTGCCATTTGGCCAAACTTTTCTCTCTGTTCCTTACTCATCATACCCCATCTCTTTTCTCTGTACCTTTGTGTTGGATGTCCACTTTGGGGAAGGATGCCCTCCTTATCTCATCCTCTTAAAACATTTCTATTCCTTCAAGGCACAGTTTAAGCACCACCTTCCACATGAAGCCTTTCTTGATTCTCCCACCCTGATCCAACTGCTAATGTTTTCCTACCTAAACTAGCATGGTATTTTGCTACTTTGTATTTATTGTCTTCTTATTTATCTTTATATATTTATATATGTGCTCCTTGCCTTCCACATTAGAATGTAGGCTCCCTTAGAGTACGAGATTGTATCTCTAGTGCCTAGAACAGTTCCTCATACAGCATCAGAACTAAATGCTTACTGATTGCTCACTCAAAACTACCAAAATAAAGTAGGATCAATAAATTTAAACCCAGATCCTCTCACTGCAAATACATTTTTTATTTCCTTTTACAATCTGCATTGTCAAAAACAATGCTGATATCCATGAGATCACAGATTTTTTTCAGCATTGGTGTCTTCTAAGTTCATTAAACTTTAAGGAATATCAATGTGTCACTTGGCCTCTTTCCTTGATACCATGAAAATATGTATCCAGATCATCCCAGAAACAGTTGTTGCTATACTATCTCTAGAATTTCTAGTTATTGAAATCTTCCATACTCCTTTATTAGCTGAATTACTTAGACAATAATTAGAAATAAAGTATGTCCTTCCAATGAAAAGGTAACTCATCCACTTCTAAACTGTCTATATATGCAAAATATTTGACTAATTTATTTATTTAAATCAGTTGATTTTAATCTATCTTACCTCACTATAAATCCAGTTAAAACACAGTTCAATAGAATAACTATCAGGTTGAGAGTATGGAAATCTGGACTTTGGCCTTGGCTTTCCAACTAACTACCAAACCACTTTATTTTATTTATTTATTTAGATAAGTCACAAAGCTTCTCTTTTCTTAACTTCTTTCTAGCAAGATGATCTTCTCTTTATCTAAAATAGTTTCAAATATTTATCAATCCCAAGAAAGCATCAGGTATTACCAATGACATATGCAATCATAATGGAACACTACCCTCCCCAGGCTATTTTTCCAAGTTGCTCTTGAACTTTGAATATCCAAAGGGCAGCTTGTACCTTTGGTTCTATGGTGTAATTCTTTGGGTCCATATTCTTTAAGTTATAGCCTATAGGACCCTACAAATGTGTTGTACATCAATAGACACAATTAGTTGTTTGTAAAGCCTTTTACTAGGATGACATTAGGGTTTTTTAAGTAGCTATAAAACATTACTTTCCCTTCAAAATCCTAGAATGTGTTCTACTCTCCCACAAATATATGAAAACATTGAATAGACTATGCCGTCACCTCAAACTATTGTCCTATTTCATTCCTTCCATTCATGATTGAACTCTTAGAAAAAAAGCTGACTACTCAAAAAGTAGTCTCCACTTCTTCTCTCATTCATTTCACAAAGTTAAGAATATATTACCTTACAACCCAATTTCTTCTTTCCTTATTCAACTGAAACTGTTCTTTCTAGTCACCAAAGATCTTTTGATTGTGAAATCTGATGGTCTTTTCTCATTCCTTAACTTTCTTGACCTCTCTACAATATGTACCATTGTTAACTACTCTCTTGGTTGTCCTCCATCTCCATTGTTTGTTCATCACTCATTGTAAAGTGCACAGTACCTGGCACATAGCCCTATATAAATGTTTCTTGTTGTAATTATCAAGAATGAAGGGTAAACGACAACCTGTGAGTAGTAGTAGCTGCCCCACTGGGGACCCAACTGGACAGTTCCAGTCGGGCAACACAGCTCCTTTCTTACTTCCTTCACTCCTCTCCCTCTTCCCTCTCTGCCCACATACGGAATCATGCCCTTATGTGCAGGTGTTCTGTCCAAAGAAATATAAATTTTGATCATTGAAACTTAGCAATGTATCTTGGGGATTTTGGGCAAGATTTCTTTTTTTTTTCTGGGCCATGCCTTAAACCCAAATCACTCTCATTAGATCCCAGCCCAAGTCTCACTTGGTCACTGTGTGGATTCTGATGGCTCAGAATGAGTATAAGTAGAAATAGTTTCTGTTTTGACCAGAAACCTTGAGGGTCTTACCCTCCCAGATCGATTTCACTTTATTTTTTGACTAGGTAAAAAGGCCATTCTTCACCTCATTTTTACCTAGCCTTAATCACTGAATGGGCATTGCCTCAGACAAACTGAGACCTGGGAAAGACCTTAGCTTAAAAAGGCCAAAATATCCCACTGCATCCAGAGCCATCTCCAGTCTTCCTGATCTATATCTTGCCACTGGACTCATTTGGCTCTGGAGAAGGGAGTGAGGCTGATGACTTTGCACAGCCCTTACTCACTTAAATCCAATTTATTTGCAAGTCATGACACCTTCTTCTTGATGTCATGGTACTCTTTGAGAATGAATCATATCATTTCTATGTCTCCAACATATTTCTCATTCATCTCCTTGTCTCTGCTTACAGGACTGCTACTCTAGTCCAGTTCCTCATTAGTTTTCATGTAGATTTCTCCTAATTGGTTTCCTGCCTCAAGTAACCAATTAATTCATTTCTTCTATAGTTGCCAAAGTTCTTTTCCTGATTAGAATATCTATGCAAAGGTAAAGAGGTAAAGATTTCACCATATTACTCTCCAATTTCAAATTCAACAGCTCCCAGTTGTCTTTAGGGTCAAACATAAACTTCCATTTTCGGCTTTTACAATTCTTTAAAACTCAACTGTATAAGAGACACCAGATTTGCTGAATAACAGGTAGGGTAAACAAAGGATTGGGAAGCTAGGTGCCACAGAAGATAGAATGCCAGGCCTGGAGTTTAGAATACTTGAGTTCAAATCTGGCCTCAGATACTTACTGGCTTATGACCCTAGGCAAGTCACTTAACTCTGGTTGCCTCAGTTTCCTCATCTGTTAATGAGTGAAGCAAATGGCAAACCACTCCAGTATCTTTGCCAAGAAATCCCCACATGGCATCACAAAGAATCAAGTATGACTGAAACAAGTAAACAACAGAACAAAGGATCTCTCTGTTTCAGTTGTAGTGATGACCACAGGCTGAATCTGATCAGCAGAAATATATAATATGGCATACCTGCTTAGCCATGTAATGACCAACAGAAATTCTTTATTATGTAACAAGTACAAACTGTGTGACTTTCTAGGTTACATACATGTAAGAGAGTTCTTAATAAAAGTGATGGTCCTAGTAGACTTGCTGAAGCATCTATCTGTACTTAACCAGCAATGCTGGAAGTTTCCCCATAATCTTTTTTGCAGGGTGTATCTTTACTAGGATCATCCCCCTGTCTCTGAAAGAGTGACTTTAAGCTAATTATGATGAGGCTAAGGCAGATATATAGGAAATATCCTTGGTAAAGGCAATTGACAGCTCTTGGTAATGCAAGCTGTGGACATCCATACTCTCTTTGAAGTTTCCTAATGCAGCTCCCTTTGGACATAACATCTTTGCTGAGTTTTTACATAGTTAAATTCATAAGGTTTGTTCTTTTCCTGTTTGAATATTGATCATAAAGCAGCTTTCATCTCTGCTATCAGGAGTCCTGTTCCTCCATAGTTGCTTCATCTCTCAAATAAGTGCCTTTATTTATCCATTGTTCTGGAATGTGTTTCTGTGTTCCCTTAATTTTGCCTCAACTCTTTCGAACCAACTAACTATCTTTTGCCCTACTTGGATGGGGGTAGTAGATACCATGGCTATTAGGTAGATGGGTAAGGAGAGAAATTTTATCTACCTCCAGGGATCTTCTGGAGTATGCACAAAGTACTTCTGAGCCTGAAACTGTACTTGCTCAGAAACCTAAGGGTTTAGGCCCCAGGGGAGTGGTAAATTTTCCTGTTTAGGCAAACTTAACTCCTTTAGAAAAAAAAATAAAAAAACTTCAATCGTTCTCCATTGTCTTAAAAACACCACATAAACGTTTTAGTGTGGCATTTAAATCTGACTACAATCTGCATCTAGCTTGTCTTTCTAGACTTTCTCCTCCATACTCTTACTTTCACAAATTTTACATTTCAGTCAAATTGGAAGATTACTACTTCTTCCTCCAACTTGACACTTGAGCTACTAGTTCCACAGGAGCTATCCTCCATATACCCTTTTAAATCTCTTTCTGTTAAATGCCTTAACTCCTTTCAAATGTTGGGTCAAGTACTACCTCCTTTGAGAAGGCTTCCCTAATCCCTTGTTTGTTGGTTTTATGGCCTTCCTCAAATACTCTTGTACTATACTTATTCATATGTATGCTTTCTCTAACCCTCTTCCACTATTCCCCAATAAAAAGTAACTTCCATGAGGGTAGGTATTGATTTGATTTTATCTCTGTCTTCCCAGTGACCCTGGATCACTGCCTTATTACAGAAGGGCTTGCATAGCCCAATGAAACTGAACTATGCTGTGCAATACTACCAGAGATAGCTCATAGTAGAGAGTTCTGACAAAACATGATCCACTAGAGAAGGAAAGGGCAAACCAATCCAGTATCTTTGCTAAAAAAAATGCATCAACAACATACAGATTTCAGGAGATAGAAGAAGACAGAAAAAACTGGCATGGTATGGTCCACGGGGTCATGAGGACTCAGACATGACTAAAAACTGGACAACAAAAAAACCCAACTCTAACACTAATAACTGTCTTTTCACAACCCCTCTAATGTTGGCGAGCATGAGATAAAACCTTAGTTGTGCTTCTTTTCATTTCTCTTATCGCTCGTGATAATTAGATTCCTTTCCTCTTTTAATACAACCATCGACTTAGTTCCAAATTGTCTCACCTCTCAACTAGATGACTGCAACAGATCTGCCTGATTCGAGTCTCTCCCCACTGCAGTCCGTCTTCAACTATACTGCCAAAGGGATTTTCCTTAAGCAGTGGCATGCTTGATTCCTTACTCACATTCACCCCACATAGCAAATCTGTTGTCACATCTTATCTTCCTGCTTTCACAATCTCTCATTCTATAAGTTCTCTTCTCCACTCACACAGCCCCAAGAGTTCTACCAACTATTTCATCCATCATCTGGGCTATTGCAATAGCCTTCTAATTCTTCTGGCCTCAAGATTCTAACCACTATAATCTATCTTCCACTCAGCTGCCAAAACGATTTTCCTGAAGCACAGGTCTACCTATGTCACCCCCTTATTCAAAAAATTCCACTTGTGCTCTTTTACCTCCAGGTTCAAATATGAAATCCTCTGTCATTTAAAACATTTGACAAACTGACCCTTTCCTTCCTTTATAAATCTTCTTAAGTTTTATTCTTATTTACATTTTCCAGAATCTAGCTATATTGGCATATATACTATATGCTGTTCCCTACGCATGATAGTTCTTCTCTCAACTCAATGCATTTTCTTTGACTTTCCCTCATGATTGAAATACCCACAAATACCTGTGATTTCTAGCTTCCCTGATTTCTTGGCTTCCTTTAAGACTAAACTTAAACCCTACCTTCTGCTGGAGACCTCTCCCAGTTTCTCTACAACCCCTCCAAACCCATTTGTGCTTTCTCTCTTAGATTGCCTTCATTTTTACACTGTATATCTCTTATAACTACAGATTTCATGGTTTTCCCCCATTGTTAACATGGCTGAATTATCTTCAAATCAATCAACTCCATTGGCTCCATATTGCCTTCAAGATAAATATGAATTTCTCTTTTCAGCTTCTAAAGCTGTCACCACATGGACTTAACCTGTCTTTCATACTCATTAGATATGTGCCTCACCTCTCCACCTTCATAAATGCTATGACTGACTAAACTGGCCATTTCTCTGTTTCTTACACATGATACTCCGTCTATGTCCATTGACTTTGTATTGGCTGTGTTGTTCGTGCCTGAAATTCTCTCCTTCATTCCCTCACCTCATGGACTCCATTTTTTTAGACACAAGTCAAGCACCACTTTCTACATGAAGTCTGTGACCTCCCAGTTGCTTATACCTTCCTCCTAAACTACCTTGTAAATTTAGCTACTTTGTGTATATTGGTATTTATTCTCTTTTATATGTGTTTGTATATGTTTGTGTATATGTATTTATCATCTCATTCATTAAATATCAAAGCTCTTTTAAACCAGGAATTAAACCAGTGATATGCAGATAATTACTTCAGAAATTACTGCTTCACTCAAATATAATTTCGTGTCAACTGTACCTGGTATATAGTAGATGCTTAATAAATACTTTTTTATTGACATGTAATTAATTTAATTTTTATTGTATGTTGGCTGTGTCCCCTATGCCTGGAATTGGACATGAAAATTATATATTCATCATGTTCAAAGTCTTCTGAATCTCTTTGAAGAAAACATTCATAAAGCAAAACTGTGTAACCTCTGAATAGTCTTTGTCTTTTTATTATCATGTATTGACAGCAGATCATATTTTATATTGCCATCTCTATATCTTCTAGCTAGCTATGTCTGTATCCTTTTTAGAGTAGTCAATCAGTGTAGAAGTATATAAGGAATTAGTTTATCAATTTTTGACAAATGTTCATTGAATTTTCTCTACCTCTTCATCCTCTACCATCCTTTATCTTAGCACATATTGTAACTATCCTCACTTTGTTTTCCTTGCCCATTTTCCAAACCACAAGGCAAAATGAAATGTACCAGGATATATTTCTTTTTGCTGTTCTTGTATGTTCTTGTATAGCATCCAACCCATTACTCTATTTACCTCTCTAATGAATTGCCCTTGCATCAAGTCAAAAATCACTTTGTTTTCAGGTTTAGTTTACCATAAGAATCTCAATATAGATATGTTTTAGTTAATTCATTTTTGTCTAAAAATATTAGTTGCGGGACAAAGATGTAAAATTGAATAACAACATTTGAATTAATGTTTGTTTTGCTTAAAACTGTAATTCTCAGCAAAATGCATATATGATAATGATTTTTGCACAGAAAATGGCATAAAGTGGCATATGAAGATGAATTATCTTTAGAAATGTAGTTTAGCTGATCATGTAATAAAATGAGAACCAACAGATGGACAGCTCTAGAAGTATATTGATATGTACTGGAAAACTTGTCAAAAATCGTGCATCTGTTTGGAATATCATAATGTTTTACATAGCTACTAAAGGCACACACACACATACACACTTGAGTGTATGTGTGTATGTATGTGTGACATTTGATAATGCTTGTTGATTGAGGCAGCAAGAATGCATGTCTTAAAAACTTAAGATATGCATTTCCTCCCAAGTGGAAATGGAAACTACAATGTGACCTTTATACTATATGTCTAAAAGGTTAAGAAATTTACCCATGAGATGAAGAGAATATTTACCAACAGGATGGAGGATTAAAGATTTTCTTTGATCTTCACAGCCTCTCTGAACACCCCAACATAAGATTGAAGTGGAAGATATAAACTAATTGCAGCTTGCCTCCATAGGCAAGAAAAATCCTAATGACAAAACCTAAAGAATTAACAACAGAGAAATATACTGATAACTCTTAACATGATTACTTAGCACTCTCTCCCTACCAGCCCCACAAAGCAGAATAATGAGAAACATGGACCTGTGCCCTAGGATCCATTCAGAATTTTCCTTGCTGTTGCATCAGTCTCTAAAACCACAGCTTGGTTCTGTTCTCACCCAACCCTTTTGTGGAAACTACCAATAGAACTCAAACCTATTCCACCCCCTTCCCTTGAATTCAAAAGTGATAGAGAAAGGAAAGTGAACTTTTGTTCTGCTTGGGGTTGAAGACTACTGTCAGCCGTAAAACAAAAGAAGAAGAGAGAAAACTGGAACAGGGCACCAGCATATCATGGGAATATACCAGGCCTCAAGAAATGGGCACTGGCATTTGGTTGTGGCTAATTTTATCCCCCTAGAAGTCACTTGAGGCCAGGACTGGGGTTGGTCAAAGAGATTTTGCCAGCCTAAGATGAGCCTGAGACAGTTTTTTTAGGTCCAGCTCTGAGAGTGTATGTCTCCAAAAGGAAAAGAGTCAGAAAATGAGAGAGGGATGTAAGGAACAAAAAAATAGAAATTATCAAAGATCTCACAAAGTAGAAAATCAGTCAGAAAGCTTGGACACGAAGAGATAAATCAACAGGGAAGATATTAATCAAAGATCTTACTTACAGATCATATAATTAAATCTAAATATCTCTAAGTAAATATTAAAATTAAAAGGAAGTTGAACCAACCCCTGATGAAAAAGAAGACCCTGTAGATTCCCAAGAGAACATAGAACTATCACAGGATATTCCTGAATGGTTCAAAAGGGAAATAAAAATCATGACTTTGGGGTAGGCTAGTTGGCACAGTGAGTAGAACACTGGCCTTGGAGTCAGGAGGACCTGAGTTCAAATCCAGCCTCAGACACTTGACGTGCTTTCTAGTTATGTGACCTTGGGCAAGTCACTTAACCCCAATTGCCCTGCCTTCCCCCTGCCAAAAAAAAAAAAACAACATGATTTGATGACCTGCAGAAAAGAAATATTTAACAAAATAGAAAAACTTGAATTTATTATGGTGATTCTCTCCAAAAAAATAGGAGAGAGAGAACTGAATGGAAATACAAATATATAGAAGCAAAGGATAATCTTAAAAACCTTGAATAGGAGAAGGAAAAGAATAATAATGGCTAACAGAAAATATATTCTCTATACAAGCGAAACATTGATTTCAAAGATAGTATACCTAGAAATACTTAAGGACAATAAATCTAGAAGAAACCAATAATTAAAGAAGCCTAAACATAACAACATAAGAACTAATATAAGGACACTTTCCAGAACTTCTGAATACAGAAAACAAATTGCTGATTGAAAGAACCAACAGAATTCCCTCCCGGAAACAAAACAATAAAACAACAAACAACAAGAGCAAAACCTGTGCTACAAACTCCAAAACACATAGTTTAAAGTAAAAATTCCAATGATAAGCAACAGTTTCTTCAGGAGACCAGGAGAAAGACCTCCAAAGATAAAGGAAATGAAAGTTGAATGAAAAAACAAATATTGCTCTGAAACCACTGGAAAGCAGAGAGGAAATGGAACCATGCTTTTTAAAAGAGCAAAGCATATCAAGGTAAATCCCAGGGTTAAATACTCAGTAAATCTTAGCCAAGTCACCAATGGGGGAAAAAATGTTCAATAAAAGGAGGCTTTTGAAACAATCCTACAAAATAAATGAAGTGAGTTCATTAGTCACTATACAAATACGAGAAACATAAACAAACATGCTTACCAAGGAAAGTACTAGAAATGAAATAAATTTGGCCAGGAAAAAACAAGAAAAAAAAAATAGAAAAACTCACGTCTGGAGTCAACAATAACAGCAACAGCAACCACCACTACTTTTCTTTCTAAAAGTGCACAAGTAGATATAGATGAAAATGAAACAAATAGAAGTGTTCCAGGCTCGAAACATTGTATATTAAATCTCATAACATCAAATCAATTTGTGTGTGTGTGCGTGTGGGTGTGTGTGTGCGCACGCGTGTGCGTGTAATTAAACTGCAGAATTGGAGGAGAGCTAAAAGGGTAGAGGAAGAAAGAAGTTAGAGGGGAATGTATTTTTTACCTTAATCAAGTCAATGGTAAAAATGAAAGAATAATAATTCCTTCTTTTTTTGTTTGTTTTGTTTGTTTTTAGATTTTTTTTTTGCATGAAGAAATTGATGAAGTGGCAAGGAAGGCATTTGAAACAGAAGAAAAAAAAAAGTAAATGAATTCAATTCAGTGGTGGGAGAGGGCCCTACTGAAGAGACAGAAACAAATGGGATTCAATGGCTTGGAAACATATTTGATTTAAATCTCATTGAAAACCTATAGGCTAATTTTAAAAAAATGTATCTATCTATCTATCTAGCTATCTATCTACTCTAGAAGTATAAATCCTTAAAAAAGAAAAAGAAAAGAAAATCTGTAGGCTATAATCTTTGCTAGTTTGGGAAATATAAGCTACTTATAAAATGTACACTTACTTTTGGATGTGATAAAAGCCTTGGGAACACAATATCATATCACATAAAATAAGAATGCATTGACTACTTTTTAAAACAAAAAAAGATGGAAATAAGTTTTATGGTTTGTTGTACTGTATGCTCATTTACATTTAATACATTTAGTTCCTTGCCTTGTCCAAAGTAGTCTACATGCCATATTTGTTTGTTGAATGTATTTTCTTACCATTTAAATATATATGAATATACTCTGCATATATTTGAATATATGAATATGTTTGAATATTTGAATTGAGTCTGTATCTATATCTATATCTATCTATCTATATCTATAGCCATACCTATATCTATATCTATATATCCAGAAAATATATGACCTTCCCTAATCTTGTGTCTTTAATCCAATTTGCCACAACATTTCAGTATTACTTATGGAGGAACAGTAATTACATATTTCAATTCTTTTGGTACTTGAGGATGCTGCTATCAGGTGACATGAGTTTATCAAAGTAAATGGGGGGGGAGAAGGGAGAAAAGCCTTGGGGTACATCCACAGTTGTTTGGGGGATGATATAGATTATTAACAAGTAAAGGAAACTGAGAAGGAATGGTCAGATTGGAAGGAGGAGAATCAGGAAACAGTGCTGTTTTAGAAACTCAGAAAGAATAAAATATCCAGGAAAGGGTAGTCAACAGTGGCAAAAGCAGCAGATAGTTTAAGAAGCATTAAGCCTAAGAGAAATAATACAATCTTATTTTGCACCATCGAGGCATAGGTTCCAGTTGATTGTTTGTTTCCAGTCACATTAGATGCCTCATGACCCAATTTGGGATTTTCTTGGCAAAGATACTGGAGTGGTTTGTCATTTCCTTCTCCAGCTAGGTTTATAGATGAGGAAACTGAGACAAATAGGTTTAAGTGACCTGCCTAGGGTCACACAGCTGTCTGAGGACAAATTTGAACTTGGGTCTTCCTCACTCCAGGTTCAGCGCTCTGTCCATTGATCCAGCTAACTGACCCATAAATTCCAGAAGAGATGATAATAGCTCTGCATTTTGCCACGACTCTATCTTTAGTATTGTATTCAATAGGATCTGTATCTGTAGTATTCTATTATGTTCTGGGAACCAGAGATTACAAAGGAAGATAAGGGAAAGAGTTTCTGGAGAGGGCAAATGGAAAGAGTTGTAAATCTCTTTTGTATGGACATAATTCAAAGGATGAGACAGCTAGTTACTTAAGGGATAGAGCACTGGGCCTAGAGTCAGGAAGGCCTGAGCTCAAACCTGGCCTCAGATAGATGTCTGACCCTGGACAAGTCACTTAGCCTGTTTGCCTTAAACCACTGGGGGGAAACCACTCCAATATCTTTGCCAAGAAAACCTTATGGACAGTAATAACATGCCTTAGGCCATGGGGTTATGAAAGTTGGATCTGACTGAACAACAACAAATTTGAAGGAACTAGGCATATTTATCCTGAAGAAGAGAAGATTTAGGAGGAACATGATGGCAATTTTTTATTTATAGGGTTGTCATGTATAGTAGGGATTAAGTTTGTTCTTTCTGACCCTAGAGGTTAGAACTTGTCTTGATATAAGAAAAAAATAAACAAAGCAAAACTTTATTCTAGTTAGCACAGCTAGGTAGGTCAGTAGTGAATAGAGTGCTGGATCTGGAGTCAGGGAAACTAGTTCAAATCTAGTGTCAGACATTTACCTAGTAATGTGATCTCGGGCAAGTCACTTTATCTATTTGCCTTTGTTTCCTCAATGGTAAAATAGAAATATTAATTGCACTGACTTCTCAGGGTGATTGTAGGAATCAAACGAGATAATATTTGTAAAGTGCCAGACCTAGAGTAGGTGCTATTTGAATGCTGACTATTTTTATTGTTGTTGTTAGTAGTGGTGCTGCTGCTGGTGGTAGTAGGAGTAGGAGTAATAGTGGTAGTAGTAGTATTCATTGTTTCTCAGTCTTTTGGATAAGATCAAGTGTTGTCCAAAAATGGAATGTGCTGACTTGGGAGGTGGTGGGTTCATAGATAATCTTCAAACAGATAATAGTTGCCCACTTATTAGATATGTGATAATTGGGTTTTTTTTGTATATGGATTCTCTTATTCTCTGTTCTTAGAATAGAAGTAATATGTACATTTATTATATATGCAGGTATAGATATACAATCAGTTCTGCTATAACATGTTTTGAAAAACATAAATTTATTCCAACATGATTGATATATTAGGGAATATTTCAAGCATAACATGAATTTTTTGCTTGCTTTTTGTTTTATTTCTTCCAGGAGAAACATTAAAAAAAACTCAGAAAACTGCATTACTTCACAATCACTCACAAGCTGCAACCCTTAGGCAGCTTACTTCCACAAGCAAATCTCAAGTCTCTGTCAAGGTAAAGTGTTATATTTCATATTTATCTATTTCTTAATGATTTAATGTGTTTAAAACCATGCTACTACTTTTTATTAAGTAGGTCCTATCTTTGTGTATCACTGATGAAGTTTTTAAGCTTTATTCCTCTAACCCCATTTTCTCTGTAAGCTCTGTCTCATTACTTGATTTTGCATAGCACAATGGGATATACATGTCATTTATAGCAGAGCTGACATTATATGGATGCTTGCTAAATCTTATGCACGTACATGTAACACATATACATATCTTCAGATATAACATGAGTACATCACAAATATATGTTAAGCTATGATCTTTCAGATTTGAAATAAGCAAAGTAGGAATACATATTGACCTATAGTTTGATAAGACATAATATTAGGTATTTATCAATGTAATTTTAAATATTATTCTTAGGAAGAAATGACTTAAAAGAAAACATCTAGTTTAACATAGAAATGGCCTCCTATTACATAATTTTACCTAACCAGATTTTCTTAAATTGATGACTGATTCCCCCCTCCTCTTTAAACATCAGAATGTGCTACCTCAACTGCACAGAAATGTAAATTTCTGTAGATATAGACATTATAAATGTAATAATTTTGACCTTGTTCTTCTGCTTAAGCTTCTGTGGCTTTAAGTTATATATTGGGTGGGGGGAATGTGATTGAAAATATATGTGTTTTGTTTATCTGCCAGCTACCAGAAATAAATCTACACACTGTGCTTAAAAGAAGCAATGCCAATGAGATTCCTTACTTTTATTGCCTGCATTTATTTCAAGCTTCAGAAACTCTGTAGAAAATTATCCTGGTCCCAATTTATATTAAGCATTTCTTTGGGGTGAAAAAGGAAAAAGAAATCAAGTATGATGTTACCAATGTCATTATACCATGACACAGTATGACCCAACACATCATAAATTACATTATCAAAGAATGGAGAGATACAAATTGTATATCAGACTTGGCACCAGTAATCAATCAGAGTTGATTTGCAAGTATTAGCTCAAAACAAAAACAAGAAACCTTTTGGAAAACAAAAGATTTCTTTGCATTTAAAATCTGCTTTTTGGTTTGTGTGTGTGTGTGTGTGTGTGTGTGTGTGTGTGTGTGTCCCCTAGTAGTTTTACTCAAGATTAGAGCCCAGTATCCTCATTTGGGAAGACTTTTTTTTTACTTGCCAATTAATATACTGCCTTTTAAAAGGATTCTTTTCACAGCCATCTTTTCTATTTAGAATGAAATGATCAGTCACTTAGGGAAATCATAGCTCTAAATCTTTAATAGTTCAACATAATTTCATGGGGATTAGGGAAATGCACACCTCAGGGATAAGCAATCTTTCTTTATGTGAAATGGCTGCTGCTTTTTTAATTTTTTTCTTAGTTTTGAAGTTACATGATATTTGTAAAAAGTTCCATACTGTCATCAGAAAATGCTGTCTATTCAGTTCATTCAGATTTACCAAAATGTTATATATATATATATATATATATATATATATATATATATATACATATATACATACACATACATATATATACATACATATACATATATATGTATATATATAATATGTGTGTATGTATATATGTATATATACATATATATACATACATACACATACACACATATATATGGAATTTTAATGTTCCTAGAAAATCATTATTAGAATATGGAAAAAATAAATAGAAATGCCCTAGACTACAGAATCTGTTATTCATTAGAATCAAAGCAAAATACTGACTTGTTTAGTTGTAGTACTTAATTTAAGGTGCTATATTAAGAGACCTAGTTCCTGCCTAGCAGCTAATGTAAAGTACGGTGGCTTGAATTAATCCTCAAAGGCTGAAATTTACAGAGTTCTAATAACACACATTTCAGCAGCTTAGAAACAAGGAAAGTGAAAGACCTAGAAGAAGGCATCCATTCCACTGGGGAGATGTTCTATGGACAATTTATGGAAGGGAAGACTTCCAAATAATAGTCAGGTCAGTAAGCATTTATTAAGGACTATGTGTCAAGCACTATACTAAGTACTAGGGATATAAAGATAAGTAAAAAGTCACTGTTCTAAAAAATTCACAATGTAATGGAGGAGACAATATGAAAACAACTGTGTACAAACAAGATACATAAAGCATAAATTGGAGGTAATCTTAGAGGAAAGAAACTAACAATAAAGGACACCAAGAAAAGCTGCTTATGGAAGAAGGGGTTTTAGCTGAGATTTGAAATAAGGCAGGGAAGCCTGGAAGCAGAAATGAAGAGGACAATTCCAGGCATGGGGGACAGTGACTGAAAATTCATAAGAGCTGAGAAATGATATATATCATGTGAAAAACAGCAAGAGTTCATAGTCACTGTTTCACCACTATATATAGGTGAGAGTAAGGTATTAGAACACTGGAGGGGTAGAAAAGGTAAAGGTTATGAAGGCTTTTAAAAGGCAAATGAAGGATTTTTCTTAATTTGATCATGGAGGCAATAGGGAATCATTGGAGTTTAATAATTGATTCAGTGGCATGGTTATACCTGTGATTTAGGAAAATCGCTTTGACAGATGAGTGTAAGGTAGACTGGAGTGGAAGAAGAGACTTGAGGCAAGGAGACCACCCAATAGTCCTTTGTAGTAATCCAGGGATGAAGCTGATGACAGATGATATCAGGATAGAATCAGTGTGAAAGGAGAAAAAAGGGGATGTTTGACAGTTGTTGTATAGGTAGGATCAGCAGAACTTGGCAACAGATTAGATATGGTGAATAAGAGAGTTAAAAGTCAAGGATGATACCATTGCTATGAACCTGGTCGACTGAAAAGATGGCTGTGCCTTAAAAATGAAAGGGAATTCAGGAAGAAAAGAAGTTTGGGGGAGAAAATAATGTATTCAGTTTTCAGTATGTTGAGTTTAATATATCTTTGGGATAACTAATTCTAGGTTACAATAGATAGCTGGACATGTAAGTCTGGAGGTTAGGAGAGATTCAGGAAAGGATAAGTAGATCTGAGAATCATCACCATATATATGATAACTGAATCCATGAAAGCTGGTGATATCACCAAGCAAAATATAGAGAGGAGAAGAAGGCCCAGGACAATATCTTGGGAGACATCTGTAGTTAAAGGGGGCAGTATAGGTAAAGATCCAGTAAATGAGCATGAGAAGGAATGATGAGATAGGTAAGAGGATAACAAAGATGGAGTAGTGTCTGGAAAACCTAGAGAAGATGAAAATCAAGAAGGTGAATGAAAGTGTTTAAGGCTGCTCAGAGGCCAAGAAAGATGAGGATGGAAAAAAGCCATTAGGTTGGACAATTAAGAGATATTTAGTAACTCTGGGGAGAGAAATTTCAGTTAAATGATGAGGTAGGAAGCCAGACTACAGAGAGTTAAAAAGAAGGTGATAGGAAAAGAAGAGGAAGCGTCTATTGTAGGCAACCTTCTCGGAGACTTAAGCCACAAAAAGGTGGAGAGATAAGAAGATGGCTAATCAGATGGACAAAGGGTTCTCAAAAGTCAGAATCTTTTGATAATGAAGGAGACATGATTATGTAAACAGTAAGGAAGTATGTAGTAGTCAGAGATATATTGAAGTTTGGTATAAGTAGGATAGATAGAGAGGACAATCTGCTAGAGAAAACCAAATGGAATGAGATGTCTTGTTCATTGTTTTCCTTGGCAAGGAAAAAGGCTATTTATGACACAGAGATGAGGGAAAATGTAGAGGAAGAAGTAATCTGAGTGATATGAGGTGAGGAGCTAAGAAAAGGAAGCACTTGATGAATGGAATTGATCTTTTAGTGAAATGTAAGTCAAGGTTCTCAGCTAAAAGAGTATGTGAAATGTTTTGATAAGTGGTGGGAGGTTTCAGGAGGGATGGGAAGGCTTGGAAAAGCTATTGTGGTAAATGAAATGGAGAATCTATTAGGGGAGTTTGAAAGGACTGTTTTGCTGCAGTGAAGGCCCCATTGTTTTTATATAACATATTTTTTAATGGAAAATTCAGCATGGTTTTATTCTCAAGCTTCGTTTGTCTGTAAGTGAATATGACTGATGGCTGTGAATTGCAGGCACATTCCAAGCCTAGGACCTGACAAGGCAAAATCAGAAATTGGATAAAAAAGAAAAAGAGTTGAAAGATGAGTATAATGAGGAATTGAACTGTTCACCTAGGGATAGAGATGGAGAAGGGAGAAGAACATATCTAGTGAACAGGTGATGATATAGAAAAAAACTGAAGTGTGGAGGGACTGGATATCATGGTGAGGAACAAGAGTGAGGTTAGAGATAAGATGGAACATGGAGAAGGAAATGGCAAATCACTCCAGTACCTTTGCCTAGAAAACCCCAAATGGGGTCACAAAGAGTTTAGCAGAACTGTAAAATGACTGAACAAAAACAAAGGAAAAAACAGTGGAAATAAGGATGATGAAATATTATCATCAGATAAATGAATTTCAGAGTTCATGAATATAGAAGTGGTGCATTTGTGGGTGATTGCAAGGTTAAGATCTAGACCATCTCAATCTGTAGCTGAAGTGAGGTAAAAGAGCAAGTTATGGGAAATTAGTATGTTGAAGAACTGGGAAGCTATTCTATTTAAGGAAGAATGAATATGTATTTCAAAGAGAGGAGGGAGACTATGGACCAAGCACTGAACTCATTAAAGAAAGATAGGAAGTATCCTAGAGGTGAGTAAATAGCCTCTACCAGAATCTTGATTGGATAATAAAACATTGATTGAGTAAACCTCAAAGGAGGAGAAGTGACTTAATGATGGTGATAGATGGAAAATCTGGAAGTAGTAATGAGGAAGAAGGATTATTTCAACTCTCCCAGTGAAGTGGAGGTGGAGGGAAGTAAAAGTGCAATCAGTGCTGGAGTGACCAAGGAAGCTGTGTCATCAAGAAAGAGCTGGTTCTCATTGAGTTCAAAAAGATGGAAGGAGTTGGAATGGAAATGTTTTAAGATGAAATCAGATATGGATCAGGACATCCAGAAATGATAGCAGAAGGGGTAGGTATGTTATGAGTGGAATATTAGGGAGGACAAGCTTGAAAGAAATGAGAATACAGGAGTGAATAGTAGGGGACAGAGAATGAAGTTTGTACAGTGATGGCCAGGAATTCAGGGTCACTGGGATTGAACAAGGAGGGGGAAAATGGGAGTTGGGTACTAAGGGAGGAATGAGTTAAAGAGGGTTAATATCATCCCTGGAGAGCTGAGCAGCAAATGTAGAGGTGGGACAGGCTGAAGATTGAGATGTATAGGAGAGTGAGTAGTGAAACTGAGCCTTCTCACAATATTTAGGTTCCAGAAAGAGACTTATTAGTTGTTGTGCTGGGCTCATGGTGAAGTATACCTTGAGGTTAGGAACTGGGGGATAGATGGAATGCTGAAACTTAGGGGCTGGAGGAGTAAGGCACCAACCATGGAAATGTAGCAATGTGCTGAAAGGGCTGATCCAATGGCTGACGTAGGCAAGGACACATCTGGATGAGAAGGCATGCATGGGTTGCAATCTACATGGTAGGAAGAGAATGAAATCATGGAAGAACTGAACTATTCAAGAACAATGAGGGCAATTATTGTTTTGGCATTTTTAAAAAGAAAAAAAGGGTAATTTTAAATGAAAAAATATCACTATGGAAATTTATAATTAATTGAAAAAAGACCAAACCAATGTTTCAAATCATCTAGAAACATGCAGTAGTTGTGGATATTTATTTTTCTTTTGTATCTGTCTTCTTTATCTGAGGAAATTGGGCCGTGTAGAAGGAGCCATCCTCAGTCAGGAAGACACAGGGTCAGATTCCTCTTCAGACACAAATTGTGTGCCACTTGGCAAGTCTGTCAACCTCTCAGTGCTTTTAAGCAGCTAAGACAACTAGTTGAAGAGAAGGTGCTTATAAATCTTGTAAGAGGAGATTCCTTGCTAGGACTTCCTACACCAATGAAATTATAGGTCTGGTAAAAAAAAATTATATATACATATATATATATATATATTTCTTTCATTATGATTGCTTTTAGGTGAAATTTATTAGACAGCCTTAAAACATGGTAGAGCATATCTTTATTGCTATATATATTTCAATGACACACACACACATTATATCATTATATCATAAACCATGCTGGGAAAAATATCTCTTTTAGTTTAAAAAATGAGAGCCATAAGGTGGAGTCTAAAAATTTTGCCATGATTTATTCTGAAAAATAATCATGCAGGGATGTTTTCTTTATTTTCAGGAATTATTATTAAAAGTTCTTTCTTACCTTCATCTTCATTAAATATTTATAAAATGTAATAGGGAAGAGCAAGAATATCACTCAAGTTCCATTTCTACATATTTTTTTTAAATTCAGGGCAGTAGAGATGCTGTCTTTGATAGTTTTAAGAAATCTATGAAATACACTCCAAATCCCAAAGCTTTTCCTATTTTGACCACACCTCTCTCACATTATAGAGAATGAATAACTGCTCCAGAATTGTCATACTTTCCAGAGTTTTGAGTACTAAAAATTGATCACAGTGGAGATGATAAATTATGTGGTCCCAACCAATACATTCCCTGATGCCTTGACTTCTTTTTTGTTCTTGTGGATTGAGGATTTTGGATTTCTAAGAGGTTTCTAGCTCTATGAACTTTGAAGCATGGGAGGCAGCACACACTTATCCTGAACTAAAGACCATGGGAACTGGGTTTTGTGGAGACAGGTGAAGGGCAATGGGTGTAGTGAACTGTGCTGTGGAAATTTAGTTTTGAGAAGTCTTGCCTTTGGTTCTTGGACTGGAAAGTGAAGTCTTTTGCTTTATAGTCTGAGTGATCAAGTATCAGATTTTGTGTCTGGAGAACTGAATTCGAGAAAGAGGAAAGTATTGCCCAAAGGACAGAATAAGCAAGCATGGGCATCTAGTAAATATACCAGCAAGATGCTCCATTAAAAGCCCAGTTCAAACTCTGTGTACCCAGTTTATCCATATAGATAGCGAGAATGTAATAGGTATCTGCTTGATGAAAA
Source organism: Trichosurus vulpecula (assembly GCF_011100635.1). Classification (NCBI taxonomy): domain Eukaryota; kingdom Metazoa; phylum Chordata; class Mammalia; order Diprotodontia; family Phalangeridae; genus Trichosurus; species Trichosurus vulpecula. The sequence continues at coordinate 256,464,675 of NC_050574.1, read as the reverse complement.
ACAATTAAAAAGTTTCCTTCTATTTTCAATAACTAAAAAATGGAACAAAAAAGAGATTATTTCTTCCTTTTATGTCTTTTTTAAAATGGCTGCCTAGAAAGAAAGCTGATTTTTTTTGCATATATTTTTGAGTGAAGTAAGAACATATATACATGTATGCATGCATGTAAATAGGGCTAGGGACTAAATCTGTGACCCTCTTGGTATTGGAGTTCACTGTGAGGAACTTCCTCTACTAATGCTCATAGTAATCTCTGTCAACTATAATCTTACAGAGGTGCCCAGAATACTGAGAGATCTAATGACCTGTAGAAGGTCATGTAGTCAATTTGTATGATTGGCAGGTCTTGAACAGAGGTCTTCCTGGTTCCAAGACCAACTTTCTATCTACTACTAAACACTATACCAAGAATTCTTCACCTTTTTGATGTCATGGTCCCATTTGGCAATCTGATGAAGTCCAGATGAAACTCATTATATTGAAATATTCTCTGTCTCTCTCTTTCTGTCCCTCTGTTCATCTCTCTCTCTCTGTCTCTTGCTCTCTCTTTCTCTCTGTCTCTCATAAGTTTAGGGAATCCAGGTTAAGAACTACATAGTCTCAATAAGTATAACATGCATATGTAACTAGACCAGGGGTGGGGAACCTGTGGCCTTGAGGCCACATGTGGCCCTTTAGGTCCTCAAGTGCAGCCCTTTGACTTAATCCAAACTTCCCAGAACAAATCTCCTTAATAAAAGGATTTGTTCTGTAACACTTGGACTCAGTCAAAAGGCCACACCCAAGGACCTGGAAGGTCAAATGTGGCTTTAAGGCTGCAGGTTCCCCACCCCTACACCAGACTATCATTTCTTTGGTATATGGGAATCTCAATGAGGAAACCATCTCTGCCAATGCAGACTGGCACCTGTTTTTCAACTTCTAGATTTAGAAAGTTATCTGGGACACTTAGAAGGAAATGACTTGCCAAGGGTCACATGGCCAACATGTATCAGAGGCAGGTCTTGAACACAGGTCTGAGGACACAGGATGGCTCTGAGGCCAGCTCGCTCCACTAAGTCATGCTGCCTTTCAATATATACATAATTTCCCACACATAAAAATAGCTACAAACACATTTACAGCATACACAAAGATGTGTTGTACAGCCACATATCACTTCAACATCAGAAAACCTCCCTGACCTGCAGAGCTATGCTGACATACCAGAGATTCTTCCAATTTAAGGTCTGAGGGCATTCTGTTCCCTAGAATAATAACTCTGGCTGTCTAACTCAGTAGCTTCCAGAGTCACAGGTAAATCCTGTAACCCTGATACTTTGGATTGCCTAAAACAGTTAGTTTCCTTTGCTTAGTAACTCTGGATACTATATTCACCATCTTTTCTGAGCCACCCAGCTGTCATTTGTCTCCCAACAGATCAGTGGCTTTGGAAACCAATCCTATCAGGATTAGTAAAATACTAATGAAAGAAGTTACAGGAGCATCATGCTCAAGAAAGGAGGGACTAGGGGATTCTAGCTATCAACATGCTTTTCTCCTTTAAGATTTGGTTCAAATCTTAGGATTTGCTGCTCCCTCCTCAGTTTCCTCATCTGTAACTGAAAGAGTTGGATTTGATGGTCTCTTAGGTCTATTGTAGGTCTATGAACCTATGATCTGAAACATCTTGAATCTCCCCAGCTGAAATGTGTCCTTTCTCTGATCTCATATAGTTTCTATTCTTCTCATGTACAACATAATCTTATTAATATTATATTTTCTACATACTTTTCTTCTCTCCACCTACTAGACTATAAGTTCCCTAAGGGCAGGGAACATGATTTATTTGTTATTGTTTCTGCTCCAGTATTTATGGCACATTGTAGGCAACTTATAAAAATGAATCTCTAAGGTGACAAGAAATTTTGTTCACTATAACTCGATGGAATAGGTAAGGAAAGTGTTATTAATCACATTTTATAGATAAAGGAACTAAGTCTCAGGTTAAGTGATTTGCCTGACATCGCAGAGCTAGTAAGTAGCAAAGCTGGACTTTACCCTAGGTCATGATACTCCAGAACTCTATATGCATTGTGCTATTGCATTATGAGTCTGTGCACTATATTTCTCACTAAATAAGTCATGCATAGTGCTACGTTCATGGCTACAGGTCTAAAGAAGCAATTTTCTGTGCTACAAGTCTGTTATGTTTGGGTTTGAAATGCACCTTCACATGTTTTACCCATAGGGAGTGATAATGGTGACAACTTAGATTTATATAGAATTTTTAATTTCACAAAATAATTCTCTTATGAGATCCCTATGAGGTGAGTAGTGAGAAGAATAGGTATTGGAATAGGGATAAAGATTGGAATTGTGGTTTCAACAGTATAGTGAACTATTAATATAAAATAGTATCTCCTCTGCAACTTCCATCTTAGAGAGCTGGCTGGAGTCCCTAGAGGTTAAATGAATTCTCTAAGGCCGCACAGTGAATATATCAGAAGGGGGTCTTGAATCTATAGCTTTTAGTCTTCAAGGCCAGCTCTTCCTCCACCGTGCCATGATGCTTTATGCTATTAAGTAGTGTGTCATTGTGCGTATTTTGCTCATAACAAAACTAAGATCTAGAGAGGTTGCTATTTGTGCATAGTAACATAACAAGTAAGTGCCAGAGCTAGGTCTATAATCCAAGTTTCTAATTTCAAGTCCACTGATCTTCTGGCTAACCCCAGTTTCCTCTCTGCAGCATTCTAGGCTTAGCACTTTAGGAATACACACACAAAGCATACAAATGATAAACTAATCATTATTGTCAAATACCTCCATATAGGAAGAGTAGTAATTGAAATGTATCTATGAAAATTACTCAATCGGTAAATACATATATATATATATATATATATATATATATATATATATATATATATATATATATATATATATATAATTAAATAAATATGCCAGGGACTGTTTGATGCCCTGATGATACAAAGAAAGTCAAAGGCCAATTCCTGCCCTCAAGGAGATTCCCATCTAACAGGGTAGAGAATATTTAAAGAACTATGTGTAAACAAGCAATAGACATGATTATCAAGAAATAATCAACAGAGATAAGGCCTTAGAATTCAGAGGGATTGGGAAAGGCTTTCTGTATAAGGCAGGATTTTAGCTGGGACTTGAAGAAAGACAAGGAAGCCATTGTGGATCAGTTAAGTGGCACAGTGGATAGAGCACCAGCCCTGAAGCCTGGAAGACTCATCTTCCTGAGTTGAAATCTGGCTTTAGACACCTACAGTTATGTGACCCTGGGCAAGTAAATTAACCCTGTTTGCTTCAGTACCCTCATCTATAACATAAACTGGAGAAGGAAATGGCAAACCACTCCAGTGTCTTTGCAAAGAAAATCCCAAATGGGGGCGGAGCCAAGATGGCCACTGGAAAGCAGGGACTTGCCTAGGGCTCTCCCCCAACACCTTCCAAACACCTACAAAAAATGGCTATGAACAAATTCTAGAACTGCAGAACCCACGGAATAGCAGAGGGAAACAGGGCTCCAGCCCAGGACAGCCTGTATGGTTGCTGGGTAGGGTCTATAGCATGGAGCTGGGAGCGGAGGGGAGCAAAGCCCAGTGTAGGCTGCACCCGGACCAACCAGACCAGGAGCTGGGTGGAACAGGCCCTAGCACCCTGAATAAGTGAGCTGTGGCAGTTACCAGACTTCTCAACTCACAAACATCAAAGACAACAGACAAGGTTAGTGGGAAAAACTACGGGCGACTGAGGAAGTGCAGCTACAGAACTACGGCTGCAGTTGCTTCCTGCCCCAGGCCCACTTGGTGGGAGGAATTAAGTGGTGGATCAGAGCAGGAGTGCAGAGCCTGCTTAAGGTCTGAATCTGGGGAGGGGAGGGAAGAGAAGAGGGGAGAGAATTTGGAACTCAAAGTTTTAAAATCAGTTGTTCAAAAAAAAAGTTTTTGCATGCAACTAGGTAATAAGATATACAGGCAGTGGAGCACAGAAATCTATCTTGCCCTACAAGAAAGTAAGGGAAAGGGGGATGGTGGGGAGTGGGGTGACAGAAGGGAGGGCTGACTGGGGTGTGGGGCAATCAGAATATATGCCATCTTGGAGTGGTGGGAGGGTAGAAATGGGGAGAAAATTTGTAATTCAAACTCTTGTGAAAATCATTGATGAAAACTAAAAGTCTTAAATAAGTAAATAAATAATAAATCAAAATAATAAAAAAGAAAACCTCAAATGGGGTGAAGAAGAGTGGCATACAATTGAAATGACTAATGACAACGAAAGCCAATATGCAGTGGGGAGGAGGAGGGAGAGCATTCCAGGCATGAGAGACAGCCAGAGAAAATTAGATAATGCCAGTGGAGATAAGAAAAAGATGCAGAATCAGAAAGGATAATTAAAAATATAAACAAAACATAAACTGAGTGTTTCTAGAGTTAAATTGGGAATAAAATAAATTGGATACTGCAAAGAGATATTCATGGTAAAGATAATTTATTATTTTGTTTAAATCTTATTTTCAAAAGATATCTGAGTGATTTATTCAGATAAAGGTCTTGTTTTAGGAGACAACTTCTGTAACACAGCTGTTGAAGGGTATAGAAATTAAAGAGACAAAAAAGGTTGGAGAATAAACAGTAAAAGGGAGAGGTCCAATCCACAGCTCTCTAACAAAGTACCAAAACACCTATGAATCTGTATTCACCAACAAGTAAATAAAATGGTAGATGCAATATGCTCATTATAAATTCCTTCTAGTTATACCATTACTTACTGCTTGCTACATTTCCTACCAACCCCTTTCTTTCATATCACTCAGGTTTTACAAATATTTTGGTCCTTCTGTTAATTACAAATTGCAAAATAAATTTAAGTTGAACCTCTGGCATATACTATGTGACTTTAGCTCTCAAGCCTCTAGACCAGCGGTGTCAAACCAGTCGTTAAACCATAAATAAGGATTCTTCCAGGACACACATTGACTTAGAAAACCACATTTTAACATTATCTATTCCTTATATTTTTATTTACTTTGTTAAGTATTTCCAAATTCCATCTTAATCTACTGCAGCCTCACTTGGGAGTGTTTTTGTGGTCTGCAAGTGATTTTGGGCTGCAAGTGATGTTTGACATCACAGCTCTGGACAGTTATCTAGGGATATAAATTACAAAGAAGGTACTTGTTTGCATTGGTAGGATTGTGTCTATCTGGAACTATTCCAATGAATTCACAGGTTCATTCCTCATTCCTATGCCTAATGAGGACCCTGGCTTACTGAACTCTCAATTTGTTTTTGTTGATAGCTAAGCTTTTACTTCTTCTAGGAGGAAGAAAGACAATCTCCCAAAATATAATACCTAGAGCAGTGAGAATTTTCTATTGTCCTTTAAGAAAAGTGGTTGAATAAATGCAATTCAAGAAATCTTATGGGGAGTGTCTCAGTGTTTTGATGTAATTTTGTCTATATTTTATTTATTCAAACACTGGTTCATTCTGTATATTAAAATATAAGGGATAAAATACATATCTTAGTTGTGCTATATAGGGGTTTTTTTGTTTGGTTTGGGTTTTTGTCTACTAATTGTTATCTCTAATGAAAGATCAAGAAAGTTTATCTCATGAAAGTGGATGAGAAAGCTTGGTATTGTGTATAGAAGGCTGGCCTTGGAGTCAGGGAAATCTGGATTCAAGTCCTCTCCTTGCCATATGCTGGCTATGTGACCCTGGGCAAATTGTTTAATATCTCAGTACCCCTCTCTAAACTGTAAGTTTCAGAGAAGGTGTGGAGTTACATTGATAGTTGGATTTTCTTGATGGAAGTTCCAAATGCAGATGGTATCCTAGGTCTATAGTTGTTAAAACACGAAAGAGTATAAGCAAAGAGATCACTTAGTCTAAACCAATTGTCTCCAAATTTGGGTGTCGAAAAAATGTGCATGTGTGTGTATCTTTTTAACTAAAAAAGAAATGAATTATGCTTTACTGATATTTATTATATAGTTTGATTTTCATTCCACTGAATTAAGGGAAATAGAATTTTCATTTGTTCATTTTCAGTATACTGAGATATATAGATGTTTATATGGTTAACTAAACTTTGATTCTATCATATTATATAATTAATTATATAAATATAGAATTACATAAAGCTGGATGTGATGTAATATATTATTGTTACATTAATTAATATTGTTATTAAATTAAAACTCACAGAATGGACAAACGACTTGAAAAGGTTTCTGCAAAGGAGTTGGATGGAAAATAATATTGATAATGGTAATACATCAAGAGCTAGAGGAGCTTGGACTTGTGATTTCTTTAGTCAAGAGGACTCCCAGATAAGAAAATTCCTTCTTCCAAAGTAAGTCAGCACTTTTACTGAAACTTATACCCTCAGAGCATTGCCTGGAATCGAAAAGGTAAATGACTTTCCCAGGGCCACACAGTCACTATGTCAGAGTAAGAACAACCCAGTTGTCTCTTCCTGGGTTTGAGGCAGGCTCTGTATATATGGTCATCCACTGACATAACTGAACCTCAAGAAAATGGTAGAGTTCTCCTATTCTTACTCCGATTTCCTCATCTGCCATATTATGAGGTAAAGATGACTAATTAAATCCAATAAGAAGGCATAAATCATTGAAAATTTCTTTTTTTTTTTTTCATCAGTACCAAGTCACTTTATTGGGATGTAAATGGTGGTAGTTTTTTGGTACAGATTATGAAAAGGTCAGATAACCAAAATATGCATGCACTGAAAGACAGCAGGAGTCACGCCCACAGTTCCCAGGTGTGGGGGAAGCCAGGTGTGGCTTAGCTCTCGTTGTCACTGTCTCCAAGGGTGTGCTTGTCAAAAAGATATTCCGCCATGCCAGAATCGGGGGCCCCCATTTTGCGCAGGTTGGTTACGTGATCACCCAGTTGTTTGATGGCCTTTACCTGTTCGTCCAGGTAGTGGGTTTCGATGAAATCACATAAATGGGGGTCATTCTTGTCAGTTGCCAGCTTGTGCAATTCCAGTAACGACTGATTGACATTTTTTTCCAAGTGCAGAGCACACTCCATTGCGTTCAGCCCGCTCTCCCAGTCATCTCGGTCTGGTTTCTTGATGTCCTGCAGGAAGATGCGGCCCCCGCGCTGGTTCTGTTTCATCAGCTTCTCAGCGTGCTCCCGCTCCTCGTGGGACTGGTGTAGGAAATACTTGGCAAAGTTCTTCAGCGCCACGTCATCGCGGTCAAAGTAGTAGGACATGGACAGGTACACGTAGGAGGCGTACAGCTCCAGGTTGATCTGGCGGTTGATGGCGGCCTCCGAGTCCTGGTGGTAGTTCTGTCGCACCTGAGAAGTGGACGAGGTGGTCATGGCGGCGGCGGGGATGGAGGCTGACGAGGAGGCGGGAGGAGGCGGCTGCGCAGCGGCTGCGGCTGAGGCTGGGGCGGCGGCGGCGGCGACGGCTGCTGCTCCAACGGTAGGACGGAAGAAGTGTTGGTTAGTGGAGGTGAAGGTGGAGAGGTGGCTAAGGGCGGCTCCGGCCGGGAATCGAGCAGCGGGTTCCGTTCAAGCACTGTTGAAGCAGGAAACCGCAGCGACTCCCCTTCCCTGCGCTTCTGGCGCTCATTGAAAATTTCTAAAAAAATAAAATAAAATACGAAAATTATATCCACTATTGTTAATAATGAGAATCACTCATGATTCGCTAATAATAATATGAAGTTATCATGATTACAAAGATGTTTAAAACTAAGCTTTTGTTGTATAAATAATTTGTCTTTGTCATTTATAATATCTGTCATGTCAGCACACTTTAAAAACTTGGAAATATAGTTGTCAAATGTGTTTAAAAATTGTCTGTATGTTTTGAACATAGTTGTTAACAGTAAAACTGGAACACTTTCCAATTAGTTTGCAAAAACAAAATGATATCTGGGAAAATGAAAATTTACTAGATAAATTTTAGTATATTGAGACATGAAGAAAAGAGAAAGAAAAGAGTGGGTCAAGTCTCTAGTCCTCTGATCAAAATAAAGGGAAGAAGAACAGAATAGAAAGATATAAGAATATTCTGTTCCAGGGGCAGAGCCAAGATGGTGCCTGGAAAGCAGGGACTTGCCTAAAGCTCTCCCCCAGGACCACCCAAACACCTATAAAAATGGCTCTGAACAAATTCTAGAACTGCAGAAGCCACCAAGCACCAGAGGGAAGCAGGGAAGCAGGGCTCCAGCACAGGTCAGCCTGGATGGTCACTGGGTAAGGTCTGTTGCACCATGCTAGGAGTTGAGCAGAACAGAGTCCAGACCAAGCAGACTGGGAGGTGGGCAGAACAGGCTGTAGTGCCCTGAATCAGTGAGCTGTGGCAGTAACCAGACTTCTCAACCCCAAAACACCAAAGACAACAGAGAAGGTTAGTGGGAAAAACCGCGGGGACTGAGTGAAAGGAGTTTGCAGTCGGCCACCACCCTGGGGGCCCTGAGTCTGCTTACAAAGCTACAGCTGCAGTTCTTTCCAGCCCCAGGCCCACCTGGTAGGAGGAATTAAGTGACAGATCAGAGTGGGAGTGCAGAGCCGGCTTAGATCGGAGTCACAGTCCAGGTTGGTGGTTCTTGGAGGAGGAGGAGCATTGGTGTGGCAGAGTTTGCTGCATAAAGATAGCTCTGAAAACAACAGTGCAGCCCCTCAAGCTTGGGACAAGTACTCTCTACTCTACAAGCACTCATAGCCTGACAAAAAGCTCAAGGATAAAGCAGTTGGCTGGGAATATGAATAGGCAGTGAAAACGGACTCAGATTCAGACTCAGATTTGGAATCTTTCTTTAGTGACAAAGAAGACCAAAACATAAAGCCAGAAGAAGTCAACAAAGTCAAAAAACCTACATCAAAAGCCTCCAAGAAAAACATGAACTGGTCTCAGGCCATGGAAGAGCTCCAAAAGGATTTGGAAAAAGCAAGTAAGAGAAGTAGAGGAATAATTGGGAAGAGAAATGAGAGTGATGAGAGAAAACTATGAAAAACAAGTCAATGACTTGCTAAAGGACACCCAAAAAATACTGAAGAAAATAACACCTTAAAAAATAGACTAACTCAAATGGCAAAAGAGCTCCAAAAAGCCAATGAGGAGAAGAATGCCTTGAAAGGCAGAATTAGCCAAATGGAAAAGGAGGTCCAAAAGACCACTGAAGAAAATACTACCTTAAAAATTACATTGGAGCAAATGGAAGCTAGTGACTTTATGAGAAATCAGGATATTATAAAACAGAACCAAAGGAATGAAAAAGTGAAAGACAATGTGAAATATCTCATTGGAAGAACCACTGACCTGGAAAATAGATCCAGGAGAGATAATTTAAAAATTATTGGACTACCTGAAAGCCATGATCAAAAAAAGAGCCTAGATATATCTTTCAAGAAATTATCAAAGAGAACTGCCCTGATATTCTAGAGTCAGAGGGTAAAATATAAATTGAAAGAATCCACTGATCTCCTCCTGGAAAAGATCACAAAAAGAAAACTAGGAATATTGTCACCAAATTCCAGAGCTCCCAGAACAAGGAGAAAATACTGCAAGCAGCCAGAAAGAAACAATTTGAGTATTGTGGAAACACCATCAAGATAATACAAGATATAGCAGCTTCTACATTAAAGAATTGAAGGGCTTGGAATATGATATTCTGGAGGTCAACGGAGCTAGGATTAAAACCAAAAATCACTTACCCAGAAAAACTGAATACAATGCTCCAAGGCAAACTATGTATTTTCAATAAAATAGAGGACTTTTAAGCTTTCTCAGTGAAAAGACTGGAGCTGAATAGAAAATTTGACTTTCAAACACAAGAATCATGAGAAGTATGAAAAGGTAAACAAGAAAGAGAAATCATAAGGGTCTTACTAAAGTTGAACTGTTTTGTTTACATTCCTACATGTAAACATGATGTGTATAATTCATGAGACCTCAGTATTACGGTAGCTAAAGGGAATATATATATACATATATGTATATATGTATATATATATAGACAGAGGGCAGAGGGTGAGTTGAATATGAAGGGATGATATATAAAAAAAAATCAAATTAAAGGATGAGAGAGGAAAATATTGAGAGAGGGAGAAAGGGAGAGATAGAATGGGGTAAATTATCTCGCATAAAAGTGTCAAGAAAAAACAGTTCTGTAGGAAGGGAAGATGGGGCAGCTGAATGAGTGAATCTTGCTCTCATCGGATTTGACCTGAGGAGGGAATACCATACGCACTCAATTGGGTATCTTACCCCACAGGAAAGAAGGAGGAACAAGATAAAAAAAGGGGGGGGGGAACAATAGAAGGGAGTGCAGATGGGGGAGGTGGTAATCAAAAGCAAACACTTTCATAAAGGGACAGGGTCAAGGGAGAAAAATGAATAAAGGGGAATAGGATAGGAAGGAGCAAAATATAGTTAGTCTTTCACAACATGAGTATTGTGGAAGGGTTTTGCATAATGACACAAATGTGGCCTATGTTGAATTGCTTGCCTTCTTAGGCAGGGTGGGTGGGGAAGGACAAGAGGAGGGAATTCAGAACTCAGTGTTTTAAAAGCAGATGTTCAAAAAAAAAGTTGTTTTGCATGCAACTGGGAAATAAGATACGCAGGCAGTGGGGTATAGTAATCTATCTTGCCCTACAAGAAAGTAAGGGAAAAGGGGATGGTGGGGAGTGGGGTGACAGAAGGGAGGGCTGACTGGGGAATGGGGCAATCAGAATATATCCATCTTGGAATGGGGGTGGGGTAGAAATGGGGATAAAATTTGTGATTCAAACTCTTGTGGAAATCAGTGCTGAAAACTAAAAATACTAAATAAATAAATAAATACTAATTGAAAAACAAAAACAAAAACAAATTAAAAGACCTAAAAAAATTTTAAAAATTTTAAAAAGAATATTCTGTTCCATGGTTCTAGACAAAAGATAAAGAAGCATGTCCAGAGGAGTGACATGAGGTTCCCAATCTCCTCTACCCCACAAGAGAAGGGAAAGGCAAGCTCAGAATTATGTCTGTTTTTGTTGAGCTGGACCCAGTACATGTAAACTCCTGCTATATTCTTTATAGAAATAATTGTGTGTCTTATATGATTAAGATTATTGCTAAGGATTTCATTTTCATTTTTTAGACCTACATGTGCATTCTACTAAGAGTCCATATGCTTGGTAGCTCAACTTATACGAAATTCTTTTATGTTCATGAAGTCTTATGATCACTGATATGTGTATGATTGTTCACTACTGATTTTAAATTTTACAGTAGTTTATGCAATTTATAAACATATTTCTCTCTCTAGCAAAATTATGTAGCTCTTTTGTGGGGGTTCAATTTTATAGAAGTGTCATTACCAAATATTTGAATGTATAACAGAGGCTGTAGCTACTAGAAGTGAGACTCCTCCCCCTTCTGACAGCTTGTTTAAAAGAATGTTGTTGTGGGAAATACTGCTAGACTAAAGTCAGAAAGGACCTTGAATTCTACCCCAGACATGAAATGTGAGACTAGGTACATTGCTGAATCCCTCTCAGCCTCATTTTTCTCCTCTGCAAAATTGGTTTAATAATAGCATCTACTTCATAGAGTCATTGAATGCATCAAATGAAATAACATATATAAATTATTTTGCAAATATATTTTTAAAATATATAATTTGTTCTTATTACTGCAAATGAATTATTTTATATTATAATAATTTTACTGCTTTAATAATATATCATGCCTCCTTGGAATTCAAAATGAATCTTTCATCTTTTTGTGTGACAAATATGGTAAAATTAATTTCCATCCTAATATTTGTCTTATTTTATGGCCTCAGATCTTAAATATAAAACAAATATATTTTAAAATTTTTAATACTTTTAAATTGTATTTCCTTCCATAAAATGATTTTTCAGTGTTCCTAATAACCACTTAGCCTACAGTACAGAATACAGAAAAAATCCTCAGTAAACACTGAGGTTTTTAAATGATTTTCTAAGTTCTAATTGTTTGCCTGCTATATTGTTAATTTTACTTCTGGAAAAATAAAAGCACCATGAGAAATTGTACTTAATAAATTACTCTGTATTTGGGGTAATTTCCTTCATATGGCTCATGTAAAATGCTTCATTCATACTTGTTTTAATTAAGATTATTTTCCATTAGACTAATGAAAAATCAATGGTATGTGAAAAGACAAGAAAAGGATATTGATAGAAATGAGAATAAATTTCACTAGTTATTTACTCCTCCCCCAATAATAAAGCTAATATTATGCTACTTGTTCCACTTCACACTATTTTTATTCCTTCCATCAATGTGCTGAATATTTTGAATGGTCATTTTGTTTTATGAACAAGAGAGAGATTTCCCTGTGATTGTCACAGGACAATCTATTTCCTTTACCTTTATAGAGATGTACAGTAGAGGCATCCTTGAACTCCTTCTTCTTGCCAGAGTCCTCCTTAATAGGCTAATCCTTCACATGGAAGATGGTCATCTACCTGAGAGCTAGTGTGGCTTCAGAAAGGGCTGAGGAACAGTCAATATTTTTTTTGCTGCCTGATAACTCCAGGAGAAATGCCACAAGCAGAACAGAAGTCTGTATACAATGTTTGTTTGTTTTTTTCCTGTTTTTTTAAAATTTATTTAATATATTTAGTTTTCAGCATTGATTTTCACAAAAGTTTGAATTACAATTTTTTCCCCATTTCTACCCTCCCCCCACTCCAAGATGGCATATATTCTGCTTGCCCCATTCCCCAGTCAGCCCTCCCATCTGTCTCCCCACTCCCTTCCCATCCGCCTTTCCCTTCTTCTCTTGTAGGGCAAGATAAATTTCTATGCCCCATTGCCTGTGTATCTTATTTCCAAGTTGCATGCAAAAACATTTTTTTGTTGTTGTTGTTTTTGAATGTCTGTTTTTAAAACTTTGAGTTCCATATTCTCTCCCCTCTTCCCTCCCCACCCACCCTCCCTAAGAAGGCAAGCAATTCAACATAGGACACATGCGTATCATTATGTAAAACCCTTCCACAATACTCATGTTGTGGAAGATTAACTATGTTTTGCTCCTTCCTAACCTATCCCCCTTTATTGAATTTTCTCCCTTGACCCTGTCCCTTTTTGAAAGTGTTTGTTTTGGATTACTTCCTCACCCCGTCTGCCCTCCCTTCTGTCATCCCCCCTTTTTTATCTTCTTCCTCCTTCTTTCCTGTGGGGTAAGATACCCCATTGAGTGTGTATGGTATTCCTTCCTCAGGTCAAATCCAATGAGAATAAGATTTGCTCATTCCCCCTCACCTGCCCCTTCTTCCCTTCCTACAGAACCACTTTTTCTTGCCACTTTTATGTGAGATAGTTTACCCCATTCTATCTCTCCCTTTCTCCCTCTCTCAATATATTCCTCTTTTATCCCTTAAATTGATTTTATTTTTTTAGATATCATCCCTTCATATTCAACTCACCCTGTGCCCTTTGTGTGTGTATATACATATATATACCTACATATATACATACATAGACATACACATAGTATACATATATACATATGTATACACACACACACACACACACACATATATATATATATATATGTATATGTATATGTATATGCATATTCCTTTCAGTTACTATGATATTGAGGTCTCATGAATCATACACATCATCTTTCAATGTAGGAATATAAACAAAACAGTTCAACTTTAGTAAGTCCCTTATGATTTCTCTTTCTTGTTTACCTTTTCATGCTTCTCTTGATTCTTGTGTTTGAAAGTCAAATTTTCTATTCAGCTCTGGTCTTTTCACTGAGAAAGCTTGAAAGTCCTCTATTTTATTGAAAATTCATATTTTGCCTTGGAGCATGATACTCAGTTTTGCTGGGTAGGTGATTCTTGCTTTTAATCCTAACTCCATTGACCTCCAGAATATCATATTCCAAGCCCTTCGGTCCCTTAAGGTGGAAGCTGCCAGATCCTGTGTTATCCTGATTGTTTTTCCACAATATTCAAATCGTTTCTTTCTGGATGCTTGCAATATTTTCTCCTTGACCTGAGGGCTCTGGAATTTGGTGACAATGTTCCTAGAAGTTTTCTCATAAAGTCACTAGCTTCCACTTACTCCAATCTAATTTTTGAGGTAGTATTTCCTTCAGTGGTCTTTTGGACCTCCTTTTCCATTTGGCTAGTTCTGCCTTTCAAGGCATTCTTCTCCTCATTGGCTTTTTGGAGCTCTTTTGCCATTTGAGTTAGTCTATTTTATAAAGTGTTGTTTTCTTCAATATTTTTTTCAGTATTTTTTTGGGGTCTCCTTTAGCCAGTCATTGACTTGCTTTTCATGGTTTTGTTGCATAATTCTCATTTCTCTACCCAATTTTTCCTCTACTTCTCTAACTTGCTTTTCCAATTCCTTTTTGAGCTCTTCCATGGCCTGAGACCAGTTCATGTTTTTCTTGGAGGCTTTTGGTGTAGTCTTTTGCACTTCATTGACTTCTTCAGAGAGTATGTTTTGGTCTTCTTTGTCACCAAAGAAAGATTCCAAAGTCTGAGACTGAATTTGGGTGTGTTTTCGTTGCCTGGCCATGTTCCCAGCCAACTTACTTGACCCTTGAGTTTTTTGTCGGGGTATGATTACTTGTAGAGCAAATAATACTTTGTTCCAAGCTTGAGGGGATGTGCCATTGATTTCAGAGCTATTTCTATACAGCCAGCTCTGCTACCCCAGCACTCTTCCTTCCTCAAGAACCACCAACCCGAACCTGACACAAATCTTCAGCAGGCTTTGCACTCCTGCTCTGATCAGCCACTTAATTCCTCCCACCATGTGGGCCTGGGGCCAGAAGTAACTGCAGCTGTAGTTCTGTAGCTGCACCTCCCCTGCTGCCCCTGGGGCAGTGGTCAAACCTTGAACTCTGTCCCCCGCAGCTTTTCCCACTAACCTTCTCTGTTGTCTTTGGTGTTTGTGGGTCTGATAACTGTCACAGCTCACTGATTCAGGGTGCTAGGGCCTGTTCTGCCCAGCTCCTGGTCTGGCTGGTCCTACTGCCTTCCATGCTGAGCTCTGCTCCCCTCCACTCCGTGCGTGATAGACCTCATCCAGCGACCATCCAGTCTGTGCTGGGCTTGATCCCTGCTTCCCTCTGCTATTTTGTGGGTTCTGCAGTTCTAGAATTTGTTCAGAGCCATTTTTTATAGATTTTTGGAGGGACGTGGTGGGGAGCTCACGCAAGTCCCTGCTTTCCAGCCACTATCTTGGCTCCACCCCCTCTATACGATGTTTGTAAACCTAACCAAGGTCTTTGATACTGTTAGTTGTGAGGGCTTATGGAAAATTATGTCAAAATTTGGTCGCCTGAAGAGTTTCATCAGCACTGTACATCAATTTTATGATGACATGGTTGCCTGGGTTCTAGATAATGGTTCTAGATAATGGTGCTTTCATAGTCACCAATAGAGTGAAAGGAGGCTGTGAATTGTTCCCATGCTTTTTAGCATGATGTTTTCAGCCATGTTGTCAAATGCTTTTAATGAGGATGAATATGACATCAAGGTCAGCTATTTCCCTTCAACCTGAAAAGGCTACAAGCCAAGACCAAAGTGGAGGGAGTGTTGGTGCATGATTTTCTGTTTACAGATGATTGTGCACTTAATACAGCCTCTGAAGCTGAAATGTAACAAAGTATGGATCAATTCTCTGCTGCCTGTGCTAATTTTGGCCTAATAAGTAACACCAAGAAAACACAGGTGCTCCATCAGCTACCACCACACCATCCATACGTGGAACCATCAGTTATAGCAAATCAAAAGGTATTGAATGCTATGGATAAGTTCACTTACCTTGGCAGTGTACTTTCCAGGCATGTGCACATTGATAATGAGGTTGAAGTACACATTGCCAGGGCCACCTCAGTGTTTGGGAGGCTCCAAAGGAAAATATAGGAGAGAAGAGGTATTAGACTGATTACCAAACTGAAGGTCTACAGAGCCGTGGTACTGACCTTATTGTCGTATGTCTATGAAACCTGGAGAGTCTACCAGCACCATGCCAGGAAACTGAATTGCTTCCATTTGAATTGTCTTAGGAAGATTCTGAAGATGACCCGACAGGATAAGGTACCAGATACTGCAGTCCTTACTTAAACTAAACTGCCAAGCATTCAAACTCTTCTTCATAAAGTACAACTCCAAAGGGCTGGCCACATTGTTCAAATGCAAATTTATGCTTGCCAAAAAGAATATTTTATGGAGAACTCACACAAGGCAAGTATTCACATGGTGGTCAGAAGAAGTGATACAAGGACACTCTCAAGGCCTCTCTTAAGAACTTTGGAATTGATTGTGTGATGTGAGAGACAGTGGCACAGGACCACTCAGTAAGGCGTGCCCACATCAGAGAAGGTGCTGTGCTCTATGAGGAAAGCAGAATTGTAAACAGCTCAAAGGAAACACAGGATGTGCAGTTTTAGAATATCCAACCCAAATGTTGACACAGACTATTTGTGCCCAACCTGTGGTAGAGCATTGCAAGCTTTTATTGATCTGATCAGCCACAGTCGGACACATTGAACCTTGACTCTAGCTTGTGATGTCATTCTGGTTCGCTGTGAGAATGAAGGATCAACAACCAACCAACCACCATTTTTTCATAATTTCTCAGTATTTTAGAGTAAATAAAAAATAATGTATCAACATTTAAAAAAAATTATAGAGGAAAAAATCAAGTCTTGCGCTTAGCACAACATTGTATGTAACTGTTTTAGTTGCTCATTAACTCAGTATGAAACCTTAGATCGCACCAGAAAAATGCACTTTTCAGTATCTTTGCAAATTAATTTTCCATTTTTTGCTATATATTTTCTGTTTCAACCTATCATCAATTGATAAAATCTTAATATTCTTTTTAAACTTTAATTCCATGTGCCCAATAACAGATAAAAAATAATTCCTTACACCATATGATTCTGAATTTGCTTGAATTCTTTGGAAACAGACATACCACTAGAATTTTTTGGAGATTAAAGTGAGAGGAGGAATTTCCATATGTTTTTACTTCTAATAGCTTATATTTGAGCTTGACATATTGGATATGACTTAGGCAAATATGAATCTATTTAGGTAAAAATACTGACATTCCTTATTTTCATTTATTTCTTCCAAATTTGGCTTCTGTGTTTTCAGCTCTTGACTTCATCACATTCACAGCATTACCATATAAGAGAAAATCAGACTTTCTTGTCAGGAAAAAGTCATGCTAGTTTTGCCTATGTGAGTCTTTCCCACTGTAGCCAAATGTACAGCTTCTTTGTCACTGAGCCATTTAATGGGTTTCACAGAGTCAAATGGAAAGTCAAAAGCTTTAACTACACAAGAATAACTGAATACTTGGGGAAATTATCACCAGGTTTGAAAGAGATAGCAACATACCCCAGCATTTAAGCAAAGAAGAAAAGTATAAACTCCAAAACCTTATGCAGAACAAAATGAGACTAAATTTTGTGTCCTGGAGACTGAAGCTCAAGCTTTTGCCAGTTGGAATACTCTATTTTCCTTTAGAGCAGGGATTCTTAAGCTTCTTGTGTTATGTACTCTTTTGACAATCTGGTGAAGGCTATGGATGCCTTCTCAGAATAACATTTTTAAATGTCTAAAATAAAGCCAATAGGATCAAAAAGAAAAATAATTATATTGAAATAGCTGTTAAAAAGTTCATAGACTTCAGGTTAAGAACATGCGCATTAATGTTACTGACACAAAATTTCATATTTCAACATTTGTTTACAACTCTGACAATAAATAAAGTATGTTGCATATTTCTCTCCATACTGTTATGTGTAGCATGATTACAAGTATTGATTATGTTTATTCAAGATAGATCAGATGCAAGGCTAATCCTAGGGAAATTTTAAAGTGAGTGCATTTTATATTTGGTGCCGTCTCACTTCCTCTTGTAGCATTTCTTTCTTTTAATTTTCTAAGTAAAAAAAAAGACAACTGAGGAGACATACATGTATATGCTTACTTTGTCATTTTTATCAACTCTTCATGCAAAATGTAAATTATTTGTGCAAGCATGAAGAATATGCTTGCATTAAAGAAATCATAACAACCTGAGTTATGCAATCCTAATTAATACAACAGGTACTAGACATCTGTAACAGAACTGTGTATTCAGTATAAGGAAAAATGCTCAGGTGACATTCTAAATATAAGAATGTTTATTAGGCATGTCATAGAAGTACAAATCATTCCTTGTGATTTTTTTTGAGATGGGGACTTTTTGTATAAATAATTTGTACAAGTATCAAGGGTGTTTTCACATTATAGGAAAAACAAAACTCTGAACTTTTGAGAGTCTGTCTGTGCTCTTAATATGTTTTTGGCAGTGGCCAGTAGGATTGTAGAAGTGTGACAATTAAAAAATTCTGAGAGATATAGTTTCTGGGTAATTTAATCATTTTATCCATAAGGCCAGCATGTCTATTAATGAAAGGATGGTTATTTGGCTACCTCTCTTATACCAAAGACCCCTAATGGAGTAGGCTCACAGTTTTATGCCCTTCAAAGAGTAGATGTTCCTGAGAGGTGGCAATCAACTCTGATTAGGTAATAATTAATGGAAAAATGAATATTACAATTAGAGTCTGGATTATATTACAATGAGGGTCTTGGGATATGTGATTTGGATCAACCAAATCCTGGTTAAAGATACATCAATTTCTATATCACTTGTCTGACAAAAGTCAACATCTGTAAAAACTCAACACTTTCCCAGACCTGTCTGAGAAAACACAATGAGCAGGAATGCACCTATTAACCCAAACTTAGAATTTCTTCTACCCCCTGGGTAAATCTTTAAGAGATATTTTCCACACTGGTTGGTTTCTCAATGAGTAAGTCAAAAAGATGAAAAACCTTGGTACTAATACAGTAATTAGTAATTAAATACCAGAGACAAATACTCATTTATTACAAAATATTGAACCCTGCTAAATAACTATTTTGCAGTTATTGTTATTATAAGGAGGTAGGCACATTACTGTCCAAAGATATATCATGGTCTTTTGGAAACTACATCCTCCAAAATGTGTACATGTATAAAACAGGGATGACATTCAATAGATTGGAATAAGGAGCACACAGAAGTCAACAAGTCATTTATTAAGCATTTACGTCCCAGGTGGTACAGTGTGAAGCTAGGTGGCACAGTGGATAGAGTACTAGGCCTGGAATCCAGAAGACTCATCTTTGTGAGTTAAAATCCTGCCTCTGATACTTACTAGCTGTGTGACCCTGGGAAAGTCACTTAACCCTTTTTGCCTCAGTTTCCTCATCTGTAAAATGAGTTGGAGGAGGAAATGGCAAAGCACTCCATTATTTTCGCTAAGAAAACACCAAATGGGATCATAGAGTTGGATGCAACTGAAATGACTAAACAACATATGCCAAGCATTTTGCTGAGAGCAGAGAATACAAATATAAGCACAAAGAAACACAGTCCTTGATCTCATGTAGCTGACATTTTAATGGCAGTAGACAACATATAAAAGGAAACTGAAAACCATGGGATAGGTTGAGTGGAGAGAGGAGATAAAGGTACCCAGGAGCATGGTAGAAGAAATATAGAGAGTGAGAACAGAGCCTGAAGAAGAATGAAGGCATAGTTAGTCTGGGCCTCCTCATTAAAATAGAGGTTCTGGGAGTGGTTAAAATGTGAACAGTTGTGGTGGGAGTGAGGTCCAGGAGTGCAGCTTAGATATTTTTCTATGTGGAGAGTAAAGTAGCTTCTGTTATTCCTGCCAGGATGAAAGAGGGAGCCAGAGAATACAGAGAAATAGACAGAGACAGACAGAGACAAAGAGTCAGAGAGGGGAGAAGGGGAAAAGAGAGAACTCTCCATCTTGGAAGCAGCATGATCTCTTCTGCATTCCAACTCTGAATAAATTCTAAAGGTTATGACTAAAAGTCAGTTTCTAGTCAAATAGGTCTTGCTCTATTGACAGATTTTTCCTAAATCTAACCAGATGACTCACTTCCATGATCCCCCTGGACAAAAGGTGAGGAGGGATGGTTCATTCTGTCTCCTTCTACTCCTCACCATCCACATTCCAAGCAGATAGAAGCTAACTATATCAGTTGATAACAGTTGATAGCTTAGGATATTGCCAAAATATGGCTGAGTGGGCAGGTTCCTAACAGTTGTTAAGTAGCATGAGAAGGAAACAGGAAAAGATTCCAAGATTTTTTTAAAGGGTAGTCTACATCATTAATGACATAACTGACTAAAAGGTGTGGGAAAAATAAGAAACTCCAATTTCTGTTATATGTTGATGTCACAAAACATTTCATTTCATATCCTTCTCTGGCCATAAATCTCTGTGACCCTGTCCTTTTTGCTGCTTTGGGTTATACAGTTCTTTGTTGGTAATATGTTATATATACAAACTGAAAGATTCTTTTCCTGCAAAGTATCTCCTGCACAGATCTTAAAAGTACAAAGGGACCTATGACAGATGTTACTTGTACAATGACGCACTGAGTATCAGCACATATTGAAGTATGAAACCAAGAAACAGATTTCTAAGGTATTCCCCAGTGTCATGGAGGAGGTCCTGTGCAGAGTCACAACAGAAGTAAGTCAACTATTTTATTTAGTACCTATTGTGCACTAGAGACTGTGCTAAGCGCTGGAAATACAAAGCAAGACAAAAGATAGTCCCTGTTCTCAAGTGACTTGGTATAATGGTGGAGACAACACAGAAAAAAAAAAAAAAAACAGTGTACAAACACGCTACATACAGGATAAATTGAAAATAATCATGGGAAGGAAGTCAATAGAGGGGTAGTAGGAAAAGCTGCTTATAGAAGGTGGGATTTTATATAGGACTTGAAGGAAAAAGGAAAGCAGGAGGCAGAAATGAAAACAGAGAGAATTCCAGGCATGGGAGACAACCAGTAAAAAGCTAATGAAAACAAAAAGCTGGGAAGTGAAGTGCAAAGCAAGGGTGCCAGTGTCACTAGATTATACAGTATGTGGGGGGACATTAAGGTCTAAGAAGCCTGGAAAGTTGGTTTCCTGGTTACAAAATCCTTAGAATGACAGAGTACTTTATATTTAGTCCTGGAGGTGACTGTTGTCAAGGCTTTCCAAATATTCTTATTTGCAGACAGTATCACAACAAATTGTATCAATACCTGAAATATTAGAATCATAGTTTTAGAAATAAAAATTTAGAGGCTATCTCCTCTATCTCCAACTCCTCTTTTTACAGATAAAGAAGTAGGGTGCATAAAAATGAAGTGATTTACCTAATATCGTATCCATAGTAAACAGAAGCATCATGATTATAAAATCTCCTCAATAAAATTCATAACCATCTGAAAGATATCAATGTAATAATCTAAATTGAAAAATATAAAGCACCTATTTCCCCATGTTATATCATACAACTTAATGAAAAGGTGCCTTTGAGTATCGAGGGCAGAGCCATGATGGCAGCTAGAAAGCAGGGACATGCCTAAAGCTCTCCCCCAGGACCATCCAAACACCTATAAAAAATGGCTATGAACAAATTCTAGAACTAAAGAACCCACAAAATAGCAGAGGGGAGCAGGGCTCCAGCCCAGGACAGCCTGTATTGTTGCTGGGTGAGGTCTATCATGCATTGAGCTGGGAGTGGAGGGGAGCAGAGCCCAGTGTGGGCAGCATGGACTAACCATACCAGGAGTCAGGTGGAACAGGCCCTAGCACCCTGAATCAGTGAACTGTGGCAGTTACCAGACTTCTCAACCCACAAACACCAAAGAAAACAGAGAAAGTTAGTGGGAAAAGCTGTGGGGGACAGAGTGAAAGGAGTTCCCTGTTGGGCCACCACCCCAAGGAGGCAGGGGTAGTGCAGCTACAGAACTACAGCTGCAGTTGCTTCCAGCCCCAGGCACACCTGGTGGGAGGAATTAAGTGGCAGATCACAGAGGGAATGCAGAGCCTGCTTAAGATCTGAGTGAAGTCCAGGTTGGTGGTGCTTGGGGGAGGAGGAGTGCTAGTGTGGCAGAGCTGGATGTATAGAAATAGCTCTAAAAACAACAGCAAAGCCTCTCAAGCTTGGAACAAAGCACTCTTTACTCTACAAGCAGTCATACCTCCACAAACAACTCAAGGGTCAATTAAGTTGGCTGGGAACATGGCCAGGCAGCAAAAACTGACTCAGATTCAGTCTCAGACTTTGGAATCTTTCTTTGGTGACAAAGAAGACCAAAACATACAGCCAGAAGAAGTCAACAAAGTCAAAGAGCCTACATCAAAAGCCTCCAATAAAAACATGAACTGGTCTCAGGCCATGGAAGAGCTCAAAAAGGATTTGGAAAAGCAAGTTAGAGAAGTAGAGGAAAAATTGGGAAGAGAAATTAAAATGATGTGAGAAAACCATGAAAAACAAGCCAATGACTGGCTAAAGGAGACCCAAAAAATACTGAAAAAAATACTGAAGAAAATAACACCTTAAAAAATAGACTAACTCAAATGGCAAAAGAGCTGCAAAAAGCCAATGAGGAGAAGAATGCCTTGAAAGGCAGAATTAGCCAAATGGAAAAAGAGGTCCAAAAGACCTCTGAAGAAAATACCACCTTAAAAATTAGATTGGAGCAAGTGGAAGCCAGTGACTTGATGAGAAATCAAGATATTATAAGACAGAAACAAAGGAATGAAAAAGTGGAAGACAATGTGAAATATCTCATTGGAAAAACCACTGGAAAATCGATCCAGGAGAGATAATTTAAAAATTATTGGACTACCTGAAAGCCATGATCAAAAAAAGAGCCTAGATATCATCTTTCAAGAAATTATCGAGGAGAACTGCCCTGATATTCTAGAGCCACAGGGCAAAATAGAAATCGAAAGAATCCACCGATCGCCTCCTCAAAAGATTACAAAAAGAAAACTCCTAGGAATATTGTCGCCAAATTCCAGAGCTCCTAGATCAAGTTAAAAATATTACAAGCATCCAGAAAGAAACAATTTGAGTACTGTGGAAACACAATCAGAATAATACAAGATCTAGCAGCTTCCACATTAAGGGACTGAAGGGCTTGGAACACGATATTCTGGAGGTCAATGGAACTAGGATTAAAACCAAGAATCACTTACCCAGAAAAAACTGAGTATCATACTTCAAGGCAAAATATGGATTTTCAATAAAATAGAGGACTTTCAAGCTTTCTCAGTGAAAAGACCAGAGCTGAATAGAAAATTTGACTTTCAAACACAAGAATCGAGAGAAGCATGGAAAGGTAAAGAAGAAAGAGAAATCACAAGGGACTTACTAAAGTTGAACTGTTTTGTTTACATTCCTACATGGAAAGATGATGTGTATGATTCATGAGACCTCAATATTAGGGTAGCTGAAGGGAATATGCATGTATTTATATGTATATATATATATATATATATATATGTGTGTGTGTGTGTGTGTATATATATATATATACACACATATGTGTGTATGTATGTATATATGTATGTGTATATATATATATATATGTATGTATATAGACAGAGGGCACAGGGTGAGTTGAATATGAAGGGATGATATCTAAAAAAATAAAATCAAATTAAGGGATGAGAGAGTTATATATTGAGAGAGAGAGAAAGGGAGAGATCGAATGGGGTAAATTATCTCACACAAAAGTGGTAAGAAAAAGCATTTTTGTAGGAAGGGAAGAAGGGGCAGGTGAAGGGGAATGTGTGAATCTTGCTCTCATCAGATTTGACCTGAGGAGGGAATACTGTACACACTCAGTTGGGTATCTTACCCCACAGGAAAGAAGCAGGAAGAAGATAAAAAGGGAGGATGATACAAGGGAGGGCAGATGGGGGAGGAGGTAATCAAAAACAAACACTTTCGAAAAAGGACAGGGTTAAGGGAGAAAATTGAATGAAGGAGAATAGGTTAGGAAGGAGCAAAATATAGTTAGTCTTTCACAACATGAGTATTGTGGAAGGGGTTTACATAATGATACGCATGTGTCCTATGTTGAATTGCTTGCCTTCTTAGGGAGGGTGGGTGGGGAGGGAAGAGGGGAGAGAATATGGAACTCAAAGTTTTAAAAACAGACATTCAAAAACAACAACAACAAAAAAATGTTTTTGCATGCAACTTGGAAATAAGATACACAGGCAGTGGGGTGTAGAAATGTATCTTGCCTTACAAAAGGAAGGGAAAAGGGGATGGGAGGGGAGTGGGGTGACAGAAGGGAGGGCTGACTGGGGAGTGGGGCAATCAGAATATATGCCATCTTGGAGTGGGTGGGAGGGTCGAAATGGGGAGAAAATTCATAATTCAAACTCTTGTGAAAATCAATTCTGAAAACTAAATATATCAAATAAATTTAATAAATAAATTTTAAAAAAAGGTGCCTTTGAACTTGTTCATCAGAACTTACAATTTGAACAGAAACTACAGGTGGACCAAGAGATGGGTCTAGAATTCAAAGTTGTTGATCACATTGAAAAGTATTGAGGACAGTTATCAAGCATTTTATTTTATTTAATACTTGAAGATTCTCAAAGTAAGTGCTTTTTCATACTAGATTCTGCAAATATGTAATGCATTTTCATCCTGAAATATATTATCAACACAAAGAGACAAAACATACAAATGGTCAGAGTGGTCAAATTGAGGGTTGCTAGCCAAGGATGGTAATAGTATAGCTAATTGCAGTTTGAATTTACTTGCATTTTTAACATTCTGCTCAATATAGTTATATTTATATACATATATGTAAATGTACATATACATGTGTATCTATTTATGTATATATCATTCTCCCTATTATAAGAAACTTGAGTATAGGGCTAGTGTTTAATTTCATCTGTGTATCTTTATTGCTTAGAATAGTATTTAGTACATAATACCTACTTAATAAATATCTGTTGAATTAAACTTAATTCTCTACTCAATTACATTTAAAAAAAACACATTTCTCTGATTTTTTTTCCTTCTTCAATTGGTACTATAAATACCAACCGAACTAGGGGAAGATTAGAAATGTGGAGTAGAATTAGGAAGTATGTTAGGAAACCATTGTTCTGAGGTCTCACTTCTTTTTATCTTCAAAGTTGTCAAATTTGAGTTCTGAAGCTCTTTAGAATAGCAGTCTATTTGAATGACTACAAGTATCATCATGGCATTGTGTTATAGAATAATACGCAAAAGCAGAAAAGTGAAAGACTAGTGTGTTTTACACAAAAATTAACTAAATAATGTGGTTTGTCCATCATTCTAGAAGAGGACCATGACATTAGGGAGATGATGACATGACTTGTAATTGAATTGGATTTGAGTGAGGGAGGGCTGTGTAAAGTCACCAGCCTAACTTTCTCCCCCTCCAGAACCATCTGGGTCCATTGGCCAGATATAGATCAGGATGACTGGAGATGGCCCAGGATGCAGAGGAGGACCTTGGCTTTTTTATGCTAAGAACTTTTCTAGTTCTCACTTTGAGTGAAGCAACGCCCATTCAGTGAATAGACTTCTTTAAGAAGTCAGTCAAGAGATGGCTCCTTAAATAAAAAAAAAAAAAAAAAAAAAAAAAAGCAAACTGAGAGAGGAAGACCCTCAGGGTTGCTGGCCAAAAGCGAAATAGTTACTATTTACATTCATTCTGAGCCAGAAGTACCCAAGAAATAATCATTAAGTCTTGCTTGGTAGTGACATATTGTTGTCCAATCAATGAGATCTAATGAATTGGTTTTAAGGCATGGTCTTTGAGAAAGAAATCTGGCCAGTAAACCCCAAGTTAAGTAAGCAGGTTTCAGCCATCAAAATTAACCTTCCTTTAAGCAGAACACTGTCAGGTAAGGAGAGGAGAAGAAAGGATGGGAGGGGAGGACTACCACACAAGAATATCTGTGTAGTCGAACAATGCTCCAGAATTGATCTACGTTAGATTGTCTACCCTTTAATTAGAAATAAGCCTTCTCAGTTGGGTGGAGCCCCATCTAAGATTGAGGAGAATGTGAACCCAGTCTCACCCTCAGCCTGGTCCTTCACAAAGAAGTAAAAGAAAAAAAAACACCCTTATTTGGGTCCTCTATATGAAAATGGTTATGAATATATTAATATAGGAAGAAAATATTTTTTTTCTCAAGAAAAATCAAGGAGAAAAAGAGTTAACAGCAGAAAGGAATAAGACCTCTAAACCTAGTGAATGAGTTCAGGCACCTATAAGTAAATACCAACAAAGAAAAATAATTTAACACTTGATAAAACAGAGGACCTTGTGGAATTTAAGAATGTAGAACCACACCACGCTGCCCCTGAGTGTTTATTTTTTCTCATAAATCATTTAAGACGTCACCCTACAAAAACACTTGCACAGTAGATCCCCTAGTGAAGGGCCCACCTCATTCAGGGAGCTTCAGAAACAGATATAGCCAGGGCTACAAGTCCAATTACTCCAAAAAAAAGGACCTGAGAAGCCTCGTTCTGAGTGGGGTCCAAAGGTTACAAAACTTGAAGAAACAAAACACTTTTACGAAAACAATGACAACAACAACTGAAATTCCAAAAGATGGGTGAAGGAAAGGCTAGAAGGAGTCACTGAAAGCCAGCCCATCGGTGTCAGTGCTGTTCGCAAGTCCTACAGGTTATAGAATACTGTGAGTGCTGCTGCAGAGGCAGCGCTGGCTTTGGCGGTTGGGTAGAGCCCTGCCTCTGGCATGGGCAAGGAACGATTTGGCAGTTATCTCCCTGCACCCATTATCCTGCTTGTTCTCATATTTTGTAAAGGAAAGCGGGGCATGGGGAGGCAGAACAAAACAGGAAGCAAGCATTTTCCAAACAGCTTGGTCTATGATGACCCCACTGAGCCATGAGCGGTATGCCTGTGTGTGGGACTGTGTCACTGCCAAGAAGAGCCAATAGGGAGTGGGCATTCGCTTCCTGTCAGGGGCCCTGAGCTTCAGAGCCTGCAGCTGGAAAGGCGCTATGCTCAGACCTACCATTGCCAGGCTTACTCTCCTGGTTTAACACCTGGCACCATCCTGCCTTCTGGTTTTGTGGCGCTCCTGAGTGTTTTAAAAGAAAACATGAAAACTATGAAAGGAGAATTTCTGTCCTGCACAGAAAAAAAAAATGAGCAGTATAGAAAACTTGAATCTGCAATGATTTCACCAAAGAAACAAGAAAGAACAGTAGTTGGGGAATGCAAATACACAAATAGCAAAGTACAAACAAGAAAAAGAGCAAAAACTGTAACAATAATAGAAAATGTGCTTATTATATAAGCAAAACATAAGGTTTCTTGAAGGCAACTTGTATAGAAACAACTTAAGGAACATCGTTCTCTCAGAAGAACACTACAGGGCAAAAATGCCTTAACAAGAAAATGAGAAGAGAAAACTTCCCAGAATATCTGAACATAAAAAATGAAATTGAGATTGAGAGAATTCCCTGATCATCTCCAGAAAAACAAATCAAAACAAAACAAAAAACAAGGCTGCAAAGTCCAAGACACATACTGGCTAAACTTAACAATTCAGCTCAGGAACAAGTTCTACAAACCATCAGGAGAAAGACCTTCAAATAAAAAGCATATTTGAATAAGGCAAGATGAAAAGCAGAAAAAGAAGGCGGGAATGGAGTCTGTTCTGATACCAAAAATCTGAGCTTAACCATAAAGGATGAGGGGTGGATGATCAATAATGAAGAATTTGATTTTTTTTTAGAAAGAAAACCAGAACTGAATAGAGGTTGGGAGCACATTCAGCAAACAGCAGCAGCAGCAAAAGCAGCAACCAAGCAGTGTAAACTAAGCAATAGCCAAAGCAAAAAGCCACCACATTAACTACCATCCTCCTTTACAAAAATGGGGGAGTTCCTATTTCATACAGTGCCAGCTACTTAATTTTGAGGAGACATCCACCACCCTTCTTGGCTTTATGTCAAACTAAAAAATAAAGTGTCAGCATCATTTCTTGTAAGTAAAATCAGAAGCCTTTCCTCTGTCATGTTTATAACAATATATTGTGTTACACTTTTGTTCCAATTCTTCTCACACACTCTAAACCATGCTTTAAAATACCATACAGCAATACTAGTGTTTTTTTCCCAGTTCAGCAGTTAACCTTTAGGACTTAGAATCCCTATGAGTGATTGATTTCATATAACAAAATATAGTTCATGAATGAAACTCACTTTACTAATGATTATAGGTAGCAATATAGATTTAAAGGGCACTATGATTCTTTCCAGTATTTGTTTCAGCATGCAATAAGTCTAGCAATTGAAAAAGTACAATGGTTTTTTTGAGTCACCATAATGACATATCCATGTCTTTATTTAGATTTGTTCCTCTGATTCACTACTTTTGTTGGAGTCATATAGATTACTTGAACTTCAAGGAAACTTAAGAGATCATTTAATACAGTGAACTTATTCTGTTCAAAGAAATTAGTACTTGGATAGTTCTATAAATAAATTACCTCACAAATGTGGACCGTCCACCAAACTTTCCAGATTTTAGCAAATCAATTTATTTTATCCCATGAATTCTAATGCATGTTATACTATGTATGTTCCACAGAGAGTCCATGCTCGTCATTTTTTTTTTATCTCTTGATATCAAAAGTCTATCAATCTGCGCTCTCTTGCTTCAGGACCAGCTCACCTCTTTGTCTGGATATAGATCTCTGTGACCATGTCCTTTTTGCTGCTTTGGGTTGTACAGCTCTTTCTTGGTAATATGTTGTAGGCCTATTCACATCTACTCTACATCACTTCGTGCCCTCTGGATGACTCCAAATTTTATTATTTTAATTTTTTAAAGCCTCAACCTCCCAGTCTCACTCAGGATGGAAGTACAGTGGCCACTAATGGGTTAATCGCACTAATAATCAGCATGAAAGTTTTGACCTGCTGTTTTTCCAGCTTGGGCTCCTTCAACCTTTTTTAGGCTACCTTGGTCCCAAAGGCTCACCATATTGATATGAGACTAAACTAGGATGCCTGATAGCTTAGCCCAAAGCATCTCAGAACTCCTTATCTCAAGCAATCTGCCCACCCTAGCCTCCCTTATAGCAGGAGTTAAAGTCATACTCCATCATATCCAGCCTTTTAATTTTCAAACACAGTGCTATCATATGGGTCCCAGCCATGTAGCAGCACCAGAAAAACATTTAAAATAATTGATGTTTGCTTTCAGAGAAGCTTGGGGTCATTTAAAATACTGTGTAATTTCCCAAATACTGTCCTTTTCTTTTGTGTCGAGAAGCAACTAGATGATGTAGTGAATAGAGGGCTGGATATGGAGTCAGAAAGAACTGAGTTCAAATACTGCTTCAGATAGTTAATATCTTTGTGACCTTGAGCAAATCATCTAAATTCTGCCTACCTTAGTTTTCTCATCTATAAAGTGGGACTAATAATAACAGCTCCTTCCCAGGGTTGTCATGGGGATAAAATACAATGTTTGTGAAGCACTTTACTAACCTTAAAGTCCTATATAAATGTTCCTCCTCCTCCTCCCCTTTTCTCCTCCCCTTTCTTCTTCTTCTTCTCCTCCTCCTGCTCTTCCACTTCCTCCTCCCCCTCCTCTTCCTTATTATTATTTATTCTCATTCGGTTTTAGGTAGACCTAGTTCATTGTACATTTGAAGATGTTATCCAATATATACCTATTAGTGGACTAACTCTAAGTTTTTCTCATTCAACTATTGTAGCGCGGACAAAATTTTGAGGGCCAACTACTGATTTTTACGCCTGCTTTCTTATCTCCATAAAATCCTTATATAAAGGTATGGAGAAACAGTGCATATACTGTGGTTATTCTTTATATGGCATTAACAGGCTACAACACTTTCACACTTACTTCCACTGGCGATTTTCTATAGTCAGACTAAATGTATATAATCACACAGTTGACTGAGAAGTATAGAAACTACATGGTCCTGATGTGTGTGTGTGTGTGTGTGTGCGCGCGCGTGTATGAAGTAAGCCATGGAAGTCAGGAGGCAAAATTGTAGACAAAGAAAATTCTATGCATGGAGATCAACTAGTAAAAACATTAGGAATAGGGAGAAGGAGGATTGTGTTTGGAGAATAGCATAGAAGAGAGTGTCAGTGGATCACAGAGTACCTAGATGATAATGAGATATAAGAAGACTGGAGAAATGTACCTTTTTTGCATACAAAAACTTCACCTTGTATAGATATGTTTTCCCCTCTCTGATATGATGCAAGTCATGTATAATCATTCTCAATTTTTAATTTTTTCTTCAAAATGTTTGTTGAATTAGAAAACATTGTTTCTCCCAGCACCTAGAACATTGTTTGGCCCATAATCGGAGCTCAATAAATATTGTGGAAAGCAGGCAGAAAGACAGGCAGGCAGGCAATAGGAGGAAAGAAGGAAGGGAGGAACAAAGCTAGCAAGAAAGGAAGGAAAGGAATAAGGAAGTGAAGGAAGGAAGGAAGGAAGGAAGGAAGGAAGGAAGGAAGAGGATTTCCTTTGCCTAGATCATTTGCAGATGAACAGCTATCTAGTTACATCTTGGTTTCCTGAAGTTTTCTTCTTTTTTGATTTTTTTTTAAAGAGAAGTCATGACACAAAACTCCATTATATTTTATATGTTAGCCATTAGTGATAAGAACGATAACATGACTAATAAAATACTATACATACACTTAATATTCAAATTTGCTGAATGAATGCATTTTAATATGAATTCAGTTAATGAAAAAATGCTACACACAGGAGGAATGTTATTTTTTTTTTCACTTCAAACATATCTTTCCCCATATTTACCTCATGGGTATTTACAGTCACATAAAATTACTTTCAGGATAAAATGCATGTCAAAAAATAATGATTTATAAGAAATTCAGATTTGTACATACATAACACAATTCTACTCGTTCATAAATTTCCCCCTGGTTAAAAGCAATCCCATTTATTAAATAGCTCCCTGTTGCTAGGAATAGTTCATGGGGCTTCTAAAATACTTAATTTACATATGGCAATAACTTCTATACAGGGAAAACCTCATTCAATGATGTATATTTTAATCTGATTCCAGAGAAAAGATGTTATAGTTCTGAAAAATCCACAATAGATTCACATCAAAATATTCTTATTGCCCGAAATGACCAAGAAAACACAGGTTTTCCACCAGCCAGCACCACACCATACAGACGTGGAATCATTGGTTGTAGCAAATGGAGAAATCCCAAATACTGTAGATAAATTCACTTACCTTGGCAGTATACCCTCCAGGGATGTACACATAGATGATGAGGTTGATACATACACTGCCAGAGCTGGCTCAGTGTTGGGGAGGCTGTTTCAACAATCTGGCTAGCAGCTGCTGTGGGGGTAAAAAACCAACACAACCCTAACAACAAGCATGCTGCCAAAGGCCAGGTTCTTTTGACCTGCTTTAGTAAGGAAAGCAATGTTAAGGGGTTGACAAGCTTACTTTAATTCAGCATACAAATACCATTCACTTAGTTCAGGGGAAAAAGCCAGCACCCTGAACTTCGGAGCAAATACAAACAAATTGCAAACATCAACAGACAGACCAAATACAATTCACAGTTACTAACATCCGGGAGCTCATAACAAGGGTGCGCCCAAAGTCACTCGCGCCACCAAGGCTGTGGGTAAGAGCGCCTAAAAAGAGAAAGCCAACCCCTGATTTTATATCTTTTTCAGGGTTAAGGGTGAGTCATGCATGAGACTCACCCAAGTGACCTAGAATCATCACAAAGAGGTGACTTAAATCCACGTGGTCTAAAAGCCTCTGATGTCCCAAACATGTCACTCAAACTCATGTGTAAACTAGGCCCTCCCCTGAGGCAAGGGGGCAAGGATTCCCAAATCTAATCGAGGAAACAAAGACCAAACACTTTAAGGGCACTTGGTTGAACTGAGTGCTAACAGCCCATTTTGTTTACCAACACAGAGGCTCTGAAGGAAAATGCGGAGGTTTTAGGCTGCCTATCAAACTGAAGGTATACAGAGTTGTTGTCCTGACCTCATTGTTGTATGCCAGTGAAACTGTAAGGCCAATCTGTAAGTAAAAGATCTTTCCTGCCTATTGAATAGGCCTCAGGTGGGGCCAACAAAGGGAGGCCTGCTTAGAGGCAGGCCCATGCCTTTGTGATGCTGATCAGGGATTAAAGACTCTTCCTACCCACTCAATAGACCTCTGGTAAAAGGCCTGATTAGAGGCAGGCCCGCACTCTTTCATTAACTAGGTATGAGGCTCCAGACCCACAGTTTTTTGCTAAGTAGGCTCCAAGCCCTCAGTGTCCTGAACAGGGTATAAGAGCTCTGAGGTTGGCATTTTGCCTTTGGGGGCACACTCATTGAAAGAGTATTGGTAATGAGACTTCAGGTAAGCTGTTGAAGCAGCCTCTCAGGCTTTGAAAAACCCAGATGTTGGTGCTTGTCTGGTAACTATGTATTTTGATTCGGTCTGTTTATATAATGTATGCTTTCAATTTCTGTTTATTTTTTCTCTGAAGTTCAGGGTTCTGGCTTTTCCCTTTGAAATAAGTTAATGGCACATGTATATTTAATTAAAGTAAGATTGTTAACCCCTTAAAGTTGCTTTCCTTAGAAAAGCAGATCAAAAAATCTGTGCTAGCAGCCTTCCTGTGTACTGGTGTTATTGGTCTTGCGCCAGTAGTGGCAAGCAGCATTGTTGTTACAGAAACCTGGGCAGTATACTAGAACCATGCTGGGAAACTGAATTGCTTCCATCTGAATTATCTTAGAAAGATTCTGAATATCACCTGGCAAGATAAGGTCCTGGACAATCAGGTCCTTTCACAAGCTAAACTGCCAAGCATTCAAACTCTGCTATAGAGAGCACAACTCTAATGGACTGGCCACATTGTTTGAATGTCAAACATATATTTACTAAAAGGCAGGCACTCACATGGTAGTCAAAAGAAATGAGATAATGACACTTTAAAAGTCTCTCTGAAGACCTTTGGAATCAATTACAAGATACGCCAAAGATCTATCTATCATGGTGTGCTATCATCAAAGAAGGAACTCTGCTCTGTGAGTGAAGCAGAATTGTAGTACCTCCAAAAAACATAAGATGCATAAATTTAGTCATCTCCACTCCAAATGTTCATATAGACTATTTGTGCCCAACCCGTGGTAGAGCCTTCTGAGCTCATGTTGGTCTGATCAACCCCAGCTGGACACACTGTACCTTAATCCAAACATAGTTATGTCATTTTGGTCCTCTTCAAGAACAAAGGACAACAACCAGTAACTAGGCAAATAGTTTGGATTGATTAATTTTTAAACAGATCAAAGATCTTTTAAAGAATAATTTTTAATAGTGGTATCTCAGTAGTGAGGCATCTAGGTAGCCCAGCAGACATAGTCTGGGCCTGGAGCCAGGAGATCATCTTCTTGAGTTCATATATGGCCTCAGATACTTACTAGTTCTGGGACCTTGGGGGAGTCACTTAACCCTTTTTGCCTCAATTTCCTCATCTATAAAATGAGCAAGAGAAGGAAATGGCAAACCACTCCATTATCTTTGCTAAGAAAACCCCAAATGAGGTCACAAGGTGTTGGATGTGACTGAATAACAAGAACAATAATATATCAGTAATATAAATCTCGTTATTATTGGAAGAAAAATCATCAAGATGCACAATGTAATTGACATGCTCATTTCAAAAGAATCTGACTTTGATTTATTTAACCTAAGATTTTATTCTTTTTTTTTTAAAGCAAGGAGTTACATCCATGCTGCCTGATTTTATGGAGCCTTATTTCATAATTCAATTCAATTTAAATCAGCTAAGCAAACATTTATTAAACTTTTCTTTCAGTCTTGCCTGACTCTTCATGACAGCATTTGAGGTTTTCTTGATAAAGATATTGGAATGGTTTGCCATTTCCTTTTCCAGCTCATTTTGCAGATGTGGAAACTGAGAAAAACAAGGTTGACTTGCTCAGGGTCACGCACAGTAAGTGTTTGAAGGTGGATTTGAACTCAGATCTTCCTGACTCCAAGCCTGGTGTTCTATCCACTACACCATCTAGCTGCCCTATTTATTAAACACCTAAAGGCTTTTGGTTAGATTGATACCAATATAAACCATTTAATTCTTTCAGACTTCAAGGAGTTTATATCCTATAGTGATGAATTTAAATCAAGTAAAAACCAACAAGTGCCTATTATGTGCTAAGAAATACAATCAGTGCTAGGGATACAAAGATAAAAAGGAAATAGTCCCTGGAAGTATATTAAATACTAAAGTGATAGATATAAAAATAATTCAATAATTTCAGTCAATCAGCAAATATTTTAAATGCCTACTATGTGCTAGGCATTGTATTAAGCCCTGAGGATCGCAGTACAGAGAAAGAAATGATTCCTACTCCCAAGGAACTTATAATAATTCTGAAAGATCATGTGAAATGTATCCTTCAATTTATGGCTTACACTACTAATAGAAGAAGTAATTTTTCTGATTGTGCCATGTTTTTCATTTTTGTAGTCCTTTGTTTGCTAAATGGCTTGAACACTTTGTAAACTTCAGCCACACAGCTGTGTTCTTTCAGAGACATTTCAACAAATCTTCAGTATGCGGA
The DNA here is from genome assembly GCF_011100635.1 of Trichosurus vulpecula. Classification (NCBI taxonomy): domain Eukaryota; kingdom Metazoa; phylum Chordata; class Mammalia; order Diprotodontia; family Phalangeridae; genus Trichosurus; species Trichosurus vulpecula. Next base: position 256,430,059 of record NC_050574.1, on the reverse strand, counting down.
CTGCTTATATAAGGACATTGTGTGGTTTGGAGAACCAGATATTGAAAATGCTCATCTGTTCCACTGATATACACATACATATACATACACATACACACATATATGCATGTGCACACATGTGTGTATACATATAGACATTCATAGATGTATGTGAATGCACAGATGTATTTGTACACACACAAACCAGTGTTTTTCTCTAATGTGGATATAAATGCTGATACATATACACATGTGCTTGCATATATGAGTGTATCAGAGGAGCAAGTGACTGTTTATTTTATTTCTGACTCTCCAAACTGCACAATATCCTCATGTAACTGGTCCATATATTGAAGATCTGTTTAAAATTCTATAAGAGCACAGCTGCATGACTGTAGTTTTACAAAGTGTTGTGTCATTGTAAAAGCAGAGTTGTAAAAATTATCTCTTCTTTGTATACATATATATTATGTACTAAGTATTTATATATTATTTACTCATATATGCATATATATTCATATATATGTATGTAATATGCACACAAATGCCTAAATATGGATGTGCATGTAAATATAAATTTTTAACTATAAACAGATATTAATAAAGATAGAGATAAAGCTGATAAGGATAAGGATGTAAGTAGAGAGATGGAGACAGATGGAAATGAGGATTATAGGGATAGGAATAGAGATTGAGATGATGGAGAGAAGGATAGGAACAGAGATAGATGTAAAGCTAGAGATAGAGCTTATCTAGATAGGGACAGTAGAGATGGAAGTGGTAGGGATAGGTGAAGAAAAAGAGAGATAATATTGTTAGGGATAAGGAGAGGAGTGCAAATAGAGATAGAGCAGATAGGGATAGAAGGAGGGAGAGAGAGAGAGAGAGAGAGAGAGAGAGAGAGAGAGAGAGAGAGAGAGAGAGAGAAGAGGTGGTCGCAAAAGTCTTGGTGCAGTTTTAAGCTATGTAACTTAATACTTTTGGAATCCCACATATTTATGTGTTTGAATGTATGTACTCATGCAGACAGGTATGTAGATTTTTATTGCATGCATGTATGTACAAGACTGTGTATGTATATATTTATAAAACAGATGATCATTTTGAAGTTCTATTCCTCCAAATTGCATGGCATTTTCTCATAAGTAATCTAGATATTGAAGATTTGTTGACAACTCCATAAAAGAAAGACAGCTGTATGACTATAGTTTTACAATGTGTTCAAGGCATTTAGCATATGAAGCGCTGGAAAAATGAAAAGCAAAGCTCAGAAAAATTATGTCTGATAGAAAGTATAATTTCTTAAGCTTATACATATATACATATATGTATATATGCATAAATATATGTGAATGCATATGTTTATATGCAAATGTGTATTACTGTTTTTCTCTGTAATTATATATCATATGTGTACTTATGTAATTACACATATGAGTCTCAGTGGAGCAGGTGACCATTTTTTCTGCATGTACATATGCATATAGATTATAGAAATATATTTATAAATGTATACGTGGTTACTTATATATGTGTATGTTTGTGTGCATAAGGAAGAAGAGAACATTAATGTTAAGAACAGACATTCAGAGGGGTAAAGGGGGGAATTGTGAAACAAGTAGCCTATAGACAGTTACAATACATAATATAGTGAAGTGTATAGGTGTAATATATAAGATAAAAGTGTAGCATTTGGTTTTGGCCTAGAAATCAAAATTATGAAGTAGATAGAATTGATGACTTTTTTTCAGGAGTCTCTTTTTTCCTTCTCAAAATACTTTTTTCTGTCATTCTTAATGTTTTATACTTTTAGGGGTAAAAGAAAATAAGACAATAAAATCAAAAGAAAAGAATAGTGTTGAAATAGCAAAAACTAGATACTCAACAAGGGAAAGCAGAATAACTACGAAAAGTTCCAGAGAAGTTAAAAAAATAATGAAAGAATTAAAGTAACAAATAAACTAGAATTTAGAGGCATTAATAAAGAATTAAAGGGAAAACAATAATATATGTTGCTGAGAACATACGGCTGAAAGCCTTAATAAAGCAGTGGGTCTGAGGTTATCATAAAAATAGAAAGAATATCTATGGGCTATTCCCATGGAGGAAAATGAATTATAAGTACTCTTGAGGTGAGGCAAATAAGTGAATTAATATTTGTTAGAATTGTTTATTGTAATTAAGGATAATTCAAATGAGAGGTGAGTTGGAAAAGGGAGGACCTTTAGATCCCACTTTACTTTGGGTTCTGCAAGAGAATTGCAAAAATAAAAAAAATAAAATAAAAAATCCAGGCATCTGTTTATGGTCTAAACAGGGGAAAGGGGCAGTGTATCTTTTTGTGTGTGAGCATGGGGAGATGGATCATTTATTTTAAGCATAATAATCCATAGGTATTTAAACCAGATTTTATTTTTCACGGTATAACTCAGACATCTGGGCCCTAGTGGTGGGAGAGATTGAAAAGGGTTTGACAGGGGTGTGTTTGTATGGGAGAAGAAAAAAGGAAAACTGATTAGGATTTAATGGAGGAAAAAAAATTCAAGCCTTACATATTTGATTATAATGGACTATAATTTTCCTCCTAGATAGAAGAGAATGTCAGAACAGTTAAAACTGGGAACAATTCGTTACCTTCAACAAATACACTTAAAGGAGGAAAGCACATGCTAAGTAAAAGTAAGAGCCTGGAATTAAATTGATTTCAATTCAGCTAAATCCACAAAAAGAGAAGTTGCAAACTTGATGTTCGATAAGACAAAAATAAACAAGGCTTCTTTCAGGAAGACAAACAAGGAAGCTAAAATATGCTTAAAGGCATCATAGATAGTGGTACAATATCAAAATTAAATATACATACACAGAATGACATAGCATTAAAAAATTTAATGAAAAAGTTAACTGAATTGCAAAATAATGAAATTATTAGGCCAATTTTAAATTTAATAATGATTATGCAAATCTTGATAAGTCTAATTATTTTGTTAGAAGTATTAATCGCATTCATGCCTATTAAGTAGAAGTGGCATTTGGGAATAAATAACATTACTCAGCAGGGTGTACAGGAATTCTGTGCCCAGTTTGGGCACAGCCAAATGCTCAAAATTTCCTTGAATTATAATGGAAGGATACCTTGTGAGGCCGTAAATTATGAGAAAGGATTCCAGGAACGTTTAATTCACAGTTTAGGGATTTCTAAAGGCAGGAATAGGAATTCTAAGTGAAGAAAGTTTTGAATAAGTATGCATTTAGGGAATGCAATTTATTAATTTTATTAGCTATTTTAGAGTCAGTCTAATGCCTCCTTTCCCTGCAGAAAAAAATCTCGTCTTTAGTGTGCTCTCCTTCTCTTCCCCCTCTTAACCAATTTTCTTGACTGTTTGGGCCTCTCTCACTTCACCCATGCCTGCCTTTTCTCAACTGCTTCTCTCTTCCATTTTCATTTCTATCCCTAATAGATGTGATCAATTAATCCATGTTTTAACACCCATGGGTCTAGAGTCTTACTGTGTTACCATTCAAGTAATTAATTTGAAGGAAAGTTTCTTCATAGTAAAGAAATAAGTAGATGTTCTTGTAGGAGTAGGGCTCCACCCACTTAAAATTGACTACCTTTGTCAAGTGAAAATGGTTGTTGTCCTTCTTTCTTGAACATCACTAGCTGGAGTCAAGTTTCAGTGTGTCCAACTGTGGCTGATCAGACCGATATGAGCTTGGAATTCTCTACCAGAGGTTGGGCACAAATAGTCTGTGTGAACGTTTGGGGTCTATTCTCTAAATTTGCTCATCCTGTCTTTCCTTTGAGCTGTTTCACTTCTGCTTTACTCATACAGCACAGCACCTTCTTTGATAGAGGCATGCCATGCTGAGCAATCCTGTGCCAGTGTCTCACACATCACACAGTCAATTCCGAAAGTCTTTTAGGGGGACCTTGAGAGTGTCCCTGTATCACTTTTTCTGACCACCCTGTGAATACTTGCCCTGTCTGAGTTCTCCATAAAATAGTCTTTTTGGCAAGTGTACATTTTGCATTTGAAGAGCATGGCCAGCCCATCGGAGTTGCACTCTCTGAAGCAGAGTTTGAATACTTGGCAGTTTAGTTCGAGTAAGGACTTCAGTGCCTGGTATCTTATCCTGCCAGGTGATCGTCAGAATCTTCCTAAGACAATCCAAATGGAAGAGATTCAGTTTCCTGGCATGGTGCCGGTAGACTGTCCAGGTTTCACAGGCATACTACAATGAGGTCAGCACAATGGCTCTGCAGACCTTCAGTTTGGTAGTCAGTCTAATACCTCTTCTCTCTCACACTTTCCTTCAGAGCCTCCCAAACACTGAGCTAGCTCTGGCAATGTTTGCCTCAACCTCATTATCAATGTGTACATCCCGGGAAAGTGCACTACCAAGGTAACCTTCTGCAATGAATCACTCAGTAGCAATCTCACACGGACTCTGTCTAGACATTTCCTTGAATCCTTCGAAGTCATTAGTGAGAGACTAGGTCAGCTCCTGAGGACTTTCCATTAAAAAAAGAAGTAGTTCTTTCAGAATTAGATAGAGATTCTAAAGAGAGTTCTAAAATCTGGTAGCTTTGGGAGAAATAGCAAAAAATTTGAAAGGGGGTTGGACCAAGCTGTGGCGAAGAAGGGAAATATTGAGAAGGGTCATTGGTTATATAAGCATCTTGGAGGAGAAGACGCAGGCTGGCACTAGCAGCATATCCATGTATTCAAGGACCGAGGAAAGGATGGGAAAAGGAAAAATGAAAGGTCTGCACTTTCACCCAAATTCTCTTAGTGGTCTTTATGCACCAGCATGACAATATCATCTGCCACTTCGTTACCAAGATATTTCTAGTAACCTGATTCTCTCCCTCCCTCCCCCCACTCCTCCCTCAATCACAAATGGGGAGAAGTTAACTAGAGATAGACACAAATGTATATTTAGGCAGAGAGCATAACAGTTATCATTTATATAGAATCTTTTACAGGAAGCTTTTCCTAACCCATTTTAATTCAAGTGCCCTCCCTCTTAATTATTTCCTGTTTACCCTATGTGTGTGTGTGTGTCTATATCTATCTATATATTTATATATAATAGAAATATATTTATATCTATATATTATATACGTTGTTTCTCCCATTAGATTGCAAGCTCCTCAAGGATGGGGACTGTCTTTTCTCTCATTTTGTATCCTCAATGCTTAGCACAGTGCCTGGCACATAGTAGGTACTATGGAAATGGATACCTCAGTTTATTTTGTATTATTTATTAGTTAAGAATTGTATCTATTAGGGGCAGCTAGGTGGCGCAGTGAGTAGAGCACTGGCCCTGGAGTCAGGAGGACCTGAGTTCAAATCCGGCCTCAGACATTTGACACATACTAGCTGTGTGACCTTGGGCAAGTCACTTAACCGTGATTGCCCTGCCAAAAAGCAAAAAAAAAAAAAAAGAATTGTATCTATTCACTGGAATCAGTACTTATAAATTAGAGAGTGATTTAATTTTATAGGCCTTAGTGTTATAGTTTAAAAGAGCTGAACTTATCCATCTCTCTGGATCACAGTCTGGATTCAATGTATCCTACTGGAGGAAGGAAAGAGGGAAGATGGGTAGACATGAGCATAAAATGTTCTGCCTGGTTATAGGCTTAACACCAGATTGCTCTGGTATAGGGCACTGCCTAAACACTGGGCTTTCCAGAAACTGTTGATCAACTCTGTGTTTTCCCCATTTGCAGTGGGTCCTGGACAACCTCAAATGTAAGCCCACTCTCACCTCTGATGTGGGACAATTACTTTCTTCATTCAGTTTTCATCACAAAACTATTTTAGCAGCTCGTATAGACTGTTATCTTTTCTATAACAATGGTTGCTCTGACTGTCAAAGGTATCTCAGGTTACTGAGGAGCTTGTGATCTCACATTATTGGCGATTGCTAGCCTTGCTAATAAATCGATCATGCTTGGAGTTTGTGCCTCAGTGTATTTTTATTGCAGATTTTTATCCTGACAGTGCTGAATAAGTGTTTATTGGTCAATTTATGGACCTTAAAGTGTACAAAGAACTTTACATATGTTATCCCATTTCATTGTCTCATCAGCCTTGGGAAGCAGGTACTATGTTTAATTGCATTTTATAGATAAGGGAGCTGAGGGTGAAAAAGATAGAGTGAGGTGACTATGGTCACAATGCTAGTATGTGTGAGCCATATTTGAAGTCAGAGCTTCTTCCTCCTAGTCCAGCACTCACTTACTTGCCAATTTTAGTGATTTTCCTAACTGGGAATTCAGAGTAAAGGTTATTGAACTAATAACATTTTTTTTTAAATAGTGAAACCAAAAGAGGAGGAAACCATGTGGCCTGCAAGAATAATTACATTCCCCCTAGGCTTAACATAGCTTAATTATTTTAACAAGGGATCACATTTTGAAATGGAAATTTCCAAATAATATTATGTAATTATTTTCATTTATGGCCAGAGTGTATAAATAAGAGGTATATACTTCAATACTATGAATTTAACTAATCTTTCCTTGGTGCATCTTTAATTTATGTTTCTGTGCATGTACTATGATGGAAATAGACCTTGACAGCAAAGACCCTGAAGGTGTTTTAGTTATATTAAGAAATTAGAAGAAAGGGAACTACTTCTAGACTTATTGACTGACTTGATATTAGTAACAACATACACTGTATCCCAAAGTCTTAATGCAGTTTTAAGTTGTTAAAGCTATTTAAGGTATTAAAGTTTAAAACTGCACTGAAACTTTTGGGACACCACCTTATTATAGCTATAAAGGTATTTAAGGTTTTGAGGCTTGAGTGAATGAAAACTTTTGGGACACCTTGAATATTTGAATATTTTAAAAAGCTGTTATTTTACTAGTATACTCTTTACTAGTGTGCACAGCAACACTTTCTAGTGTTGCTAGAGTGATTTAGAGATTTACTGTGACCAAAAGAATTGCTACCTGTTAGCCAAATGTTTGTGGGAACAGCCTCTCCAGTGAGGGCAGTTGATTCAATATAAACTTTTCTAGCTTTGGTAGTACCTGCCACAGCTTGACTGTGCTTTACCATCAGAGACTTCAAGAACCACAACATCACTTCCACGCCTAAAGGAAGCACTGACATAAGACCACCCTGTAGGTCCTTTCAAGATATTAAATGAAAATTATCTTAATATAATATAATTTGAATATGAACTGCACAAAAGCAACTTTCCTAAAAAGGAAAAATATTATCTTTTCCATAGTTAGTCTCTAGGAACTTTTGTCAGCAAAAATTGTACTAATTGGGAAAGAACAAGGCTGCATTTTATCATTCTTGGTTTCTAGATGGATTCTAGTTATCAGAATCAGTTCTCAAACTGACTACATTAAAATCATTTATAACCTGATGTCTAACTGATATGGGGCATAATTGAACAACATCCCATGGTCAAAATTCCCAGCCAACTAATCTTAATACACATTAACTATTCAAAGGCTGATTCTGATTAAACTCTTTTTCTTGCTAATTAGAATGTGAGCTTGTTAAGGTTTTTTTTTTCTTCTTCTTTTAATCTGTGTCAAAATGCTATTCATTAAAACACAGGAAGTAGTTTAGATTATGTGGATGACAGTCTTGATCTTGCAATTTTCTTTCTTGTCAAAGGGAGAAGTTATTTGCACGTTTCTTTGACCCTGAAATAGGCAGAGAGCACTGTGAGATGCATCCTTGTGGCTAAATTTGCAATCAAACACCCTCATAGTCATCCATCAAGCAAGAATTATCGCAAGATGAAATATCTAAGGGTAGACAGAGATACACAAGTTTCTCTCAGATTCACAAATAAGCTTTATGTCATTATCTGTTTATCGTATTGGTCTATAAATACATTCTCCAAGCTCAGATAAATGGCCAGCTGGTTTAGTATTTATGTCCCTGGAATATGTTAAGAGCAAAGTTTTATGACCTCTATTTATGATGGCAGACAGCGCTACCTAAAAATCCACTTTTAAAATCTTATTACTGTCAAATTCTTTATGTAGACCAGTGATTTGACATTCTTGCATGAGTGAACATTAAAGCTTTTGCCTTTTTAACCTCCTGATCCTGGAGCATAAATCATTTATAACAGATTCTATTCTCTGTGTCTTTTCAGTGTTATTGGATTCTTATCTTTCATTCCAGTCTATGTTTCCAATTTAATTTATTCAAAACTTTGGTTCCGCTTTTCTTGTCTTACAATGGGATGCAAGGAAAATGAGGATATGAAACATTGGGGGAAGAAAAAAAATACTCATTAGGTACTTTGACTGATCTCTTTGAAGAATCTCTGTATTTAAAAAGATGACTAGTAGGTCACTTTGTACAGTCATTTAATGTCCCAACATTTGTATTAGATTCTATGAGGCTATGATTAAAAGCTGGATAGCTTTTATTGTTGCTGTAAACATTACTCTATTCATACGACATAAGACAAGACCTATACAAGAAGGAAACCTCTTCCCTCCCACCCCCACCACCCGCTGTAATTTCCATGCCTTTCTTATGCTTACTATTGCAGATACTTATTTCTGCATATTGAATTTGGTAACTTGTGAGGAAAAAGGTGTTTGCTAAAAGATATGACCTATTTCAGGTGGTTTAAAGCTAATCAATAGAAATTCTACGAATTGAGAGTCCCTCTAATTTATGTCATATTTGAAGCTTTCCATCTATTAATCATGACTTCTGAAAAGAGAGTCTGGCTAGTGAAAGAAAACCACTGTACTGTCTGTAAATATTTTAAAATCTCAATGCAAATAATGTATCACTAACTAGATTGGTAGGTGAAAACAAGGAACTTTCTAATACGATCTTTTAAACACATTCCTGTGTTAATTAAATCTTCATATGTTACAACAGAAATGAACCTCAAAACATCCATTCCACTGTCAGATTTTTTTTTTTTTATGAAGGATTCTCATCTTACTAAGTAATGGTTATTTGATTTGTTTTATCTCCAAGCAATGTGACTTCTTTCATTTTATTTTTCGTCTAATCTACCAATAGACACAAATATACATACTGAAATTATTTTTATATTCTCTATTACTGAATTATTTCCTTCACACAGATATATTTTTCAATTTTTCTCCAGTAATTTCTTCACAGAGGCAAGTAGGTGGCACAGTGGAGAGATTTCTAGGCCTGGCATCAGGAAGACCTAAGTTCAAACCCAGCCTCAAATGCTCACTAGCTGTGTGATTCTGGGTAAGTCACTTAACCCTACTTGCTTCAGTTTTCTCATTTGTAAAATTAGCTGGAGAAGGAAATAGCAGACCTCTCCCAGTATCTTTGCCAAGAAAATTCCAAATGGGTTTACAAAGAGTTGAATGTGGCTGAAGCGACTGAACAACATCAAAGTCTTCATTTAAATTGAATTTAAATTGCAATGAAATTAAAGATACTGATCATAATTTGACATAGAATTATAAAGGGGCACATTCTCTTCTTTAAAAATAATAATGTCAAAGAAATAGAGATCCTTTATTAAAAAATAAAATAAAATAAAAGATCAGCAGAAGATCAGAAGACCAGTATGGAATGCTGCCTTCTCATTTATTTCTGACATTGAGAAATGGGGGGGAAATGCAATTTTTCAGCTTCTTATGTACTTGGGTTTTTCTTGAACATTCTCCATTGAAAGAAAGGTTTTTAATTCTAATTGATTTCTATCCCCCCCCCCAAAAAAAAAGATAAAGAAAAATATAAAGAAAAAAAGGATTTGAATAATTTAATAACAACAAGTAAAATTTTTATAGCTGTCACTATGTGCCAAGCATCATGCTAAGCAATTTGCAATGATTATCTCATTTGATCATCATCAGGAGCCTGGGGTAATTTCTATTATTAGCCTTATTTTACAGATAAAGAAACTAAGGCCTATAGAGGTAAGTGATTTACAAGTATTAAGAATCTAAGGGCAGATTTCCCTACTTTGCATCCCTCTGGTTTCAATTTGGTGGAACAAGTTGCCCCTCCCAGGATAAGCTTAGCCTTTCTAATCTCATCATCATTCTACTAACTCAAGCTTTGATTGACACCACCTCTATCAGCCTCATCTAACCATTGATAGCCTTCCTTTATCAAGTATAGACTCTCAGCTCACTCCACTTTGCATCTGCTGAGTCTGTCTTTTGTCTAAGCTTGCTTACACTTTTCCTTCTTCAATCTTTGCTTGTAGTATTCCCTATTCCTTATCTCTCCTCCTGGAGGGGAGCTATTCATCTCTTGAATTCATACTCACTTTATAAACTCAACTCAAACCTTAGTTAAGTCTTTCTGTTAATAGTTGGATAGCAATAACATAAAAAGATGTATACACTGGCAGATGTCATTATTTGATTAGTAATTTTTGCTTAATACTTTTAGGGGGTTTATGGAGGGGGGGGGGATTTTGTTAGAAAGTGGTTGTTGATTCAAACTTTTATCTATATCTTCCATTAAATTATAAAATGAGATCAACCCAAAATTCCAGGGACCTTTTCAAGTTCTTCAAACATTTTGTGGATAGCAACAGAGCACAGAATTGTGACTGGCCCATCTTTTCCCAACAGACACTGGTTAGAAGTGTTTGATAATTTCTTTTCATTTAAAGAATAAATCCTACAGTCCAAGAAAATAGTTCTTTTTCAATAATTCTTATGTGAGATTTTCTGGCAACCTGTTCATCACCACCATGCATTCTTTTTAGACTTGGATTCTTGCATAATTCACAGCTAGAAACTTTATCAGGGATGTGCTGGTAAATGATTAACAATTGGTTCTCTGAAGAAAAGAAAGAAAGTAAAATGTGCACAGAACTGTTTAAGACATTTTTTTAAGTTTGTCTACATTATTAACATTTTCTCCATCACTCTGGTTTAGGCAATCAGCAAAATAATGAATCAAACCCTTATTGCTAATTCTCTAATTTCCAAGGTGTAAATCCTCCCACAGACTGTTGGAGCTGGCGCTAGCATTCTCCTGCCTTAATCCATTGTCCCAAATACTAGTTGCATCCTCTCTTGACCTTCTTTTTCCAACATTCTTTCCTAATTTGTATCAGAAATGGTTGTCATCAATGCCTGATATTTATTATTATTATTGGTATTGTTATTATAATCTCTCTCTCACACATGACACCTAAATCTATTTTTAACTGATTATTTGGCATGAGCCAAATAGCTTCATAAACAAATCAGATTTACTTGGCAATCTATTCTTTAGTCATCAGTACAATCATTAAAAAACTGGACTACAAGGTTTTGTTCATAATCTTATAAGGAAAAAAAAGTCAAACAATTGCCCAGAAACTTTTGTAAAAAAAAAAAAAATCAAGATTTATTTTCCTTTTAAAATATTTATTTATTTTTGACATTCTTTCCTCCACAATACTTGAATTGTTTCTTTCTGGCTGCTTGCAATATTTTTTCCCAGACTGAGGAGCTCTGGAACTTAACTACAATATTCTTTGGAGTTTTGATTAGGGGAACTCTTTCAGGAAGTGATTGGTATATTCTTTCAAGTTCTATTTTACCCTCTCTATCTAAGATATTGAGGCAGGTTTTCTTGATAATTTCTGGAAATATGTCTAGGCTTTTTCTGTGATCATGGATTTTAGGTAGTCCAATCGTTCTTAAATTATCTTTCCTTTGTTTATTTCCTAGGTCAGGTTTTTTTTTTTTCCAATGAAATATTTCACATTTTCTTTTATATTTTTATTCTTTTGACTTTTTGATTTTGCTTGATTTTTTCTGGAAGTCTCACAGACTCTTTAGGTTTCACTTGCTCACTTATGATTTTTTTTTTTTTTTTTGCTTTTTGGCAGGACAATTGGGGTTAAGTGACTTGCCCAAGGTCACACAGCTAGTACTTGTTTCTGAGGCCGGATTTGAACTCAGGTCCTCCTGACTCCAGGGCCGGTGCTCTACTGACTGAGCCACCTAGCTGCCCCTCACTTATGATTTTTAAGGAATTATTTTCTTTCAGTGACTCTATGTTCCTCTTTTTTCCATTTGGCTAATTCATTTTTTTTTTAAGGAAGGAGTGTGTGTGTGTGTGTGTGTGTGTGTGTGTGTGTGTGTGTGTGTCTGCTCAAGCTTGTGCAGGAGAGTCTACACCTCTTTTTTCTATTTGGCCAATTCAGCTTTTTAAGTATTTTTCTTCAGTGAATGGTTTTGCCTTTTTGACCATTATGGCAATTCTATTTTTTAAGATTTCAATTTATTCACATTTTTTGTGCTTTTTTTATAGAGTTGTTAAATTTATTTTCATAAATTTATTTCATTACTTTTGTTTCTTTTCCCAGTTTTTCCTTTATCACTCTTATCTCTTTCTTTACGTTTTCTAGGAATTCTTGTTGTGCTTATGTCCAATTAGAATTTTTCTTTAGGTGGAGAGCTTTGGTTATAGCTGTTTTCATGTTATTGTCTTCTTTTGAGTTTGTCTTGGTCTTCCCTCCCACCATGTATGTGTGTGTGACACACACACACACACACACACACACACATACATACACAGTGATGGGATTAAGCCAGTTGCAACAGGCTGGCAGAACCCATGTCTAATTTTGTGTTGAGTTCAGTGAATGGTTGTTAAAATGGCACTTGTAATCAGGGTTCTCTCTAAGGTGGGTGCCTGGGCAGCTGCCCAATGTGGAGATCACAAATATATATTCCCTCCTATCCCCCTCCAAAGGTGGTGCTATGTTCTAGCCTAGGAATGGAGTCCAGGATGGAGGCACAGGGGAAAGCAGGAATGCAGTAATGAAGTGCCAGCACAAGATGGAAGGAGGAAGGGAAGGGGAGAGCCAGGCCCAGGATGGGAGGGCTGGCTACAACCCCAGCAGAAGCTGCCATCACTAGGGTGGGGGTGAGGGAATGAAGAGGGGTGATAGCAGCAGCAGCAGAGGCTGAGATGGGCTTAGACCCTCCACCCTCCCCATATGCTAGTGAATGAATCACCCACCAAGTTGTGCCTCCAGGGGCCAGCAGTGAAGCTAGAGGGCTGGGGCCATGTCTCTTAGAGTAAAGGGGAGAAAAAGCAAGCGATTACTTTGGGCTTCCTCCCAGGGCCTTCTGCCTCCTGCCTGCTTGCCACTCCTACTGTACCTAGTGCGAGGAGGCAGAAGGTGCTGATGGTGGAAGCCACCCAACCGCTGCCCCACCCCCCCCCACCCCTCCACTGCACCAGACCACCTTCACCTTCTGGCCCTTACACACCTGGCCTAGCCCTTACTGACTCTGCTCCCTCTGCTAGTACCCTCTCCCCTTCTTGTAACTTGCCTTTCTCCCTAGGCCTGAGCCCTGACCAGAGCTGGTCCAAACTGATCCTGATGACTGAGGGACTCTTGTGTCATGGAAATCAAGGATGCCAAAGACTCAAAGGGAGTGTTCCCTGGGAGGCGGAAGGAGGGGCGGTGTTGGCTGACTCCTGGGAGAAGTTGGGCTGTGAGTCCATGGGTACAACAACCCTATGTATACAACCCAACACAAGACCATTTTTTCTGAGCTAGTCAAGTGCCTTATCACAAGCACACTCACAGAAACACACAGAAACACACACACATTCATACACATTCACCAACATTCACTCACTTCTACACATTCATATATACTCACAAATACACATCCACACTCAGTCACAGACTCATATACATTCACATATGTTCACTTACACACTCATATACATTGATACACACCCACACATACATAAGCTGACACGTACTCACAGACTACACATATTCTTACACACACACATACATACACATTTATACACATTCACGAACATTCACTCAACTGTTATTAGGGCAAAGAACTGGTTGTTAATTTATTTGAATCCCACCACTGTACACACACACACACACACACACACACACACACACATACCCACACACACACACACACACATATACATATATTTATAATCATGATCTTTTTCTTTGTTTGCTTGCTCATTTTTCCACCCTATATTTTGACCTTTAACTTTATATTAAAGTTGGGCTCTGCTGACCTGCAGCTAGGCAGGCATTATCCCAAGCCTCAGACTCTTTTTTGGACTGCTATTTCAGAGACAGTTCTTAGGGTTTGAAAGTTTTTAGTACTTTCAGAGTGGTATGATCCTGGGAGAGCGGTGGCTACTTCTCTTTTAGTCTTTTCTGTAGTCTTTACTCAGGAAAGGCTCCTCATCTCTTGCAGCCACAAATGCTAGCCCAATCTTTGTCGTAGAATTGTGACCAGGGCTCATGCTCCCTTGTGACCACCACCTCACTTCTCTCCAGCCTGGAAGCTGTGACCTAGAACTACATATTGTCAATAGAGTTGCCAATCAGTTCCAGCTATACCCAGGTCCAGTAAAGTCCCCATAATCTCTTTCTGACCCGTTGTCCAATCTTCCTACTATAAGCGGGCTAGAAGTTTGCAAAATTGTTTCTTGTGCTGCTGCAGCTGCTGTTGCTGCTGCCACGTATGTGAGCTCTAGACAGGCTTCAGACCTGGCATCAGAAACTTCTTCCACCAACCTCCTAAGTTGTTCAAGGTCAGAACAAGGTCTCACTCTGTTCTTTTGTTTGTTCTGCCACTACAAAGTTTGATTTGATGTGTTCATTTAAAGTTCCTTGAAGGTGAATGCTGAGAGAGTTTAGCTGCTTTGCCACTAATTATCCACCTTGGCTCCACCCTCATGGACATTTCTTTTTTAATGTTATTAATTAACTTAGCACAAGACTCTACTTTCTGCTTTTTTTTTTTTTTAGGAAGTAAGAAAGTCAATGATAATTGTTCTTGAAAGAAACTTGGTTGGGAAAATGTATACATTCAGAATAAGTATAGAGCCTTTTTGTGACAAATGCTTTGAAGCAAGTGTTCAAGAAAACTTTTTGCTTGTGAAAATAATGACACCTACTATGCTAATGAAGATCAGATAGAAATGCATAGATCTATAGAAGGTCACCTAGCCTAAAGGCATCTTAGAAACCTTTTTCTCTTTTCAATCCATTATTTTTCTTAAAAATTAGAAGGTAGAAAAGAGTTTTCTTTTTGTTTTTGTCTACTTTATTTTTGTTTCATTACATCTTCCAAATTAACTAAAATTTTGACATCAGTAAAAAAAAAAAGTCTTTCCCATTTTGTTTACTGAGTTCTCATCTCTTTCCTTTAAACTGATTTTACATATGAAGCATAGGCACATCAGTAGCTACATTAATCAAAGAAAACAAAGTCAGAAGCAACAATCATACTAAATTGATTGCCATCATGCAAGAAAACATGAATTTGCAGCATTATACAAATTTTAATCATGTAACTCACTTGTTCCAAAAGCAACATAATTTTAATAAGCAATTGCTGCACCAAAATTAAACAATTTGACTTACAAAGTTTTTCCATCAGTTTTTAGTCTTAATGATAACAATACACAAAAGTCATTAGCAGAAACTTTCAAAGCAGACTATAGTTATAGAAAAAAAGAAATCTGGTTCTTTTTCTAACACTGTTTTATATTGTCTATTATAATTAGCATAACAACATCTTCTTTTAAAAATATAATACCATTGTGCTTTATTTTAATTAGGGTATTTGATTTTTACTTCTTCAGGTACATTTGGGTGATAGATACTTCCATGAGGTTATGAGATACACATTGTTAAGTTAATCATCTACCATGATTACTAAAAATCCTTTGCATTATTAAAACACAGAAATAATTTTTGGTTGATTATGTGGCTGATTATTAATTCCTTAATTGGTCAGACAAATCCAAGTTAATCATTTTAGAAAATTTTCACAGATTACAACTATTCCTAGATAACATTTTTTCAACTTGGGATTAGAAGCCATTGTGAAGAGTTGAAAAATCTTAGTCCAATAAGTATTTTGTAAAAGAAGTGATCTCTGAAAATTGTCACCCTCAAAATTCATATGGATTTCACCTTAAGTCTAAAGCATATGAGTGGTAAGCATCCCTCATGTGCATTTCATAATACATATACATGATACTTATATATATACATATATATACACACATATATTATGTGTGTGTGTGTGTGTGTATTCTACAAAGTCAACATGAAGTTCAGTCAGTAGCAGAAGATTCATTATCTGAACTTTCTTTAGCATTTGCTTCACCTTCCCCATCAAGCACTGGGGCATCTGGCCTCTCAAGAAGCTCTAGGCCCAGTTCTTCAGATATCATTTTGCTTCTTATTGCCATAGGAATATCCTTTTGGGATATCTCGCATGTATTGAATCCTTAGCTACAATTAAGATCTGTTCTGTTTCTATTTCTCATTTCTGTGGTCCAGTATTTTGTGTACTGTTCTGCTCAGACTAAGAAGACAGAGATGACTGTTGACCTGAAGTGGCTTCAGGATCATTTGTAACACCATTGACATTTGTAGTTGATATTTTAAATTTGACATCTTCTAGACCTGGAATAGATACTTTCCCCCCCCCCCCCCAAAATTGAGTCGTTTCAATTTGTTGGATCCGAAGAGAAGAACTGACAGCTTCTCTTCACAAATTGTAGAAAATCAGTTGAGATATTACACTGTACGTACCACAAACTGGTTTAAAAATAAACTAATTTGTATATTCAACACCATCACAATTAAATTACCAAAAGTTATTTTACTGAATTAGAAAAAAATAATAACAAAATTCTTTTGGAAAAACAAATGTCAAGAATGTCAAAGGAAATAACGAGAAAAAAGTATAAAAGAAGGAGATTGAGCAGTACCAGATCTTAAACTGTGTCATAAGGCAATAATTATCAAATTTATCTGGTACTGGCTAAAAATAGAAAGGTAGATCAATGGAATAGTGTAGATATGCAATTTATAGCAGTAAATAAACGTAATAACCTTGTATTGATAAGTGTAAAGACTTAAGAATCTATTATTTGGTAAAAAAAAAAATTGTTGGGATAACTGGAAAGCAGCATTGTAATAGTCTTTTTCTGTTGAATTGCTGTTACCTTGGCCAGGTTTATACCTGACCCCATCACAGGCAGTCCATCCTTGTCCATCTCTCCAGCAAGCAAGTCCCATGCCCCCTGCTTTCCCAGCCTCAAACCTGCAAGCAATTCCTGAACAACACCCTCACCTAAGGTCCCATGTCCTTTCCTAAAATATCTTCTTAATAATATTCAGACTATATAAAAAAGTCTCATTTTTAAAAAAAAAATCAAAATGCACACATAAAAACAAATGCTTTAAATGACTAAAATTCTAGGAGTCACATTTTAATGATTTTTTTTTGAAGCCAACTTAGATTTTCTAACTTCTACTCCCAGAAACGTCAATAAAGACGTTGGCAACTAGGTGATGCAGTAGGTAGAAAGCTAGGACAGGAGTTGGGAATATTCAAATTTAAATCTGGCCTTAGATCCTGGGAAAGTCACTTAACCACTATTTGCCTCAGTTTCCTCATCTGTAAAAGGATGTTGATTACACCAACCTACTAGGGTTGTTGTGAGGATCAAATAAGATAATAATTGAAAGATGGCCGCATGAAGGCAGCGTCTTACCGGAGCTCTCTCACAAGGTCTGTCAGATTCCTATAAAAAAGTGAATTTGAGCAGATTTGAGAGAGTCAGAAACCGTGAGCAGTGTGCGTGGGGCAAATTTCCGAGCCAGGAGAGTTTGAAAGGCCGGAGGAACGAACCTGCAGGCTCGGAGAGTGCTCGGTGTGGAGCTGCTCCAGACCAAGGTGGAAGCAGCTGGCCGAGAAATCCACGTGGGAGACGGGCTGGGAGAAAGCTGGGCGCCCGGAACCGGCAGAGATTCCCAGGACTCCCAACACAGTACGGCAGTCTGTGGGAGCGACAAGAGGCAGCACAACGCCACCAGCCGCGAAAACACCCAGTCCTGACGCTTGCAAAACCCAGGAACACGGCTTCTTGAACTTCTGGAAGACTCAATGACCAGGTAAACGGCTCTAATCCCTCCCCTCCCCACCCAGAGAATTCCTCGGGAAAAAAAAGAGAACTGAAACAGAGGAGAGAGTAGTGGGGCCTCACAGGACAAATACTAGAAGTTCATTAGTCCCACAGAGTCGGCAGGGGTCAACACCGGGAGCCCAGACGTAACCTTGCTCCCCCAGGGGAAGTGCCAGACATCAGCTCAAACAACAAACAGCTGAGACCATTGCTGCAAAGCAAGTGCTGGAGAGCACCCAGAGGGAGTGAGATGCCAGGGAGCCAGACCCCTCCCCCACACCTCAGGAAACTGAAGGTTATAATTCTAGACTCACAACCCCCAGAATAAGAAAGCTGGGACAGAGAGCCCAAAGACAGAAATTCGTTGTAACGCCAGGAAAAGGGAAAACAACGAACATGAAGAAGAGTACAAAAAAACCGAGGACAATAGATTCTTTTTATGGAGACAGGCAGGTTCAAAATATCGATATGGACGAGGACGGCAATGACACGGTAGATACATCAGATACCTCAAAAGCTAATATGAACTGGTCTCCAGCCCAAAAAGCACTGCTGGCAGAGCTAAAGGAGGATTTTAAAAACCAAATTAGGGAGCTAAAAGAAAATATGGAAAAAATGGAAAAAAGGGAGAAAAAATCCACTGAAGAAATCAAGTCCCTAAAGAATAAGATTGGCGAAATGGCTATGGAGATTCAGAATCTAGAGAGAGAAAAGGACACCCTGAGAGGCGAAATCAACCAATTGAAAATGGAGGCTCAAAAGCAAAATGTAAACACTAACTCATTTAAAATTAGACTTGAGCAAGTGGAAGCTAATGAATCTAGGAGGCATCAAGAAGTAATAAAACAAAACGTAAAGAATGAAAAAATAGAAAAAAATGTGAAATATCTGATTGGCAAAACAACTGACCTGGAAAATAGATCCAGGAGAGACAATTTGAGAGTTATTGGTCTACCGGAAATCCACGATGAAAAAAGGAGCCTTGACAGTATCTTCGAAGAAATTATCAAAGACAACTGCCCAGAGGTCCTAGAACCAGAGGGCAAAATAGTCATTGAAAGAATTCACCGATCACCCCCTGAAAGAGATCCCAAACTGAAAACACCAAGAAACATTATAGCCAAATTTCAGAGCTATAAACTCAAGGAGAAAATACTGCAAGCAGCCAAAAAGAAGCAATTCAAATATCGTGGAACTACAGTCAGGATCACGCAGGATCTCTCAGCTTCCACATTAAAAGACAGGAGAAATTGGAATATGATATTCCGAAGGGCAAAGGAGCTGGGACTACAACCAAGGATCAACTACCCAGCAAAACTAAGCATAATTTTCCAAGCAAGGCGATGGACATTCAATGAAATAAGGGAATTCCAGACCTTCCTGATGAAAAGGCCAGAACTCAATGGAAAATTTGATCTCCAAATACAAAACTCAAGAGAGACATAAAAAGGTAACCAGGAGGAAAAACCCCACAAACCTCATTAACCAATAAGGTTAGGTTGTTTACATCTTTATGTGGGATTATATCATCTTATGTATGTTTTTTATGTATGTATGTATGTATATATATATATATATATATATATATATACATATACATATATAAGTCATTCTTGTGAATGGTACAACTATTATGGGAAATGAAAGGGATATACATAGGTTGTGAATGCCTGTATAAATTAACTGATGGAAAGATATAAAATATAAATAAGAGATATAAAGGGAGGGCTATGAGGGAAGTGGTAAGGAGGTAGTAGAAAAGGGTAAATTACACCAAAGGAAGTGGCAAAAAAACATATTATAGTAGAGGGAAAGAAGGGAGGGAGAAGAGCAGTATTTGAGCTTTACTGTCATCTGATCTAGTTCAAGAAGGGAATAACATACTCTGATAAGTTTAGAAATCTAACTTGTCCTACGGGAAGTGGGAGGGTAAGGGGGGAAAAAGGGAGGGGGGAGGGCAGAAGGAAGAGGAGAAGTAGCAAGTGGGTAATGGTAAGATAAGGGAGGGGAATAAAGAGGGAGGGTTAACTGAGGAAAGCGGCGATCAAAAGCAAAACTTTGTTGAGGAGGAGAAGGGGAAAGGGAGAAATAAAAGCATAAACAGGGGGAATTAGGATGGAGAAAAAGACACAGATAGAAATCATAACCCTGAACTTGCAGGGGATGAACATTCTCACAAAACAGAAGCAGATAGCAGAATGGATTAAAAACCATAATCCTACAATATGCTCTTTACAAGAAACGCATCTGAAACAGGGGTATACACGTAGGGTTAAGGTAAAAGGCTGGAGTAAAATATATTGTGCCTCAGCTAAAGTAAAAAAAGCAGGTGTAGCAATCCTAATCTCAGACAAAGCAGAAGTAAAGATAGATTCAATTAAAAGAGATAAGGAAGGACATTATATCCTGCTAAAAGGCACCATAAACAATGAAGCAATATCATTGCTTAACATTTATGCACCAAGTGGTAAGGCATACAAATTCTTAGAGGAGAGGTTAAGGGAGTTACAGGAAGAAATAGACAGCAAAACTATAATATTGGGAGACCTCAACCTCCCCCTTTCTGAACTTGATAAATCTAACCTCAAAATAAATAAGAAAATAGTTAAGGAGGTAAACAGAATTTTAGAAAAGGCACATATGATAGATCTTTGGAGAAAACTGAATGGGGATAAAAAGGGATATACTTTCTTCTCAAAAGTACATGGCACATACTCAAAAATTGACCATGTACTAGGGCATAAAAACCTCACAATCCAGTGCAGAAAAGCAGAAGTAGTCAATGCATCCTTTTCAGATCATGATGCAATAAGAATCATTTTTAATAAAGTACCATGGAAAAATAAGCTAAAAACTAATTGGAAACTAAATAATTTAATTCTAAAGAGTGAGTGGCCCAAAGAACAAATCAGAGAAACAATTAATAATTTCATTCAAGAGAATGACAATAATGAAACAACATACCAAAACTTATGGGATGCAGCAAAAGCAGTTCTTAGGGGAAGTTTTATATCTCTAAATGCCTACATGAATAAAATAGGGAAAGAGGAGATCAATGATCTGGGCAGACAGCTGAAAAAGCTAGAAAAAGAGCAAATTGAAAACCCCCAATTAAATACCAAATTAGAAATACTGAAAATCAAAGGAGAGATTAATAAAATTGAAACCAGGAAAACTATTGAATTAATAAATAAAACAAAGAGCTGGTTTTATGAAAAAACCAATAAAATTGACAAACCTTTGGCCAAGTTGATTAAAAAAAAGAAAGAAGAAAATCAAATTACCAGTATAAAAAATGAAAAGGGTGAGGTCACCTCTAATGAAGTGGAAATCAAAACAATAATTAGGAATTATTTTGCCCAACTGTATGCCCATAAATTTGACAACCTTAGAGATATTGATGAATATCTACAAAAACATAAACTGCCCAGACTAACAGAGAAGGAAGTGAAATTTCTTAATGACCCCATATCAGAAAAAGAAATTGAGCAGGCCATCAACGAACTCCCTAGGAAAAAATCTCCAGGGCCAGATGGTTTTACATGTGAATTCTATCAAACATTTAAAGAACAACTAATTCCAATACTTTGTAGACTATTTGGGAAAATAGGTGAAGAAGGAGTCCTACCAAATTCTTTTTATGACACAAATATGGTACTAATACCCAAACCAGGTAGAGTTAAAACAGAGAAAGAAAATTATAGACCAATTTCTCTAATGAATATTGATGCAAAAATTTTAAATAAAATATTAGCAAAAAGATTGCAGCAACTCATTACGAGAATAATACAATATGACCAGCTAGGATTTATTCCAGGAATGCAAGGCTGGTTCAATATTAGGAAAACTATTAGCATAATTGACCATATCAACAACAAAACTAGCAGAAACCAAATGATCATCTCCATAGACGCAGAAAAAGCCTTTGACAAAGTACAACACCCATTCCTATTAAAAACACTAGAAAGCATAGGAATAAGTGGAACCTTCCTCAAAATTATAAATAGCATCTACCTAAAACCATCAACAAGCATTATTTGTAATGGGGATAAACTAGATGCATTCCCAATAAGATCAGGGGTGAAACAAGGATGTCCATTATCACCCCTATTATTCAATTTGGTACTAGAAACATTAGCTGTAGCAATAAGAGAAGAAAAAGAAATTGAAGGAATTAGAATAGGAAAAGAAGAAACTAAATTATCACTTTTTGCAGTTGATATGATGATTTATCTAGAGAATCCTAGAGAATCAAGTAAAAAACTACTTGAAATAATAAACAACTTTAGCAAAGTTGCAGGATATAAAATAAACCCACATAAATCCTCAGCATTCCTATTCATTACTGACAAAGCCCAACAGCAAGAGATAGAAAGAGAAATTCCATTCAAAGTTACTGAAGGCACTATAAAATATTTGGGAGTCTATTTGCCAAGACAAACCCAGGGCCTATATGAACATAACTATGAAACACTTTTCACGCGAATAAAATCAGATCTAAATAAATGGAGAAATATCAGTTGCTCATGGTTAGGCCGAGCTAATATAATAAAAATGACAATTCTACCTAAATTAATCTATCTATTCAGTGCCATACCAATCGAACTATCAAAAAATTTTTTTACTGAGCTGGACAAAATAATAACAAAATTCATTTGGAAAAACAAGAGGTCTAGAGTATCTAGGATTTAATGAAAAGACATGCTAGAGATGGTGGCTTAGCCACACCAGATATTAAACTGTACTACACAGCAGCAGTCATCAAAACTGCCTGGTACTGGTTAAGAAACAGGGGTGTGGATCAGTGGAATAGGATAGGTACACAAGTAGGTGAAATCAACAAGTTTAGCAATCTACTCTTTGATAAACCCAAAGAGGCCAGTTTCTGGGCTAATAATTCACTATTTCACAAAAACTGTTGGGAAAATTGGAAAATGGTAGGGCAAAAACTGGGCATAGACCAATATCTTACACCATATACCAAAATAAAGTCAAAATGGGTTCATGATTTAGGAGTAAAAGTTGATACTCTAAGTAATATGGGAAAGCAAGGAATAGTTTACTTATCAGATTTGTGGAAAAGTAAAGAATTCATGACCCAACAAGAGATAGAGAGCATTACAAAATGCAAAATGGATAATTTTGATTATGTCAAATTGAAATGTTTTTGTACAAAAAAAGCCAATGCAACAAGAATTAGGAGGGAAGCAGAAAATTGGGAGAAAATCTTTGCAACTAGTATCTCTGATAAAGGCCTCATCTCTAAAATATACAGGGAGCTAAGCCAAATATATAGGAATACAAGCCATTCCCCAATTGAGAAATGGTCAAAGGATATGAACAGGCAGTTTTCAGAGGAAGAAATTAAAGCTATCTACAGGCATATGGAAAAATGCTCTGGATCGCTGCTGATTAGAGAAATGCAAATCAAAACAACTCTTAGATACCACATCTCTCCTGTCAGATTGGCTAAAATAACAAATCAGGAGAATGATAAATGCTGGAAAGGATGTGGGGAAATTGGAACATTGTTACATTGCTGGTGGAGTTGTGAGCTGATCCAGCCATTTTGGAGGGCGGTTTGGAGCTATGCCCAAAGGGCTATAGAAATGTTCATACCCTTTGACCCAGCAATACCACTTCTAGGGTTGTATCCGAAAGAAATCACGCAAGCAGGAAAAGGACCCATATGTACAAGAATATTTATAGCAGCTCTCTTTGTGGTAGCCAAGAATTGGAAATCAAAGGGATGCCCATCAATTGGGGAATGGCTGAACAAGCTGTGGTATATGAAGGTGATGGAATACTATTGTGCCATAAGAAATGGGGATGATGCAGACTTCATAACAACCTGGAAAAACCTACACGACATAATGCTGAGTGAGAGGAGCAGAGCCAGGAGAACACTGTGCACAGCCACAGATATATGGATTCCGTGAGGACCAACCCTGACATACTGCGCTTTTCTCAGCAACCTAAGGGACAAGGACAACTCCAGGGGACTCACGATGGAGAATACTATCTTCATCAAGACAAAGAACTGCGAAGTTTGAATACAGACTGAGGCACACTACATGCTCGCCTTTTCTGCTTCTCTTTTGTTTTTGTTTTTGGTTTTTTTTTTTTTGGTTCTGTTTCTTCTTTCTCATGATTCATTCCATTGGTCAAGGTTCTTCTCCACAACTTGACTAGTGCATAAATTAATTCAATGCGAAGTTATACATGACAGTTATATGAGACTTCATGCCATCTTGGGGAGGAAGGGGGGAGGGAGGGGAGAAAATCTGGATCCTAAAATCATGTAGAACCGTGTGTGGTAAACTAAAAATAAATAAAGAAATTTATTAAAAAAAAAAGATAATAATTGTAAAATGCTTATTACAATGTCTGGCACATAGTAGGTGTTATATAAATGTTAGCTATTAAAAATACTCAAGGAAATTCATAGTCATTTACACCTACAATGCTGTCCTGATTTCATATGTTTACCATATATATACCATATAAAATAATATTCCATATTTCATATAGTATGTTTATATAGTACCTTAGTATTCCTTAGTAAGGAAGAGACTTTTTTGGGGGAAATAGGAAAATTTGTTTTTATTTATTTTATTTTTTTTTATTTTTAGTTTACAACACTCGTTTCTACATAATTTTGAGTTCCAGATTTTCTTCTCTCCCTCCCCGCCTCCCTCCCCAAGATGGCATGGAATATGATATATCTTCTACATATAACTTCTCATTGAACTTATTTACACACTAGTCAAGTTGTGAAGAAGAATGATGACCAAAGGAATGAATCATGGGAAAGAAGAAACAGAACAACACCCCCCCCAAAAAAAAAACAAAAGAGAGAAAAAAGGGGAAAAAAAGCGAGCATAAAGTGTGCTTCAATCTGCATTCATACTTCATAGTTCTTTCTCTGGATGTAGATAGCATTCTCCATCGTGAGTTCTTTGGAGTTGCCTTTGCACCTTGTATTGCTGAGAAGAGCAAAGTCTATCAGGGTTAGTCATCACAAAATCTATATATCTGTGTTTGTGTATAGTGTTCTCCCGGTTCTGTTTTGCTCACTCAGCATTATATCGTGTAGGTTTTTCCAGGTTGTTATGAAGTCTGTATCATCCCCACCTCTTATAGCACAATAGTATTCCATTACCTTCATATACCACAACTTGTTCGGCCATTCCCCAATTGATGGGCATCCCCTCGATTTCCAATTCTTTGCTACTACAAAAAGAGCCGCTATAAATATTTTTGTGCACGTGGGTCCTTTTCCCACTTGTGTGATCTCTTTGGATACAACCTTAGAAGTGGTATTGCTGGGTCAAAGGATATGAAAAATTTTATAGCCCTTTGGGCATAGTTCCAAATTGCTCTCCAGAATGGCTGGATCAGTTCACAACTCCACCAGCAATGTAACAATTTTCCAATTTTCCCACATCCTCTCCAGCATTTATCATTTTTCTGTTTTGTCATTTTAGCCAATCTGACAGGAGAGATGTGGTATCTAAGAGTTGTTTTGTTTTGCATTTCTCTAATCAGTAGTGATTTAAAGCATTTGGAAAATTTGATTTTAAACAAACTGAATTGATCAAATCATAATTCTCTATTGACTTCCAGTTTTCCAAATGGGAACATTTTCTGACCACCAAAATAATTCTGTTCTACTTTACAGTTACAGAGGATCAAGTCATAGGAACTGGCCCTGTGATTTTAATGTCACAGGCAACTCCCAGATGAGGATGCTTCCTCAACCAAACCAGATTAGTCACTTCTCTTCAACTCAGAGTTGTAGAGGGTTGCCTACGCTGAGAATTTAAGCAGCTCACCTAGAAATCAAGTATATAAAAACAAAGTCCAATGGAAAAAAAATAAGATTAGCCCCTAAAATGTTATAAGCATTATGATGTATTGAGAGGAAAATGTAACCCCTCTGTTTCACCATCATTTCCATTTCCAAAGTCAAGTTTGAACTCTCAGGGATTACTGTACTGGAGTTTAGATTTTGTTACCTGTTTTGAAAGAGGCTTATTATTCGTGTAACACCCAAAGATGTCTTTCAATCCCACCATTCTCCTTGCTGTTATTCAAACCAAGACAATAACAATACTGAAGATATCCAGGCAAATGTAATAACCTTTGTTATATCTTCCTAACATGTTATGAATTGTTATTGTTGCTTAGTCGTTGGTCGTGTCAGAATCTTTGTGATACCATTTGGCATTTTCTTGGCAAAGATACTGAAGTGGTTTGCTCTTTCTTTCTTCAGTTCATTTTACAGATGAGGTAACTGAGGCAAACAGGATTAAGTGGCTTGCCTGGGGTCACACAGCTAGTAAGTGTCTCAAGCTGGATTTGAATTCAGGTCTTCCTGACTCCAGGCCTGGTGCTGTAACCACTGCACCACCTAGCTGCTTATGAATTACTGATAGAAAAATAAAATTCAGGTGTCTTTCTATACTGGTTTTAGTATTTATTTATGTTTTGGTAAGGGCCATTTATTAGATAGTATTTATAGAGCACTTTCAATTTTTCAAAGTGCTTCAAAGATAGAACATGTCCTCTTATGCTTCGTAATGACTCTGTGAGCTAAATGCTTTACCCTTGACCCAGCTTATATTGAATTAAATACTTTCAAAATGACTTGTAGTCTATTATGATGATAATTTTGTATGTACAGAGATACAGCTTATACAATATATTTTTTCTATTAATTTGCATTTCATCGGAATATATGACTAGTTTAGTTTTGTTTATATGAGATATACATGTCTGCATTATTACTCTATGCTTTATTTTACTAAGATACTATGCCAATAACACGATCTAGTATAAAGAGCTTATTTATTACATATTTTGTCTATTTGTGTGTTACCTTTGGTTCAATCACAGGCCCATGGGCAGGGACAGTTTGTGATTTTGTGCATAGGAAAGAACAAAGACAAGACATTAAGTAAAGCATGACTTGGAATGATTCTTTCAATAACGAATTTCAACTGTCTTCCCAAAATTTCTTTAAGAGAACCTATGACCAGCTTTCTACCCTTGAGCAGAATTTTCTAAATGCACACTGCCCAGTCATTCCTCTAAATGGAACAATATCCAAATTACAATGTGTCCTTTTCTCTCTTTTGAACACAGTCTAGATTCAACTTCCATTGAAGGTCCAATGGAGGACCAATTTGCTTCATGCTCACTGAGTACTTAATGAGAGCAAAGTGAAATTTTATTCAGATCTTTCCTTTGAGTTCAGATAGGGGAGAGACTGGGTGGTATTGATTAAGCATTCTTTGTTACTTCACTGATCCCCTAACATTTGGAGAAAGAACTTTATACCCCTATCCTGGTTATGTGTGGTTATGGAGCTTACCTAACTTGTCTTCTGAAAACGCTGACTGTCTCAACCTGCTAACCTGAATAAAGAAGCTATATTTCAAAAAGCTAAGAAGATAGACAAGATTTACAAAAACCCCACCTGTGGAATGTTTGTTATTAGGCAATTGCCATTGCTGTTGTTTAAGTCCTCTATCATTATGATTGCTTAATATTTTTTCTGACTTTCCTCATTAGCTGTTTTGTCTTGGCTCCTCCTCCAAATGGGGGATATGATTATCTCCTAAAGCAGATTTAATAGCACTGGTGCATTTAAATGGATTAAATCATGCTAGTACCTTCACACTGTGACAAAGATGCTGTTTGATCCTAAAATTGGATTTGTTTTAAAAATGAAGATTATAAACATTTGTCTTAATCCTGACCTGGTAGTAATGTAAGATAATGTTTATTTAAGGGATGTATATTGTACATTTGGAGCAGCTGCTACACTCAATGTTGGTAATAGAAGGTGCCAAGAAAGATAGAGGAAGATTTAAATGAGGGTTTTTTTTAAATTGCCTTTGACTATTTATATTATCTTTTAATTATGGAAACTTCTTCCACATAATGTCATAGTTGAACTGCTTTGTTTCCTGGGATTTGTTATAGGTTGGAATCCTGTAGTTTGTGTGTATAATAAATGTTAATTTGGGAGTAGAATTGGAGTCCTTGTAAATGCTTCTACACAAGATTTAATGAGGATGAGTGGAGAGGATGATTTCAATGGAGGGCAGCTTTTTATATACAGAATGGAAAAAGGCCTTTGAGCACCAGTCGCTACAGCTGGCATGAAAGTTGAGTTTGCCACTTGGGTAGATAATAGGGAATGAGTTTTCCTCTTTTGCATTACCATTAATGTAGTATGAATAAGGTTCATTTATCTCCAGCATTTAGGATTATTTTAAAATAGTAGTAGGAGCTTTTTGTATGTGCTCAGTAAAAAATTAGTTGGAATCTATAAGAGTGTGGTAGCAATTTCACATTTCTCTATCTATGATAGAAAGACAGGACCGTGTCTTGTGGGAGAAGTGAATTTAACTCTGATTAAGAATTGTATTTGCCACATTAATCAAAGATGATTTTGTTGCAGCTCTTCTTGGAAATGAGGTCTTTTGTAAAATAATGATATGCTCTGGGTTTATTTTCCTAATTTGTCATTCAAAATGCTGTTAGGAATGTTAGATTGAGAAAGAGGGCAAGAGAAAAATGAGTAATGAAATAATTTTTGAACACATAATGAGAAAATGTTTTTTATAAAATTTTAAAAGTAGTTTCTATGTTGGTAAAGTATGATGCCATAGAATGAAGAGTAAGCATTATTAACAATATTTTCTTAGAACAAATGACCTTTAAAAATTATTATTTTCCAGGTTTACCAGTGGAGAAAGGGAGTGTTAGAGGAATTGGCATTGTCAAAGAAAATAAATTAGATTTTAATGTATCTCCATCCTTACATGTGAACTGAAAAAAAGCATTTCAATTTTTTTGTGTTTCAATTACTCCAGATGCAAAACTTAATGAAAATATGTCACCATGTGGAGTAAACACTTTAGATCAATGTAATATGCTTTATAAATATTTGCTATAAAATAAGAACATAGGTTATACAACCAGCCACCAATGTCTTGTATTATCCATGATATTTATCAACTTACCACTTTGAATAGAAAGGAAGGGAAGAAAGAAGAAAATGACTAAAATGTCATGTCCTTAAAATTAGTGCTGGATAACAGCCCTAAACTGAATTACTCCACTCTCAAAATTCATGATGAATCTTAAAATCAGCTCAACATATTGGCTTAATTACTATTTAAATAGGATTTTAAGATTTACAAAATGCTTTACGAGTATTATTTCATTTTATTCTCACAACCCTGGGAGTTATTATTTTCATTTTACAGATGAGAAAACTGAGGCAGTCACAGGGCAATGATTTGAGTCACTTAAGTTATGGCCTAGTGTGTTTCTAAGGCAGGATAATATCTTAGTCATTTAGGACAAAAGATACCCAGCAAGGCAATTATATCAGTATCCATTCAGTTTAAGATTAGTTAATGTGAAAAAAATCTTTAATTTTTAAGGTTTTTTTTTCCTTCTACATGATTATATGCATTTTATAGATCTTTCTGTCATGGAGAAATAAAATTTAAATGCAATATGGGAATAGATTTTCCAGTTTTAGAGATCTTATTTTTCTGAATGTATGTGTGTGTGGGAAAAGGCATAATACCTATGACTTTTATTGAGAAAAACAACTATGTTGCTAGAAAATAACTAATTTAAAATTTCAATAAAGCTGTTAAGTTTCACTATTTTTAGAGAATCAATTGTGTCATTGTGCATTCATTAAAGTCTATCTGTTAAAATATATATATATATATGTGTGTGTATATATATATATATATATACTTCTTAAAGTTTGGGTGCTAGACATTTTAATAATGGGTCTTTAATCAATAACTTCTTGTTCAATTAAAATATAATTCTAGATTTCCATCTATGTTGATTTAAAAATAGGACTTTTAAGGGTTCAGTGAAAGAGTTTGTTGGTTTAAAATCAGAAGAGTACTTAAATATTACCTAATGTCAAGTTCAAGTTTGTATTTGCTGAATATTATTCCCTTTTACTATAGTGTAATTGAATACTATCTGTCATTCTTACTATCCCTCCGAACCCTAAGCTTATATGGAACAAGATTTTCTTCTAAATATAGAGACTTAGAAAATTTTAACAGGATTTTGATTTTAAGGTGCCCAGCTGGACAATGCTGTGCTGTTGGACTTGAAGATGTGAGGGGTTGATTGTGAGAAATCTAGAGAAGGCTGTTTTGTAGACATTTGAGAAAATTAATCCAAACATTTATTAGATAAAAAAAAAGTTTTTCAGTCACTTTGCAAAATTTATATTAATTTGTTTTACAAAGTTAGTAGGAGATCTATAAAATATCTGGAACACTATTTCTGTGATATCTGTTTGCAGTAGTAGCTTTCTTTTCAGCCTAGAGTGCAATGATGACCTCTAAGTTCCATGTCTTGGGTAGTTAGGTGACCCAGTAGATAAAGCACAGGGCCTGGAGTCGGGAAGGCCTGAGTTCAAATCCAGCCTTACACACTTTTCAACTGTGATCCAGGGCAAGACACTTAACCCTGTTTGCCTCAGGTTCCTTACCTGTAAAATGAGTTGGAGAAGGAAATGACAAACCACTCTAGTATGTCTGCCAAGAAAACCACAAATGGGGTCATAAAAAGTCTGACACAACTGAAATGACTGAACAACATAAAAGAAAAGGTCTGTGTGATTCTCTTCCTCTTGCGATTTTTTAAACCTTTAATGAGGTATAGGAAATTTATTTTGGATAAAGAGTTATGAGTCAAGTAAAAATCACTCTAAACCCCCAGTGAGAAAAATTCCTAAAATTCAAGCACAGGTTGAATGCTCTGCTTTACTTTTCATTCATATATCTCTCTATTTGCCATCTGGCCTCTTTTTGGTTGAGGTGAAATTTAGTTTACTGGAGGTGTTTGGGCAATGAGAGAGCACACTATAGTTTTTGTATAGACAGTCACTGAGTGGAGAAGCCGAAGAAAAACCATGACCTCTCTGAACTTCCCTGAGGCTAAATATTCTGCTTCAAGATGTCTCTAGAACAAATGGCCCTCCTTCATTTCACAGTTCAGTCTTACCTTTATCTTTAGGTATGTATGTGCCTTAATGCTATGCTTAGTTCAACCTCTTGAATAAATATGATTTTAAGTAGCTTGGTAATTTATAGATGACCCCTGAATGTCATCAAATTTCCTTGTGCAGTATCACTATAGTTCACAGGGCTTTTCCTTTGACATTCAAAAGATTCAGAGATATGGATTTGTGGAAGATAGCTAATAGGGCCAGGAGTGACACTTGGTTTATTTGATTCTGTTCATCATTTTTGAGCAATGATTCATTACTACCCACCTCTGGAAATATGTATGTGTCATAGCTATTCATTTTTAATGATTTTTCCCTCCAGCTAAATTTTCACATGGCTTGAGGCAGAATTCCTCTAGGCTGGGTAGCAGCTGCTGAGCTCCTTGAGTGGGATGAAGGAGAAATATTGACTGGCCTCAGGCTAGATATTCTCCTCAGGCTTTCTGTGGCACATAGGGCTGCTGAGGTCATGTAAGTGTGATGAGATGACAGATTTACACTGCCGCTGGTCATGCCCCATTTCAGGAATACCACAGCCCTCTCTAACCCTGATGCCCCATGGGTCTGAATACTACCATCCCTTCAACGATGCAAAAGCAGTAACAGAAATAGTAGGCTCACATTGTTGAAATTCTGGGTTCAGAGCCAAGATTAATGGCATTGATTTCAATGTCACAATTAATGGCATTGAAATTCTAGAGTACAGTCAAAGAAAATAAAAGTTCCTAAATAGAAACACAGGGATTCAACTCAGCGGTAAACAGACTAATGGAGATGGGGAGGGGGGGAATACAATTGCATATAAAATTTTAAATAATTAAGAATTGTTTCAGATAGATTTTTATGCATTTCTCTGCCTTTGTCTATTTTTCTGTCTGTCTGCTTTCTCCTCATTTTTTCCACCTCATCCCTCCTTTCACCTACATCATCTCTTTCAAGGAATTTGTGATTATATTCAAATATGTGTTTAATACTGAAGATGCATCCTTAGAAGCTCACTCCATATGCTTCCTATAATATTGTAAATGGATTTCAGGATTTCATTGGAAGATGAAAAGCATCGGGGGAAAGAAGGTCTATCCTCTAGAAAGTCTCTGATTCACATCTTTCCTGGAGCAAAGGTTTTTCTTTGAGATTTTGAAGAAAGAGCTAAATATAGATATATTTCAGGTTTAATGAGGTAGCACAGATGGTTGAAAAGAAGTCAGAATAAAGTCTCAGATGGACATTGAGATATAATGAGAGGAACTGGAGAAGAGGCCTAATAGAGCTCCAGACAAAATGTTCCTGAGACTCTACTGATTAATTCCTTGAAGAAGGAAAATATCTCATGTAGCTGACTGCAGGAATATACTGAGCTTAAAAGAAATACATGGGATGTGGAGGAAGTGTAGAACACTCCTAGCCTGGACCCAAAAGACTCTGGGAATGAAGAGAAAGAAAGAAAGAAAGAGAGAGAGAGAGAGGGAGAGAGAGAGAGAGAGAGAGAGAGAGAGAGAGAGAGAGAGACAGACAGACAGACAGACAGCGACAGAGACAGAGACAGAGACAGAGAGAGAGTACTTTCTTCTCTCTACTCCTCTAGGAGATTACAGAAACCATTTGGACACACATATTGAAAGGATTCATTGTAGAAGTAATTAATCTTTGTGGTTAGTCAAGTGTCAGTTTTCTAATTTGTCTCTGAAACTTGGTTTTCAGGCCTAAAAAATAGGGAAAAGAACACTTACAGTGTACCTACCAGAGAAAGTATTAGTAAGGATTAAATAAAATGGTCTATGAAAAGTGTTTTGTAAAAATCATAAAAGTATATTTAAATATCACTACTATTAGCTTTCTGTAAAATGTATGGCATTTTAATAAAACAGAATTTATTGAATAATTGCTGTAGTCATAGATTTTTAAAAATTAATTATTTTAACATTAATTTATTTGAAAATTTTGAATTCTTAATTGTCTCTCTTTCTTTGACCCCTCCAAGATCCATTGAGAAGGAAAGAAATGTGACATCAATTATTCATGTGAAATCATGCAAATCATGTTCCATGTTAGTCATGTTGAAAGAAAAACAAGAAAAATAAAGTGAAAAATTTTCTTCAATATGTATTCAGAATCCATCAGATCTTTCTCTGGAGATGGAGAGCATTTTTCATCATCTCTTTCAGAACTGTCTTGGATCCTTATATTGATCAGGATAGCTAAGTCATTCATTAATGATCCTGTTTTTCCAGATCCCCTCCAGCATTTGTAATTTCTTTTCTGTCCTTTTAGCCAATCTAATACATGTGAAGTGATAACTCAGAGTTGTTTT